>NC_138555.1:85649043-85943029 GCF_964273705.1 Natrix helvetica | reverse complement strand
CGTCTGGAGGAGAGAGAGCGGAAGGGGGGGGGGATTTGTCAACCCTTTCAAAACCCAAACACCCACCGGATCAAAATTCAAAGTGACTCGTATTTATGACGGTGGCAGCGTCTCCGTGGTTAGGCGTTCCCCTTTTGCGACCTTCTGACAAGCAAAGTCAGAAGAGGGGGAGGGGAGCTGGACTCACATCATCGTGTCACGAACTCAACAACCGCAGCGATTTGCTTAACAGCGGTGGGGAGGAAGGTCGCAGAATGGGGCAAAGCTCGCTTAACAACCGTCTTGCTTAGCAACAGCAATGTCGGCCTGGTTTGTGGTTGCTAAGTGGACCAGCATTTTCACAAGATGTTGGTCTGAATGTTGCTTATAATTCAGGCCCGGGAGCCTCTCCCTGCTTTGGGCCTTTTATGAGGGGGGGTGGGGGGGGCAGAGGGGGGGTATCAAGAGGCAGGGAGGAGGGTCTGAATTGAAAACCGGCTTTTAATAGAGCTTGGGGGGGTGAACCAGAGCGGGGGGGGGGGGGCAGGCAGGAGGTGCCAATCCAGCCCCTCAGACCCCCCCCCCACAAGAGCTCTTTTTCCAGGCAAAACAATATAAACCTCCCAAGTCAACCAAACTCCCGAATGAAAACTTTTGCCAGTCTTCCGCCATCGGATCCCGGCTCTCTTCTCCTCCCAGCAGAGCCCCAGAGAAACCTGTGGGGGAGGGGGGACTCTTCCTCCTCCTCCTCCTCCTCCTCTCCTCCGTTGGGGTTCCCCAGCTGCGGCCTTTCCCTCCGGTCAGATTCCTCTGGGCCCCGGGGAGCCCCCCGGCCGGTTGGAGCGGCCTTTCTGGCTGGGCGGGGGAGAGCAGGCGAAGTCGGCAGGGCTGGTGCCTGGCCCAGGGCGGAGGGGGTGCCTGGCCGGAGGCGCCTGGCAGGGCGGCAGGGAGAAGGATCTCTTGGAGGAGCCTTGGCAGGAGGAAGAGAGGAGCCCGTTAGGAGGAGGGGAATGGCGGCTGAGCCCCCTTTTCTCTGAGTGACCTCAGACCCCCCCCCCCCCCCCCAGACAGGCAGGCCCTGCGCTGGATCAGAAGAGCCTTCCTTGCTAAAACTCCTGCTGCTGCCGCCACCGAACCCCCCGCCCCCCCCCCCAGTATCACAGGCGCACCCAGCAAATACATATTCATTCACTCACCCACCCATCCTCCCTCCCTCCCTCCCTCTCCCTCCCTCTCTCACCTTTCTGACTACTCTCCTGTTTTCCTGCTGCTCGCTCAGATCCTGGGAGTGTAGCTGCAGCTGTGGGGTCAGTTCTCTCTGGCCGGCTCTTCTTCAACGCAGGGGAGGCATTTTCAAGTCCTCCCGACACAGGATTTTTCTCCCCTGTAACAAAACACACACACACACACACACACACACGTATGTTATGGCTGGGGACAGGGATCCAAATTGTTTTCTCCCAGAAATGAAATAAAAATGAAGTCCAGAATGGTATGGGGTCTCCTGCTTGGGTGAGGGGGTTGGACTGGAGGACCTCTGGGGTCCCAGCCCACTCCGTTATTCTTTCTGTGATCACGTGTATCCATCTCCTCAAGCCCAAAGAAAGGAACGTCACACAGGATCTCCTGTCCTGGGCAGGGGGTTGGACTAGAAGACCTCCAAGGCCCCTTCCAAGCCTAGGAGTCTGTGTTCCTTCCGCATCCGAGTCTCCTCTTCGCTCCGGACTCCCCGGGTTCTGCCAGGGGGTTTCCCAGCAGCAGCAGCAGCAGCAGGGAGGCCGAAGGAGGCCAGGGAGAGCTTTGGCCCCTTGTCCTTCAGGGAAAGGCTGCCCAGGGGCTGGGGATGGGCAGGGGTGGCTCCTCCCCTTGCACCCGCCGCCAAGGGGAGGGGGCTTCTTAGCTTGTGGTGACTGGCTTGGTCCAAGACCACCTTCAGGACAGCAGGAATCCCCTGAAGGGTCAATGCTACGACTTTCTGACCCACAGAGGCAGGGAATGTGGGAGAATATCCCAGGAACACTTTCTTATTTTATTTGTTTATATTTTCCCTCTCTGGACTGCCCATCTCCCTCAAGGAGCAACTTTTTATGGTGTTTTTAATTTGGGTTGGGTTGTTTTGACTTTTTGTTAGCCGAAGTCGGGTGTACGAGAGGCGTGGCCAATAAACAAAGGTCCAATGGCATCGGAGGACACAGGTCAAGGCTGAGAACCGCTGCCCCCCAGTCGGCCCCTCCCTCTGCCTTTCTCTTCTGCACCCCTGCCTCTCCCAGGATTCTCTCTTTCCTTGCACCCGGCTTCTCCTAGGCCAACCCAACCAGTCCAAGGTGCAGGAATTGGGCTTGGCAGGTCTAGAGAAAAGAAGGACCAGGGGAGACATGATAGCAGCCTTCCAATATTTGGGGGGCTGCCCCAAAGAAGAGGGGGGGGGTCAGCCTATTCTCCAAAGCACCAGAGGGCAGGAAAGGAAGCCATGGATGAGAAACCTGAGGAGTGTATTTTTGAGGTACACGGAGACAAATTCCTTGTGTGTCCAATCACACTTGGCCAAGAAAGAATTATATAATCGGGGAAAGAAGCAACCCCGAATTAGATACAGATGCAGATAGAGATGGACAGAGTTGGAAGGGACCTTGGAGGTCATCTAGTCCAACCCCCTGCCCAAGCAGGAGACCCTAGACCATTTCTGACAGATGGCAGTCCAGTCTCTTCTTGGAAGCCTCCAGGGATGAAGCTCCCACAACTTCTGCAGGCGACTTCTCTTCCATTGGTTCTCACAAAAATTAAGGAGACATTTCCCAGCAGCGAGAACCATTAACCAGTGGAACAGAAGTTGCCTCCAGAAATTGGGGGGTGCCCCATCACTGGAGGTTTTTAAGAAGAGCCTGGGCATTCTGTTAACCCCGTTGGTTGACCTCCGGGTGTTCGACACCCAGGAAGAACTGAGAGCTGCAGAGCGTCTTCGGCTTCAGGGATAGAAAAGGGGAGGGGCGACATAGAAGCTGCTGGAGAAAAAGAGGGAAAATAAAGCATATACCTTTTGCAACGATGGTCTTCTTGATATTTGCATTTGGTTTCACTCCTGGTATTTCACGAAGAAGCTGGAAAAGAAAGAAGATGCTTTGCTTGCTGGAGAGCCGAGAGCGGTTTGGCCTCCCAAAGATCCCGTCAGCAGGCAGCTGAGAAGGGCAAATGGGTGCAAAATGAGGGGCAATACAATACCATAGCAGAGTTGGAGGGAACCTTGGAGGTCTTCTAGTCCAACCCCCTGCCTAGGCAGGAAACCCTCTACCGTTTCAGACAGGTGGCTCTCCAACCTCTTCTTAAAGACTTCCGGTGTTGGGGCATTCACAACACTGAGAGAGGCTAAGAAGTGTTTGCGCCCTCCTTAGCCCCCCGCAGGGCTGGGCTGCCATCCTGGACTGCCCACCTTAAACCTGCCTTTCTCTTGGCTCACCTTTTCTGGATCCTTGCCGGAGGTTGTGGTGTTCTTATTCCCAGCCTTTGTTCCTGGAGTCCCTTTGACCCGAGGCCTGGAGGCCGCATTATTCTGCTCTACGGTACCAGAAGGAGCCACGAACAGGAGGTGAGTTCCCTCGAGGGAGGGAGGGAGGGAGGGAGGGAGCCTGCTTTGTGCATTTCCCATGTGGGACTCCCAGCATTACCTTTCAGGATGTTGTCCCCTTGGGGAGATTCTTTGTGCTTAAATCGGCTGTGGAACCCAAATCGCCTTATTCTCTCCTAGAGGGCAAAGGGAACGATAGCGATAACCTAATAGAGTGAAGACACGGTTGACCTTGCGGGTCATCTAGTCTAACCCTCTGCCCAAGCAGGCCCTACACCATTTTTGACAGAGAGGCAGAAAAAAACAGCTAACCGAGGCAGATTCCTTCTCAAGAGCCTGGTCTGCTTCTGAATCCACCCATCCTTCCTCCCTGGCTGAGCCCGCCTGAGCCCAAGTAAGAGAAACAAGTAAGTTTCGTTTTAAAGTACTCAACGTTTGCCTTCTTGTCTGAAACACACACTGGAGATGTCTGTTGCCCGGAGTTTCTTAATAAAGTTAATAAAGGTGGGATACATAAATCATTAATTCAAACACATGTTTGTGGGAGAGAAAGGTGGGTCAGTGCAAGTCAGGCAGCATATAAATGTCATATATTATTTTTGATTGATTGCAGGATTTGCTGGAGGCAGAGCCGGCATTTCTGTCCACCCTGCGAGCCTTTCCCAAGGACCTGAGGTAGGCGGATGTAACCTTTTGATGGTCTTAGAAAGATATATCCTCGCAGGACTGTCCCAACAAGTAAGGCTTCCTTTTGTCATCATCACAATCTCCGTACCCTGAGGAAAATGGTAGCCCTTGCCCCTCCCCTCCTCCCCCAGGTCCACGTGAGGCAGAAGCCTTAATCACCGACCTATTTAAAATATGAGCAGCTTGCCTTGCAAGGCTGACTGCCTTAAACCGAAGGAGAGGATTCAGATAAGGAATGAAAGATCTCCTCTGGGCTTATTTGAAACAAGGCACTTCAACGGCATCGGATTTTACTTGCTGCATCCCCTCAATTCAATGCAGGGTTTAGAAATAGGAAATATAAATCAATGAATGAGATTTTGCAAATGGCCTTCTCCACGCCAGCAAGGCAGCCATCAGGGCCATAACGAAGGAAGCCGAAATGGAGGGATTATTTTAATAGGCAGCCCCAAACAGAAAGCCTGAATAAGAAGAAGTCAGCAGGTGTTTTAACCACGGGGCCTTTTCTCAGTGCTGAGTTTAAAAATCTCTCCATCTCTTTAAGAGATGGCGTCAAATTTCACACACACACACACACCTGGAAAATTGCTCTGTGGCTTCTATTGTGCCTGCTCTGACTCACTGTGGATTGTGCTCTTCTGATAAGGTATATACTATATAGCCTATGGACAAATCAGCCGGTGGGGTTTTTTTTCCACCTTGGTGACTCTCCCTGTCTGTCACCAGAAAAATCTCTGCCAATCACAGGGCTGCAGCACACAGGGGGGGGGGGGGGGCTCATTGGAGTCACAGGAGGCTGGCTGTCCCATTGAGGCTGTCCCCCTCTTTTCCTATTCTGTCATCATAACCCAGCCTGAATAGTGACGAAGAGATGACACATCTTCAGGCTTTTCTTGGACAATGTTGGGAAATGGTGTGTGTTGGGGAGAGGAGACAAAGACAATGACGGGGGGGGGGGGAGAGGTCGCCAAAGTTTGTGGGTGCGTTTTGAGGCAAGTGAGGCCAGCCCTAACCTTCTGGGTCCCTAAAAACCAAACTGCCACAAATCAGGCCTGGGACAACTAGAAGACCGTGGATTGTGGTGGGGTTGGCAGTTCAGCATCTAGATGAGGGATGGCCATTGTGGACTTCAACTCCTAGAATTCTCCAGTTAAAGGGAATCGAAGTCCACAAGGCTTCAAGTGGCCATAATTTGGGGACTCCTCCTGGACTGGATCCTGAAGAAAAGCGTGAGAATATATGGGGACGGTTATTCCAAGGGGGGGGGGGTTAGAATTGCTCCGCTGAACGCAACCTTTGTACCGGAGTCCCACCTGGATGCTGATTCCCTCTGCCTCTTTGGCCATTTCCAGAGCCGCTTTGAGGTTCTCCTTCTCGCTTCTGCTCCTGGGCTTGGCCTGCAATGGAAGAAGGTTCGCATCAGGGCTGCGATTCGGGGAAGAACTGGCCACGCAGCTCCTTCCAGAAGGTCAAAGCAACCGCTTTGTCACCAAGGAATTCTTATGGCTGGCCCCCAGGGAGGGTGCTATTCATCCTCTCTTGGGGCTTCCCTTCTGTCCCTTGTTGGTTCTCAGCCCCCCCACCCCCCCACCCCCAGAAATGAGGTGGCCTGGAAGGGAAGGAAGAGCCTGGGGTGGGGGGAAGAAGGACGGGGTCAGAAGCCGGCCTGGCTTCCTTTTGGCTCTTCCCTTTTTTCACACAGCTGGGGAAAACCTTAATTTACCTTAGGGAGAAATGTTGTGGCTGTTGCGACTGTTGTGTTAAAAAGGACACTCTTGGGAGAAGAATGGGTGGGTTAAAGGAGTGGGCCCCAGTTCATACAGGTAGTCCTCAATTTATAACCATTTGTTTAGTGATGATTTGAAGTTACGCCAGCACCGAAAAAAAGGTTTTTCATACTTACGACCATTGTGGTCACCTGATCAAAATTAAGATATTTGGCAACTGACTCGTATTTATGACAGTCGCGGTGTCCCCTTTTGCCACCTTTTGACAGGCAAAGTCAATGAGGAAGCCAGATTCACTTAACCACCGTGCTACTGACTTACCAGCTGCAGTGATTCACTTAACGACTGTAGCAAGAAAGGTCGTAAAATGGGGCAAAACTAACTAAACAACAGAAATCTGGGGCTCTCTTGTGGTTGTAAGTCAAGGACTACCTGTAGAGTGCCTGCCTGCCATGATTAATATGACGAAGCCCTCGTTTTGCTCGTTCCCCACACCCTCTTGCAGACCCTTTCTCCTTTTATAAAAGCTCCAGAGGGTTTCTTGTAAATCACTCTGGGCAGAGAGAGAGAGAGAGAGAGAGAGAGAGAGAGAGAGAGAGAGAGAGAGAGAGAAAGGGGGGGGCTGTTTTGTACCAGGACAGAGTCTCAACTCATTGAGTTAAATAAAGGAAGTCATGTGACTTAAAGAGCCGGAAAGGCATCAAGGGAGTGGTCTTCCTTGATACGGTGCCCTGACAGCCCACCCAGAGTTATCATTCAGAGGAAAACCTGGGGGAACTCTTGGTCTGCTGGGTCGGAATAAGTCGGCGGTCGTGGCTGCCCACAGAGTACAGCCGTAGTAGGGGATTATCAAGGAGGCCCCGGAGGTGGGAAGAGGGTGGCCTTACAGACCAAGGGATCAAAATAGGCCAAGGGTTTTCATCAAAGCAGGGCAGGAGATCTCCAGACCTGGCCACTTGTGGGCTGCTTCAGCTCCCAGAATTCTTCAGCCACCCGGGCAGCCCACAAATTTTTAAAGTTGCCAAGTTTGGAGTCATGCGCCACAATTCTTTGCAACCAGCTACAGATCCGTGTGGAGAGTCACCCGCTGGGGAGGCTCAGGGAGAGGCACCAGCTCTGTCACTTCTGTACGCGTGGGTTGTGATGCCCGCACACATATGACAAAAGCCTTGGCTTTAGTGGCTTGCTTCGCAAAGAAACCCTCAAGCAAAGCCCCTCTTACCACGGCATTTCCTTCCCCGGGTGGCTCCCCGTAGTTCTTCAGCAGGGAGGCAGAGATCCACGCGCGGGTCACAGAGTGGCCAAAGAAGGTCACGTGGTACTTGGACTAAACCGGAAGGAGAGGAGGGTCAGTGGCCATTTTGGGGAGAGGCTGCCTGTCTCAGAACGGGAGCACCAGGAGGGGTGTGTGCCCTTGACTGGAGCGAAGAAACAATGATCTTTGCAACGAAAGTCATGGAATAAGAACGGGAAAGCCAGTCTAATTGCCCAGTTCCCCCGCCCAGACACTGCTTGACTGTCCCCAGTGGAGGGGGGGGAGGGGAATGCAAATCTCCTTTTGGAAAGGGGGCACTTGCCTGGCACCCACTCCTCCATTTGCTTTTGGGGCCATTTCATTGGCCTCTGGCTGTCTTCCATTTTTTTGTTCCCCCTTAGCTGTTTGCAGCTGGGCTTCCGGCATCCCCCTTTTCCAAGGAATTCCCACTAGATAGAACTCTTCTCCCGCGTGGTCTGATTGTCATGTGTGACCACATGTGTGGGGTATATGTGTACAGAGAAACGTGGTACGGGGCAAATGCAATACTTAACAGGAAGTGAGTCTGCCTGGGAAGAAAACAGGAAGTACTCTCCAATGTCGGGGTCGGCTTCTATGATTCCTGGCCACCTAAAAACAGAGGCATGAAGGAGAGCAGAAAACATTCAGCTGTGAGGATGCCCGGTGGTCAAGTTTTAGTTAATTAATTAAATTCATTTTTTTCTAACGAAGAAAACGTATTCCCTTCTTTTGTCTGAAAAATCTTGAAAGCACCACAGTGAAAATGTCACATTAACTCATAATTTGCCTGCAAAAATTGGCTCCCTTCCTAGAGGAGAGGGCGACAGAGAACATCAGGCTGGCTTCTGCATCAGACAGATAACTGCGTTATGCATAGCAAAGCTTACTGCAGGTGGTCTTCGACTTATAACTGTTCATTTAGTGACCGCTGGAAGTTACAGCGGCCCTGAAAAAAGTGACTTTACACTTATGACGGTTGTGGCATCTCCATGGTCACGTAATCAAAATTCAAATATTCTGACTCATGTTATGTCCTGGGGTCACATGATCCCCTTTTCTGAGTAGCAAAATTAACGGGGGAAGCCAGATTCACTTAGCAACCGTGTTACCCACTTAGCAACAGTGCAGTGGTTCACTTAACCCTTGTGGCAAGAAAGGTTGGGAAATGGGGCAAAATTCACTTAAGTGTCTCACTTTTCAACAGAAATTTGGGGGCAGAACGGTGGTCGTAAGTCGAGGTCTGCCGTAAGGATAAAGAAGAACCGAAGCCTTGATTCAGAGCTCTGGCCTGTCATTCCATCAACGTCTTAGAAGCGCTGAGAGAAGGTCGAATGCAGGCTGTGTTGATACAAAACACTCGACCGGCTCCGGTAACCAGCCGGCAGGTGCAGTTCTCCAACCGGCAAAGCCCAAGTGTTCCCCTTGGCTACCTTGGTTTCTGTTGTGGTTGCTGGGGCTGTTGTGCAAATCCAGCCTGTTTGTCAAGTTTGACCCAGCCCACAAAGCCAGGAAACGAATTAAATCCAGCGAGCGAGTCAAGTACGTTGCACGAGGCCCTATGACTCTGGAAGACGTTTCTGCAAACCACGGTTTCACACTCCGGTCGCTTTTTGCGGTGCACCACAATCACACCTTTGCGGCAGCACTCGACATCCCTGTCTGTTCCCCGCTGGAGCCAGGGGGAGCCAGGTGGAAACCCCCTCTGCTTCGGAAGCTCTGGGGGAATCCGGCTCCCCTACTTGCCTCACAGGGTGGGGAAGAAGGAGGGAGGAGGAAGAGGAGAGCTTAACGCCACATCATCATCTTCAGCTTGTTTAAGAAAAATAACTTAGTCCTCGACTTACAACAGTTCGTTTAGTGACTGTTCAGAGTTACAACGGCACTGACATGTTTTTTCCACACTTATGACCATGGCAGCATCTCCATGGTCACATGATCAAAACCAAGACAATTGGGAACTGAATCATATTTATGATAGAATAACGGAGTTGGGTGGGACCTTAAGAGGTCTTCTAGTCCAACCCCCTGCTCAAGCAGGAGACCATTCCAGACCAACGGCTGTCCAGTCTCTTCTTAAAAATCTCCAGTGATGAAAGCAACGGCAACTTCTGGAGGCAACTTCTGTTTCACTGGTTAATTGTCCTCATTGGCAGAAAATTCCTCCTTAGTTCTAGGTTGCTTCTTTCTCCCGCCCTCTGGTGCTTTGGAGAATAGGTGGAAACCCCCCTCCCTTCTTTGGGGCAGCCCCTCAAATGCTGGAAGCTGCTATCGTGTGCCCCCTAGTCCTTCTTTTCTTTAGAACCAGACGTGCCCACTTGCAACGTCCCAGAGTCACCTTCCAACAAGCAAAGTCCACGGGGAAAGCTGGATTCGCCTAACAGCCATGTCATCCCTGAAGAACGGCAGTCATTCATTCAAGAACTGTGGCAAGAACAGTCGTAAAAGGGGACAAACTCACTGAAAAACTGTTCTGCTTAACAATATACATTTTGGGTTTGGTGGTGGTCGTAAGTTGAGGACTACTTGTTCTTGGACCAGGAACCATTGCCACAGGAAAGAACTTTACTCAATAGATTGGGGGGTGGGTGGGTGGGGGTTCACCTCTGAGAAAATTGCAGGAAAGCCAAGCCAAGGTGGGAGTGGCCATTATAATTCTGAATTTCCAAAAGGTTAACCCAACCCCCCTGATGCCACTATGGGAGCCAGTCCTGCTCTTTGCCCTTAGTATGAGGGACTTAAAAATCAAAGCACAGGGATGCAAATACTCGCCTTTCCCTGAAAATAAGCCAAGGTCTTATATGAATTTTCGCTCCAAAAGACACATTGGGGCTTATTTTCAGGGAAACACAGTAGCTCTTTCGTAAAATTCAGATACATGACCGAGCTTTGCAAGGGAAAGCGGAGAAGCGTCTCTAGGCCCAGTTCCCCCTTTCTAAGGGGTCAGGAGCCCCATTTCTGGCCAGTCCTCCAGCAGAAGAACTGCAGCTGCTGCATTGGCAAGGGCACTGCAAGAGAGTGGCCACTGGGCCTCTCCATCTCAAGAAGGGCCGGCTGTTGAACAGGCCGCATGAGGCCGAGACAGTTGGGAGTTCTGGAAAGATTCAAGGTCAGGCTGCTGCTTTAAAAAAAGAAAAAAAGCTGAGAGACTTTTCCCTTGCAGCAATGTCCCAAAGCACAATGGGGGTGCAGCATGCACATAACACACACACACACACACACACAGACACACGCCATCCAAATGGGAGAGGAAAAGAGAGGGAGGAAAGGGCCGTGGGTTCCAGTGGCTGCTGATTTCAAAACTTTAAGTGTAAAACTTCCTGAGATTAGGGCCAGAATTCCTCCATGCCTGTAGATTTGATGTGGTCTTTTTATAAAAAAAAGAAAAGAAAAGAAAAGAAATTCCTTCTCTCTGCTAATTCAGGGGCATTCCTCCACAGTACCTTGGTGCTCTGCCTATTCCTTAGTCAATTCCTCAACCCAATGTTGTCAATTTCATAATCCCCCGCCCACCTGAGGATGCCAAAATAAACCTCCATTGCTTACGTAAGGCTTTTCCCAGGCAGGATCCCCCCACCGGTAGAAAAGACAATGCAAGAGGCTGGCATTCAGCGCGGTGGAGAAACCACAATTCCCTTGAAATATTTGTCATAGAAACACCCACACACCAAGATGTTTGAGGAACAAGCGCACTAAGAGGGTGGCTTGGAGCGTGAGTTGTGCGACTGCCACAGCGGTGGCACAATGGAAGTAGAATGCCTTGAGAAAAACTCAGCCTGGACGTGCCTTGGAACAAGCAGCAGGAGGGGTGTTCTGTGCTCTGTCTAACCCCCCTCCCCAATAATCTAGAGACAGGGAAGCCCCTCTGGATGCAGCATTTGTGCCCTCACATGACCAAGAGGTACACACAACACCCCTGTTGCCTTAATTTATAAAAGCCCACCTTGCTATAGGCATCCTTCCTTTCTGGATTTGGCCTTGGGGATTACTTCTCCTGTATTTAGGAATTGGGCATGGCCAGTGAAAAGAAGGGCGGAGGGGGGGGGGGACACGGGACAGGATAGCAATCTTCCAATATTTGAGGGGCCGCCCCAAAGAAGAGGGGGGTCAAATTATTCTCCAAAGCCCCTGAAGGCAGGAGAAGAAGCAACGGAGGGAAACTAATCAAGGAGAGAAGCAGCCTGGAACTAAGGAGAAGTTTCCCAACAGGGAGGACCAATGGAACCACTTGCCTCCAGAGATGATGGGTGCTCCAACACTGGAGGTTTTCAAGAAGAGACTGGACAGCCATTTGACCAGGAAGGTCTCCTGCCTTGAGAGTCCCAGGGGGGTTGGACTAGAAGACCTCCCAGGTCCCTTCCATCTCTGTTATTCTGTTATTCAACCTAAATAATGACGTTTAGCATGCCAGGCTCGGTTGGTGTGGGGCGATGGGCCGTTTTAATAGGACGGGTGGTGGTTTCTGCCTACCAGGGGTATCCATATTGCTTGGCCCATACGAGGGTCCCTGGGAAATAAATGGCATAGACCACGTCGTCTTCGGAGCCCGACCACGTCTCCTCGGGAACACTGCAGCTGTTGTACTGGCGATCTGCAAGGGAGAATAAACATGCCGCTGAAACGAAGTCTGATCAAAGGACTCCCTTATACTCAGCTCCACTGCCAGGAGGGATCATTCCAGGGACACACCGGGGCAGTTTTTCTGGCAGCAATACGGACAGAGTTTTCCACGGCCTCTTCCTGTCCTGCTTTCCTTCCCCAGTCTGGACCTTTGGCCCTGGGATTTCCCGGTGGTCTCCCATCCCAGTTCTAACCCAGTCCAGCCGTAGTTAGCAAGGCCAGCTGAATGTTGCCCCCAAAAGAAGCTTTAGTTGGGCAAATGTGTAGGTATTTCCCTTTCAGTCTGGAGTTAACAGATTAACAGAGCTGGAAGGGACCTTGGAGGTCTTCTAGTCCAACCCCCTGCTGACGCAGGAGACCCTAGACTATTCCAAACAAATTGTTGTCCAGTCTCTTGAGCTTAACCCACAACTTCTGAAGTCCTTCCACTGATTAATTGTTCTTACTGTCAGAAAATTTCTCCTCAGCTCATTTCTTCCCTTCCCTTCCTGTGTTGAATCCTCCTCAGCCAGACCTCTGGATTGTGGTCAGCCATCCTGGGCTGCCTGGGTAGTAATGAAGAGGCTCTTTTCTCCCAGATTAAGCCAAAGCCCCGGAATGACGTCTCCACGCCTTACTCTTATTTAAGAGGAGTTCAGTCAACATGCTAGACGCAGAAACATGCCCTTCGGCCTCTCTGCAAGGTTTGCAAGCTGACTTACTTCAAATCTTCTGAAACAATATTACTGGGGACTGAATCGGGACAGCTGGCCACGTGCCTTGTCCCTGGGGGCTCAGAAGAGCAGACTAACAGACTTGAAAAGGACCTTGGAGGTCTTCTAGTCCAACCCCCTGCTCAAGAAGGAGACGCCATACCAGGGATGGCGAACCTTTTCAGCACCAAGTACCCAAACTGGAATGCGTGTGTGTGTGCGCTCTGGTGCACCGAACACCTGAAGACCAGCTTGCCGGTGCGGGTTTCCGGCGCTGCAGCCCGCATGAAAATCAACTGGCCAGCACACATGTGCTCACCGAAAAACCGAAGGCCAGGGGGCCAGCACACATATGCGCACCAGCCAGGCTGGTCTCTGGGTCTCTGGCGCTCCGGCACATCTGAAGACTGGCATGCGTACCCACAGAGAGGGCTCTGCATGCCACCTCCAGCACATAGGTTCGCCATCACAGCCCTAAACCATTCTGGACAAATTGTTGTCTCCAATCTCTTCTTGAAAACCTCCACCCACAACCTCTGGAGGCGAGTTTCCTGCTTGTCCACGATCAGAGATGCTCAGCCGAAAATGTTTTCCCTTAGTTGAAAGAAAGGAAGCCTCCCCGCCTCCCCCCCCCCCCCGGCCCCTCTTAGTCCACCAGCCCCACCCAGAGGCTTGTGGTTTCTCCTCCTCTACCTGGATTCTGGCTGCAGGACCAGTCCTCGGGCAGGGCTGATGGGTCCACATCGCTGCTGAGCCGCCGCCACTTCTCACAGCTGGGGTAAGAACACTGGACCCAAGCGGTACAGCAGCCTAGGGCCAGAGAAGGGTCAGGAAACGGGTCGGCCATAATCAGAAAAGAAATGGATGTGCCAGGCAGCTGTTCAACCCCGGGAAGAAAACTCCCCTTTGCTGGAATTGGGGCTGGGTGGCCACCTGTCAGGGATGTTGCAATAATAAGATTCCTGCCCCGGGCAGGAGGTCAGATGAGATGGTCCTCCTCCCTCGCCTCTTTCACCACATTGTCTGCAACCCTATTTTTCCCCCTCTCTCTAAGCATCACATGCCCCCTCCTCTCCCTCATTTTTGTAGGTTACTTTATTTATATGCCTCTATTTTTTTCTCAGTTGGAGGTTCTGTCACATAATGATCCTATGTGAGGCCTCCTTTTTATGCTCCCTATTACTCAGACTCCCCACCCTCCTCTCTCTCTCTCTCTCTCTCTCTCTGACAAGATAATAACTTTCACTCTTTCTCTTCTTTCCACTTTCATTCCTTCTGTGGAGACATTAATTACTGTAATTGTCTTATCTCTTTTCAAAGAGAAGTTATAGTTTCTCTCCTTGTGGTTCTACTTTCACTCCAGTTTCCTCCACTCCTTTATGCCCACCTTCCTCTCCTTCCCTCCCTCCTTCTTTCCCTTTCTCCCTTTCTCCCTCCCTCCCTCCCTTTTCTCTTTTCCTTTCTTCCTCCCTCCCTTCCTTCCCCTTCCTTCTCCCCCTCCCTCTTTTCCTTTCCTTCCTGGCATGGCATTAGCTTCTTTAATTAAATTATGCCATGGTCCTTTCTATTCCCCAGGCCCTCCAGAGCACCTTCAAGCCAGCCTGCGGTCATCTCCAATACGGGCAACCTTAAGCACAGAGGACACCTTAGGAGGTGGTGGGCTGACCCTCCAGCTAACTTACAGGGGGTGCAGAAACCCCTTCCCCCGGGATCCCTCTGCCCCATCTACGGGCTTATTTATTGGGCGTGTTTTCAAACCATCCCAGTGTTTGCAGCAGAGGACAGGAAGGCTACTAAACCACCAAGGCCCCAGCCCAAGAGGTCAGGCGAAGCATGAATTTCTGTTAATGAGCAACGGACAACGGTTTGAACTCAGTCCCTCCTGGAAAACGTGGCTCAGTGAGTTCAGTTTGTGGAGCCACCCAGGAATCGACTCTCTCCCTGGGATCGCAGGTGGCTGGATCTACTCCAGCAACAGGCACCCCTGGAACTCCCTCCCATTCTCAGGGACGTTTGGAGAACTACAGAGCTGAAACCCAGCCTGGCTGCCAGGCGTCACTGGTGGCATCTGCCCAGCCACACACACACACACCCGCCCCTTTGCCCATCCTCCCCCTCCCTGGAGTCCTCCTGGAACAGAGGCAGAGTTCAGCTCACGGCCGCCGCTGCCACTTCCTCCATCCTCCTCCTCCTCCTCCTCTGGCGCTTCCTCTGGGTCAGTGACGTCTTGGGCGTCGCCTTGAGCTGCTTTCTTGGGCTCTCCTTTCCGGCTTTCCTTACACCCTACATTGTTTTCTGCCGCTTTCTCATCTGCCAGGAGACAAAGAAAAACAAGTATTTTGCCCTGTGTGTGTGTGTTTCTCCCCCCCCCTCTAAAAACACCAGAAGAGTGATGTGAGAGCCATAGCAGCACCATTGGACTGGAAGAGGGAACGGTGAGCCCTAGCAGCTTGTTTTGAAGCCCTGGAAATAACGTAGATGTCGATTTTGCCCCCGGTCTCTCCGCTCGCTTTCCCTGGCCAGACTTCCATCCACGCCCACAAAACTCTGGCCAACCAAGCTGCAATCACACAGCCCCTTTTCCCTGCCAGCAGAAGTTTGTCACACGGTGTGTTTTGCTTTGTGTTTTCATGAAACGTACTTAGCTTCTTTTCACCCTGATTGGCGCCAGATTTGCTCTGCTTCTTCACTTTGATCTGGTCTTCTTTCTGCCCCACTTCTGAAAGCCCCGCTTTGCTTTTCTTCCGCCAGTCACTCCTCTCCGCAGGTAGAAAGGCCTCCGACGCCTCCCTGAGAAAACCACAGGTGGTGAATTCCCCCCTTCTTGCAAAAGGCTAAAAAAAAGCTACACCTGGAGGTTACTGGCTGCTGTGGAGATAGAAAGTGAGCATCTTAGGATCTGTCTCACTTACGAGGTGACTAACAAGCATGTCCTGAGGCCAGTAACACCAGGCATGTCACAGGAAGGCAAAATCACGAAACTGCATCTCCCTTCCTTTGCCCATGTCGTGCGGGGGAATTCACTGGAGAAAACACTTACGTTGGGAAGGGTGAGCGGTAAAAGGAGACGAGGCTGCGAAAGAACCCGGTGGCTGGACACCATCAAAGCTGACCCCAATCAGAGCATGGAAAGACTCAAAGGAGCAGCAGAAGATGGGAAGAGGGGAAGAGACCCCTCGGGGCCAGAGAATTGCCAAGAGTCGGGCACGGCTGAACGGATGACATCATCAACATTATCGTGCACTTAAGAGAGGCAGAATGATGTAGAGGCCAAACTGGGGATTACGGCCAGGGACAGTTTTCCCAGCCTACGGAGGCTGCCTGGATGACTTTTGTCAATCCCTTAGCCTCCCTCGTGGCATTATTACTGAGGGTGACTGGAGGAAGGAGGGCTGTGCAGGAAGAAAGATGGATATATGAATATAATAACTAAGCAAACCCTCAAAGGGGCCAGTCCTCCATTTTTCTGATCCACTTCTCAATAAAAGCTGCTCTGAAATTCCCGTCATTTGGAGCGACGGAGTGACCCTTTGAGTCTGTCTGATCCAGAGGATGGCTACACGCTTGAGGAACAAAGGAAATGCATGTTTCTGAAGTCAGGTTTACCTCTTTAGAAAAAAAAGTCCATGAAAGAGAGAAGGGGTCACTTAATATGCCACATGAAATAAATAATTATATTATGGTTTAAGTTGATGGCCAGGTTTACACAATAAGTTAGGACAATACCTGAGCATGCTAAACCATAAAGTCTTCGATGTATCCTTCATTATTTTCTTTAGTCTGGAAGTTTTAATGATACCGGCTGTGGACGTTTGACAGCACAGCAGCTCCCTGGATCCTTGCATGAAATACGTCATCTCGAGGGCAGTGCTGCCCAATGGCTAAACAATCTAGATAGCCGGTCCTAGGTTTAGCCACCCCAGTAACTGCTCATACTTCATTTAATTTTATTCCTCACTCAGGCTGTGGGCTTTTAAAATGGTTCACTGCCCTGATGTTTTATATTTTGATACACATTTTATATGCTGCTATTGTGAGTTTTTATGCAGTAATGTAGTGTTTTGTTACACCATGCAAAATCAAGAAATAAAGCGGCACAACAGTATCAACCATTGGAGAAGGTGGGAATTCAGTAAATGTGATTTTTTTAAAATTGTCCAACCACATTTTACCAGTCCAACACGTTGGGGGGATCCGAGATCTAGGCTGCCCCAAAGAAGAGGGGGTCAACCTCTTCCCCAAAGCACCAGAGGATAAGACAAGAAACAAGGAGAGAAGCAACCTGGAATTAAGGGGAAATTTTCTGTCAGTGAGAGCAATTAACCAGTGGAGCAGCTTCCCTCCAGAAGTTGTGGGTGTTACAGCACTGGAGACCATTTGTCTGAAATGACATACAGTCTCCTGCTTGAGCAGGGGTTGGACTAGAAGACCTCCAAGGTCCCTTCCAACTCTATTCTGAATTGAATTGAAATATTCCCCAGACTTGGTTACCAGCATTTTGAATCTCGTCTTATGAAAGGAAAGTTACCTGCCATAATCCCAACTGAGATTAATTACATGTGGAGCAAAGGTTAAGAACAGCCTTCTGGCTATTCATTTTCCCATTCAAAACTAAGGAGCAGCAACTGCCCCTTATTATCTTAACCTCTTTCCCATCCTCCAGGACTGCAAACCATCAGCCGCTCAAGTCTGCCACCTGCATTGTGTGTACTTGGGCGCCACCGTCGGGCCACAAGATGAGGCACACTCACCCGCACGCCACTGTGTTGCTTTCCTAAGTGCTACTAGTGATGGGCTAGAGGTCAGGGGTCCCCAACCACCACCACCACGGTCCGTGGACCAGGACAGGACCAGGACCACTCCGCTGCACGCCAGCAACCGAGCCACGCAAACAAGCAAAGCCCCATCCGAGGGATGCAGGCAGCACGCAAAACCTCATGTCCAGTCCACAGAAAAACCTCTCTCCACGGAACCAGTCCCTGGTGCCCAAAAGGTTGGGGTCCACTGAGCTAGAGGTCAGGGAGGCTGTTGGGGCTTCCTCAGAGCTGAAGCTTCTTCTTCTTCTTCTTCTTCTTCTTCTCCTTTGTAAGCGTGAGTGAGAAAAAAAATACACTAAGAGTTTTCTTCTAAATTTTGCCCCTCTCTGAAAGACAGTCACAAATACCTCAAAGAAGGTGGAAAAATGAGGGGGGGGGAAAGTTCTCTCACTCCTTGCATGAAAATACTTGGTAGGGATGTCCCCGTGGCTTGACTGCCAGTTGAGAATGGCTCGTGTGAGAGCGAAATGCCTGAGGAGGCCTGTGATTGATTATGCTGGAATAACGAACTCACGGTGGAAGAGCCTTCTACCCCTATTTCACTTTTGCGTCCTTTGTTTTCCTTCCCTCTGCCAAAGGAGACCGTTTCCTGCCCTTTTAAAGAACCACTCTTGATCAAATTATCAGCTTCTGATACGGAAGAAGAGAGTCGGAAGGGACCTTGGAGGTCTTCTAGGCCACCCCCCTGCCCAAGCAGGAGACTGTCCAATCTCTTTTTAGACTGTGTTAAATTCAGTACCTTTTGCATGTTACTGCAGTGTTTAGTGCAGATGGCACCACGTTTTCTGTTTCCTTGTTCTCATAGCAACATTTGAGTGGTTGCGGTGGCCTAGAGGGGGAGCTCTCACCTCACAATCAGGAGGCTGTGAGTTTGATCCTAGGTAGAGGCAGATATTTCACTTTCTCTGGGCACCATGAGAATATATCTGCTGAACAAAACTCTGCCCTGGAGACAGGAAGGGCATCCGGCCAGTAAACACTCTGCTAGCTTCATTCAGTTGCCCAGACTCCACCCGGCAAGGGATTATGTGGTTGTTAAAAGGAGGTGATGTTGATACCAACCTTTCTGGGGCTTTTGGAGAAAGAAAGACCCATCAGTTTGGTTCTGCTGCTGTTCTGCTGGATTCTGCTGGTTTAATGCTTTTGTTATATTCTGCAGCCGTTAAATGCAGATTGACAACATCCGGAGCTCAGAAGTAGCAGAATGTTTGAGGAAAAGGAATGGGTTGTTTTGTTTTGAGTCAAAATAATAGATTCCAAAATCGGTTCTACAGCAGATGGTAGTACTGTAGTCGACCTTGGCTGATCTTGAAAAGCTGCGGAGGGCTTGTTGTCACTGTACTTGGATGCGAAACCACAAGGAAGTTCTGGGGGCCGTAGGGTGGGCTAGGGAAAATAAAATCCCCAGAAAGAAGCCGGTGGAACAATTCGGCTTTGTTGCCAAGAAAACCACACGGGCATGAAGAGACAGGAAGCGGAGCTTCCGTCCAGGCAGGGAATTTCACTTTGCTTATAAAAGTGATGTTGTGTTGCTCACCTTCTCGAGCGCCGACCTTCAGCAGACTGTGCCGGAACAAGCCCCTCCCGAAGCTTCTCTAGGAACGACAAGGAAACATCTGGGTGAAGCTCCAGGAGCCAAGTTTCAAAGATGAAAAATAGGTTTAAACGGGGAAAGGTGGAATTTGTTTGATTCGAAGGCTTATTATTACGTTTAGTGACTGCTTTGTTTTAGTTACTGCTACTTATTGGGTTTTTACAAAGCTTTTCACTACTAAAAAGCATATAAGGGCAGTACAGATAGTTCTCAACTTACAACTACAATTGAGCCCAAAATTTCCGTGGCTGAGACCATTGTTAAATGAGTTTTGCCCCGTTTTATGACTTTTCTCATCACAGTTGTTCAGTGAATCACTACAGTTGTCCATTTCAGGGTTTTTTAAGTGAATCTGGTTCCCTGTTGACATTGCAGGCAGAAGGCCACCAAAGGGGACACTCCGACCGTCATAAATATTGAATCAGTTTCAAAGTGTCCCAATTTTGATCACGTGACCACAGATTCAACATACCTGTGCATTCTTGGGGAGATTTTCGGAGTACACTTTGGACAATCTCTTCAAATTGTGCATCAGTGAGACACCCCTTTTCCTATGAAAAGATGAAAAGAGATGGGTGGAAGCAGCTGCATCGCATATGGTAACTATAAAAACTGGCTAGCACCGGAGTGGGGGTTATTCCCCCTACCCCACCCCACCAGATTTTTAGCTCAGAATTGTCTCTGGATCTCTGCGCTTATTTGGTGTGTCCTCGTTCTGGAATTGCCTTGTAAGTTTTTCAACACGATTAAAAGTACTGGTCTTTGGCCTTGACATTTTTTAAACAAGCCTCCCCAGCTCATGCCTTCCAGATGCATTGGAGTTTAGCTTGCATGATCCTAGACTTATATTAAATATATTTGCTCGTCCTTTAAAGTGCCTCAATAGTCTTTGGTTTTGATCTAGAAAGTATGGAATATTTATTAGAAGAATTTCTATCTCATTCCTTCCACACAAAAAAGAGAGACGAAAATATCCAAATATATTAAAGTGATTTAACTTCAGTAAAGGGAAAGTTTCTATTGACTGTACACTCTGCATTTCCCAATCTTCATCTATAAGAAAAGAAAACATCTAGGAGATGCTCCAGAGAGCATCCACAGACAAAAGTAACTAATTTACAATCACAATATAGGTTGTACCAAAAAAAGAGAGAATTTTTTAAAAACGTATGTCAGGAATTTTTGTATCAATCCTTTGTGTTGCGTTCTGTGATTTTACGTTGTATAATTCTACACTGTTTTGCCTTTGTAAACTGTCCTGTGATTTTCCAACTAAGAGCTTACACACACACACAGACAGAGACACACACACACAGGAGAAAAAAGAAAATTTAAATATGAATTGTCCTTCCTAATTTTTCAAGGAGAAACTGGTATCTCCAGGACTCCAATTTTTTCTGCTCTGAAACTCTTCACTCAAGGAAACGAAATCTATTATCCCACCTACATTCTCAATCCTTTCCAAATTCTTCTTGCACTCAGATTTCTTTTCTACATTAGGCATGCTCCCTTTCTGTCTTTTACTTTGCACTGGTGATACATTCATGGATTTGACGGTAACTCCATCTTCTGGTTTGCTGTGAAGCTCCAATTCACCTTTTCCAAAGGGTGTACGGTAGGACTTCCCTACAGGAGGAGCGAAGACTTTTTTGGACATTTTGTTGAATTCTGGAATGAGAGAAGCCACATCTTCATTAGTCGTGTATGAATAATGCAATGCAATAAGACATGAATGAATGAATGTGTGAATGAAGAAAGAGAGAGAGAGAGAGAGAGAGAGAGAGAGAGAGAGAGCAAGAAAGAAAAATAGAAAGATTCAATCCTAACTTACAGAGTACAAGCCACCAGGGATGACTTTATACAAGCTTAAATATTTACTGTTATTTTGGTCTATAACCTGACACCTCTTTTTATTTCATTTGGATACTGTAGTAAGAGACAAATTTCCATTTTCAGTAGAAACTCTGGGAATAACTCTTGTTTTCTGTTTTTGGAAGAAGAAAATTTGCAACGTTTTATTCTCTATGCTCTGACTTTTACCTAAAAATTGAAGAGATACCAGCTGTTTTCCCTTTTCCCTAACTTCAAGAATACACACAGGGTAAGGTGAGGGGGGGCATACATATAGATAGTCCTTGACTTACAACAGTTCATTTAGTGATTATTCAAAGTGATGACGGACCTGAAAAAAGTGACTTATGACTGTTTTTCACAGTTATGACCGTAGCAGCCTCCCCAGGGTCACGTGATCAAAATTCAGACGCTCGGCAACTGACTCGTACTTAGGATGGTTGCAGTGTCCGTGTGTGTGTGTGTCTGTGTGTTTGTCAGGTGATCTCCTGTTGCGACTTTCCAACAAGCAAAGTCAACTGGGAAGCCGGATTCACTTAACAACTGTGTTACTCACTTGAAAACTGCAGTGATTCACGTGGCAACTGTGGCAAGAACGGTCGTACAATGGGGGCAAAACTCACTTAACATCTGACTCGCTTAGCAGTGGAAATTTTGGGCTGGATTGTGATTGTGAATTCTGGACGGCCTGTGCCGGCACGCCCCTTCAGGCTCCCTTGTTTCTGAGTTGTGAGTTGATGGAGGCAGGGATTGGGGCTCTTGGACTGAGCCTTCTGAAAAGCACACCAGCATCCATTTGTTGGGCCCTATTTTGCCACCACAGCAGCAGCACCCAATGCTGAGCTTCCTTCCTGATGGTGGGACCGTGTGAAAGAAAGAGGCTGGCGGGTCTTCACCAAGCAAGCGGTAGGCGTGTGTGAGTGAAGGGGGAAGGAGCTCGCCCAGGGCTCTTCCTCACCTGTTAGCTATAGGTAGCCCTCGACTTATGACCACAATTGAGCCCAAACCCTCTATGGTTAAGTAAGACATTTGTGAATTGGGTTTTGCCCCATTTTACGACTTTCTTGCCACTGCCGTTAAGTGAATCACTGCAGTTGATAACTTAGTAATCCAGTTGTTAAGTGAATCCGGCTTCCCTATTACCTTCGCTTATCAGAAGGTCGGCAAAGGGACCTTGGGACACAGCAGCGGTCATACATGTGAATCAGTTGCCAAGCATATGGATTTTGATCACGTGGCCATGGGGAATGGGGCAACCCCGATAAATGTGAATGTTTTTTTTTAAACGTGTAAACGTGGAAAACTTTTTTCAGTGTCTTTGTAACTTTGAACGGTCACTGTGAGCTATTGTAAATTGAGGACTCTTTGTATAATTAGGAAGAGGATCGTGCTAATCTGGAAAGGGCTGCAGCTGTGTTTAAAAACCACCCAGCCACCACTCAAGGCCATGGGCTGTTGCAGAGGGTGGTAATCAGCAATTGATAGGACCCTTGCTGATTACTACTGCAAGGTCAGGGGATCCCAGAGCAGGTGATCCAGAAGCCCAGTTCTAATCTCACAGAAAGGCGAAGGAGGGTCCTCGGAAGAGACGGTGGAGCAGCCTTAGAGAACAAGCACAGGACAAATTCACATTGCGGTGACTGACCTGAGAGGCATGAAAACAAGCATCACCCTAGCAGCTAATGCTGCCGAAGTAGGGATGGAATAAGCACACACACACACACACACACACACACAATCCCCTTTGAATGACAAGAAAAACTATACAGGTAATCTTCAACTTACGACCACAATTGAGACCAACATGCCTGTTGCTAAGCAAGACGGTTGTTAAGTGAACGTTGCCCTGCTTTATGAGTTTTCTTGCCACCATTGTTAAGTAAATCACTTCAGATGTTAAGTTGGTGACGTTGTGAAGTGAATTTGGCTTCCCCATGGACGTTGGGGACCGCGGGACGCTGCAACAGTCATAAGGACATGCCAGTGGCCAACTGTCCAAATTTCAATCACACGACTGCAGGGATGCTGCAATGGTGGTAGGTGTGAGAAATGGTTTTAAGTCCCTTTTTCCACTGCAGTTGTAACTTCAAACGGTCACTGTATGGAATGGCTGTAAAGCGAGGACTCCCTGTATTGGACGACTATGGAGAGGGAAGCTGCACAAGGCTTGTCCCAGGAGCATCGAGGCAACAGGTGTCTAATAGCAAAAAATAATGCAATCCTGCAAAAGTGTGTGTTGGCAGAAGTAATGGGAAACCCATCACAGAACCCCTGGCGACACAGTCAGTCCATTCATCCCCAAATAGTCACTTTAATACGTAAAGAACGGAGCACAGTCTGATCGTCACTTACTGTTCTTTCTGCTTTGGCTGGTTGTCGTTCATCCACCTGTCTTGGAGATTTTGCTTTGCGTCTGTTTTATGAAAAATAAGAGGAGGAACAGGGAGAAAAGGCCAAGTGCCCGTTATTTATGCCACTTTTGTTTTTTAAAAAGAAACCTGCCATCCCACTAACTGAACATACAGGGAAATTCCCCCAGATTATTTCCCTTTCTTTCACCCTATGCATACTACACTATATCTAAATTTAATTATGTAATATGGAAACACCACAATAAAAGCTGTTAATAAACATCGTCTCTTCACCATATGTGGTGCATCTCCAAGTGTGTCTCCTCTGCACCGACAGAGAAACTGAGACAGACTGACAAACACATGGAAAAAATAAAGGGAATGTTGTTTTAGGAGTCGAATCCAGGGATTCCTGTCAGCAGAATGCCCTTAAATTTCATGTCTCCTTTTCCAATCCTCAGAATAAAGAATTGGAAGGGACCTTGTGGGTCATCTAGTCCAACCCCCCCCGCCATGCCTAGTCCTCCTCCTGCCCATTTCCATCACTGCCCCCCCACCCCACCCCAACGTCCCTTGGAGATAAGGGATGATAAACCCGAATAGATTTTAACACACTGAGACTGCCCTTTCGCAACGTCAGAATAAGGGAAAAAACAATACTCTAACAATACTAGTTTAAATAAGATCAGCTTAAGCCTGTCTCGCTTACAAACTAGACAAGAGAGGAAGAGGATACAGCAGAAAAAAAGATGTTGCAAGTTCCCTATTGGTTGTTGCCATAGTTTGGTGCTCCCTAAGGCATTGGGATCATCCAAGCAACAACCACGCAAAAGCCATCCGATTCAGACAGTGGCAGAGTTTTATAAAAGGAACGTTGAGTTTTCTATTCCGTTCTTTCAAAGGACGACTTTTAAAACATTTCCTTTGAAAGAAAATATCCCCATAGGTTAGGATTTCTTTTGAAGAGACGGATAAGATAGTTATACAGTCAGATTGGCTTAGATATTCTAAATCCTTGGAGTTAAGAGTCCAGAAGGACCCCTCAATTTCAGATCAGCTCTTTCTAGGGATCATAGCATAATCCTGGAGAGCAGCTGCTCCCTCTTGTTAGGTTTAAGTTTCAACTTTCTTTCCCCTTTCTTAACTCAGATAGGGAGCCGTTGTTCCAACCCTACGGAACATCTTAGCCCCAGAGGTGAGACACCCCCACTCCTCCTCTGGCCCTCTGGAGACCTGGCTATGCCAATTCTCTGTGTGTGTGTGTGTTTGTGTAAGATGACCTACAACCTGGATTGAGGGCACTCTCTTCACTTCTTTTAACACCTTCATTTAAATCTTGTTCATTCTCTTTTTATCTTTGTTCTTTTAACTCTAGTTTTTATAGTACTGTATATTTTTATAGATAGTCCTCGACTTACAATTGAGCCCAAAAATTTCTTGTTGTTGAGACATTTGCTATGAGTTTTGCCCCATTTTATGACCTTTCTTGCCTCCGTTGTTAAGTGAATCACTGCAGTTAGTAACCCGGTTGTTAAGTGAATCTGGCTTCCCCATTGATCCCATCGCAAAATGGGATCACATGACATTGGGACACTGCAACTCTCATAAATATGAACCAGTTGCGGAGCGTTCAAATTTTGATCACATGACCATGAGAATGCTGCAAAGGTCGTAGCTGTGAAAAACGGTCATAAGTCACTTTTTGTAGTGCTGTTCTAACTTTTCTCACCCTCATCCTGACTTTGAACGGCCATTAAACAAACTGTTAAGCCGAGGACGACCTGCCCAGAGTCACTTAGGTGAGATGGGTGGTGTATAAATCTGATAAATAAAATTTAAAAAATCTGCATACTGATATGACGTCTAAAATCATACCATGCCCTCCTCACTCGATGGTTTCATGCAGATTTTAAATGAAATAGGGCAGGATTGAGACCCGGAGCACTTCACACTCTGGTTCAACCTCTACACACACACACACGCGCGCACACACACACACACACAGAGGAACTATCCACTCCCAGGTGGGAGTAGAGTGGGGCCTAGTGGTCCACCAAAATGCCGCGGCCGATGTTACTGGAGGCCTCGGGATTAGCAGCATTAGCTTTTCTTATCGAAGCTCTCTCTGGATCTCTCCTAGTGGCTGTTCATTTGCCCACAATTCTTTGGGCTCCAGGAACAACATCCTGGCTTCTTTATTGCAATATGTTGCTGCATGTTGGTTTATGAGGAAAAGTTCTTGACTAGCTTCCTGTTTGTTTCTGGACTCAAAGTACAGTGTTATTTTTTTTTAAATTAAAGTCATGACAGTCATGGGCTTCTATTTCCAAGGCTTGCAAATGGACCTGCCTTGCATCTAAGTCACATTCTAGACTTCCTTTTCCAGCTTCTCCTTGAAAATCAGGAGGATAGCTGTCAAAGATGGCACCTTTGTGCTGGGGTGCCCCTTAAAAAACCCCAAGCCCCTCTTCCCAGAAGAGGCCAAGATCCTTCTTAATCCAGCATGAAGCTCATCAATGCTTCTTCCAGGGTGCTCACAAGCAGGAGAGGGAGATGTTCCTCTCTCCTTCTGCAGGTTCTCCTGCAAGTGGGATTTGCTCCATGGAAGTAGTCTTTAGGGCTGGTAGGGTAGACCTGACCTCTAAAGACCGCCCCACCCCTTTGAAGCCATTCCACAGTGGTTACCACCATCTCTGAAGGGAATGAGCTCCACAGACTGAAAGGTTAAGGAAAATCCTGTTCCATCAGCCCAAGGGCTATTTTAGGCCAGATGCCTCCAAGGAGCTCCCAAGAAAAGTATGGAGATGTCCTCTTCCAAGGGGACTTGAAGGCATCTGCTCTCAACTTGGAAACAGCCCTGATAGGACCATCCTCCATGAATTCCCCTGTAAAGTCATTCCAGATAGCAGTCACCACATCTTGTAGGAATCTGCTCCAGACTGTGAGAAGCTAAAGTCCCCTATATACGGTCTCCTGCTTGGGCAGGGCGTTGGAATAGAAGACCTCCAAAGCCCCAACTATCTTATTCTGTAAACGAACCCTTTTCCGTCAACCAGATGGCTTCAAGGAACCCCCTAAGAAGAAACTGAGATATCCCCTACAAGTTGGTCTTGGAGGCATCTGCTCCCAACCTGGAGATAGCCCCAAGCCTTCAAGGCTGATAGAGTAGAACTATCCTCCATGACTCTCTTTAAAGCCATTCCAGATAATGGCCACCATCATGTCTTACAGGAAGAACTCCACCGACTGTGAGAAGCCAAAATGAACCCTTTTCCATCAGCCCAAGGACCATTCTAGGCCAGATGTTTCCAAAGAACTCCCAAGGAGATGTTCTCCTACAAGTTGGTCTTGGAGGCAATCTGAAAGCAGCCCTGAGCCTTCACAACTGACAGGGTAGACCTGTCCTCCATGGATCTCCTTTTAAAGCCACCCTAGATAGCGACCACCATGTCTTGTGGGAAGCAAATGGTGGAATTACACAAAGGTTAAGAGCTCGCCTCCTGGGAATTTTCATCTGGATGGCTTCTTTAGTACCTTAAGACACTTGGCGTCTTGGGTTTAAATGAAAAAATATTCTATATGAATGGGTTTTTTTTTTAAGGAAAACGTTTTGGGTTTTTTGCTACCATTCTGCCCTTCTCATTTTCCAAACTCTACCAACACTTTTCCTCATAAGATCTCTGAGGGAAACTTCTCACAAAAAGGGGATCAAGGGAGATTATCCTGGGGCTACTAAAGGATCCAACGGATCTTTTTTGAGGATGATGTCTAGAGGCCATTTTCTGCGCTTGGAACAAAAAAGTTGAGTCTTCCTAGTTTTTCTGTTGGCTCAGATTCTGACTAAATTTTGGTCACATAAAGAAGAGCTCATGTAAAGGGGAAATAAATAAAAATATAGGCAGAGAGGGACTCCTCTTGGAGCAGCAGTGAGGAAAAGTGTCACACTTGCAGCTCGAGAAATCTTGACATGGAGGCTCATTTCGAGATTTAAAAAGTGCCTCAGGATTCCCATCCTTTTCTCTGCTGCTTTTACTGACATTTTGTCGGCAAAGGAAACGCTGTGAAATTAAGAATTAAAGCCCTCTCCTGTGCGACAGAGGGGAGTTTTAATGTATCCATGACAAAGCAAACCTGGCACCTCAATACTTTTTCTCGCCTCAGCAATTTTGTTCGTGAGGAGAAAAAAAAAGCGCGCAGAAGCAGAGCTTTTGCGTCCTATTTGTGCCACAAACGACAAACTTCGCTTGTTTGCTTTAAAGTTTCAATATTACCTCAGTTTTTAAAAAGTTAAAGAATTTTTTTTTGGCTTTGCGCTCGTAAACTGAGGTAAAAAAAAACACACCACCAACCCCAGCGGGCAAGAAGGGCGCGTGCGAGCCCACTTCTACCCTTAACGCGCAGGCGCGCTCCTCCGCACATCCGGGTCTCGGCTGCCCTCGAAGAGGGGGCGTGTCTCTTTCGCGCGTCTCTAACACTGAGTCATGGAATGTCCGGGACCCGCTTGTTGCGCCCAGGCTCGCGCACTGCGCATGCGCGCATGGGGAACCTGGCTGCCCGGCGGCCACCGTCCGCGATGCAGTTGCAAAATTCTGCCCTTTTGCAACCTCTTTTCACGACGGAAAAGCGGTTGGCTCGCCTGATGTTTACAATTACTCGCCCACTGCACAGCTTTGGTGGACGGCGAGAGGTTCAGCAGCCTCTGCGCCTAATTGGGGCTGCAAAAGAACCCGAAAAACACAGGAGGGGTGTGGGTGTGTCGGGGGGGAGGTGCATTTACCTAGGATTGATACAATGCATTGCAAAAAAAGGGGGGGGGTTAGGTTTGCACCAAGCAAGCCAGTCCAAATCCGGTTCGCAGGAACACTCCAAATCCGGCTCGTCTGGAAGCGTCTTCCGTTGTGCTTGCGTATCTGGAGGGTTGCAAGTCACGCAAAAAACAACCGGGAAGTAGCGAGAGCGCGTTTCTGACTACAACTCCCCATCTTCCACAGATCAGCCAGTGCAAAGCCGGCTGTGGATAATGGGGCTTGCGGTGCAACTTGTGCACCTGCCCAAGGCAAAGAAAACCAACCCGAAAATCCTAAAACTCTTGGGGAGGGGGGCGTATTTTTTGCACGCACGAGCTTAAATTTGCTTTCCTAAAGGCAGAGGAGACGTGGGGGTGGTGGTGGTGCGGTGTCGCCTTTCGCACATGTGCAGACTAGCCTACACTGGGAAACTACAAGTACCAGAAGGCTTTGCGAGCTCTTCGGGAAGTGAGGGTCACGTGATCCTCCACCACTGCCCATATCGGGAGCCCTTTACTGTTGCTGTTGTTTACATGCGAGGCGGAATTTGTTCCCGTGTAGCCGCTTTACGATGCAAACATCCGTCCCTGCAGCCGCAAGCAAATTTCTCCTTTGGAGACGCAGAGAACCCGCTTGGGAGACTGAAAGGAACGCCCGCAAAGAGGACTAGAAACCTGGAGAGGCTTTAAGTGGTCCTGCTGCCATCTTTATAGTGTACGCTTAAGAATTATTCTTAAATTCTTTCCATCCTGAATAAAAATAGGAAACGTTTCCCTCGACGGAACCTAAGCTTTGGACCGAAGTAACACTGTCACGAGCACGTGATAAGCCCCGCCCTCAGCAAACAAGGACCCTCGCCCACACTTGCGAGAAAACGATCTCGGCAGTTGATTGGTTAAAGACGCGGTACACCGCTTCCCCTACTGGTCGAAAAGGGCCGAAGGAGGCGGGAGCAAGAAGGGGAGGTGGCTCCTTCGAAGCCCCGCAGAGAAGGTTCCTATTGGCTGCCCGTCCACGCGCGTGGCGACGGCCGCGACCTCCCATTGGCCGGCGCCGCGAGAAGGGGGCGCGGCTCCCTCCGGCCCCGCCCCCCGCGTATATAAATCACCGTCGCAGGGGGAGCGTGCCATCGCGGGCAAGCGGTAGGCGCGGAGCGTTCTTCCTCCGGCGGCACTGGGGTGCGGGCGCGCATGCGCATGCGTCGCGAGCCACGGGCGGGGGACGTCTCTACTTTGACGCGAGCCGGGAGGGGAGCAGTGCGGCTGCGCCGCGCGGGGGCTGCCGGGGCGGCACTCTAGCGCGCGTCCGGACCGCGCACGCGTGGGAGGAGCCCGTTCCGAGGGGGGCGGAGCAGAGCGGAGGAGCGCCGTCTGAGGCGAGGGAACCGCGGCGGCGGCGGTTGGCCGCGCCCGCACCAGGCATGATCGAGATGGACAAGGAGACCTTCCTCGTCCCGGCGCCGCCGCCCCCCCCGTTGCTCAAGGCCCGGTCCGAGGACGAGGCGCCGCCGACGGCAGCCGAAGAGCCCCAGCGCCGGGACGAGCAGCTCCAGCGGCCCCGCAACGGCTTCCAGGCGCCACCAAGGGCCCCGGGCGGCGGCGGAGGAGGAGGAGGAGGAGGGAAGCGGCGCAACAGCTGCCACGTCGGGGGAAGCGGAGGCGGCGGGGGCTTCAAGCCGCCGGCCTTCAAGCGCCGCCGGCGGGTGAACTCGGAGTGCGACCCGGTGCTGCCCTCGGAGTTCCTGCTGGGCGGCAACATCTTCGACCCGCTGAACCTCAACAGCCTGATGGACGAGGAGGTGAACCAGGCGCTGAACGCCGAGACGCCCAAGTCGTCGCCGCTGCCGGCCAAGGGACGGGACCCCGTGGAGATCCTCATCCCCAAGGACATCACCGACCCGCTCAGCCTCAACGCCGCCCAGGAGGACCCGCCGGTCCTGGCCTCGCCCCTCAAGGCCGGGCGCAAGCGGCACCGGCACCGGGGGAGCCAGCGGGCCGTGGGGGGCTCGGAGGGGGCAGGGAAGCCACCCCCGATTGCCTCCGCCGCCCCTCCTCCTCCTCCCTCCTCCTCCTCTTCCTCCTCCTGCCGGTCTTGCCAGAAGGCCTGCAACGGGGCCACCCCGCAGCCCTACGAACTCAACACCGCCATCAACTGCAGGGACGAGGTGGTTTCCCCCCTGCTGCCGGAAGGTGGGGAGCTGCCCCCTGCCCAGCCGGCCTCCAGGAGCACCGCCCCCTCGTGCCCTTCCTCCTCCGCCTCTTCCTCTTCGGTAAGTCGCCATCACCACCACCACCACCACCGCAGCAAAAGGCGCAGGACTAGTAGCAAATCGGAAGGGGGCAGGGCCGGGGAGCAGCCCGGCCGGAGCAGCCCCGAGCGGGGGCCCAGCGGGCGTCATCCCCAGGGCTCCTCCATGCATCCGCCGCAGCCTCGCCGGCCCTCGCGCAACAAGTTCCAGTACGGCAACTACTGCAAGTACTACGGCTACCGCAACCCCAGCTGCGAGGATGTCCGGCTGCGGGCCATGAAGCCCGAGTGGTTCCGAGGCCGGGAGGTGCTGGACGTGGGCTGCAACGTGGGCCACTTGACGCTGAGCGTGGCCAAGAAGTGGGGGCCGGCCCGCATGGTGGGGCTGGACATTGACGGCGCCCTGATCCACTCGGCCCGCCAGAACATCCGGCACTACCTCTCGGAGGAGATGCAGCAAGAGCAGCCGCCGCCGCCCCAGGACAGTCAGGGCCAGGGGGAAGGGGCTCCCCCAGCCAAGAGAAGCTTTCCCGCCTCCCTCGCTGCCAGCCGGGGTCCAATTGCTGCGCCCAGGGTGCCCCAGGAGGGGGTGGATGCCACGGTCTTCCCTAACAACGTGATCTTCGTCAAGGTGAGTGAGAGAGACCCCCCCTCCCACCCCCCTGGCCCCCAGGCGGTTTCCCCCTTCTTTTTATTTTGAAAGGGCTTTATTTTTAGTCTCATGCACCCATCTGCAAGCAGACATGGAACAAATGTACATATATGATCCGGATCGCTTTGCTTACCATCCCCTAGGCCTTTTTTGTTTTACCTCCACCCTCCTTCCCTCCCTTCTCTCCTTTCTTCTTCCCTCCTGTCCCTTTCCTTCTTCCCCTTCCTCTCCCCTCTCCTCCTCTTCCTCTTCTATTGTTGTGCTTGCCTATTTTCCTTTTCCCTCTGGTGTATTTTGGGGAATGGTTTTCCAGCAAACCTGGTTCTAACTCTATATTTGCCATTTTACATTCCTCCTCATATTTTCCAATCTCTTCTTTTCACTGTGTCTCATTCTTGGAACATATATTTGTGTTTTAGTATTTTACTACTGGTGCTCAGGTTTTGTGTGGCACAGGTGGGAGAGCTGGGCTTTTCCAGGGGGTTCTCTCACACCCACTGCCCCCACTGAAAACTCCTTCCGCTGCCCAGTGGGTGGAGGGGCTCTTGCCCACTCTATGTCAGGGTCTCCCCGGGGAGGTGCTGATGATGGGCACATAAGAAGTAAGTGTGGCATAAAGGGGTGGGGGAGGGCCTTGGAGGTGGAGTAGTTGGAGAGGGAGAAGAGGCAGTGGAGGGGAATTTGTGATGCCCCCCCCTTCCCCTCCATAAGTGACAGGGTCAGGTGGCTCCCGGGGAAGGAGGAAAATCCTGCCTCAAAGGAAGGCTGGGGGGGCTGCTGTAAAGACCCCTCCCCCCCCAGAGCATCTGCAGGGCAGCCAGGCCTGGGGGAGATGCTGAGCAACTGGGAAAGGGGCCTTTGTGAGGGGGGGGGGGTGAAGCTTGGAAAATGGGGAGGGGGGATCTGCTTTCCAGCCCAAAAGCAGTGAGCGTGTTGTATTGTACTTCCTCCCGTCCACCAAGGGTTTGGGGAAATTTGGAAGGTGGGGCTTCCCTCCCCCCCAGAATTGGGACCCCTAGAGCTCCCCGCATGAATTGGGGGTAGGGCCCCAGGGACGGCCAGCACTAGCTTTGGAAAAGACAGATTCTGTTGGGAGGGAGAGATTAAAGCTCCCCCCCCCCCCCAAAAAAAAAAGCTGGCTCACCCTTAGAGCGGCCCTGAGCCCAGAAGAGCCCCCCCCCCATCCAGATGCTGTGGGGTTTCTTTGTCTTTGGACATCTGCTGGCCTTGATCAGATCCTGAAGATGACCAGAGGAGCTGAGGTGGGAAGGGGGGGGGGAGATAACCTTGGCCAAGATAGGCAGGAACAGTTTACTTTGGGGGGGGGATTGAAATGTTTTAACATCCAGATCAGAATTCACTGAATAATAAGAAGGGGGGTCAGGAGCCCAGTCCAATCAGATTGACAGGATCCTGTCACAGGTAATCCCCCCCAGCACAATTGAGGGCCCAAAATACCATGTCGATAAGTACCATGTCGATAAGTGAAACATTGGTTGAATTTCTCCCCATTTTACAACTTTTCTTGCCAAATGGTTAAGTGGATCAGGGCACTTGTTACTTTTGTAATTTGGTAAGTGAATCCCAGTTGAATTTGTTTGTCAGAAGGTCGCAAAAGCGGATCGTGTGACCCCGGGGCCCTGCAGCCATCATAAATACAAGTCAAGCACCTACCTTTTGATTGCATGGTCATGGGGATGCTGCAACGGCTGTTAAGTGTGAAAAGCGGTCCTAAGGCCACTTTTCCCAGTGCCGTTGTAACTTTGAACCGTCACAAAACGAAGTAAGTGGAGGACGACCTGTATCATAGGCCTTCTCTTCAGAGCCTGGCCTACCTGTAGGAGCTGAGAAGTCCCTGGGGACCCTCTGGCCTCTTAATGAGCCTAGGACAGGGGTCCCTAAACTGGGCCACTTTAAGACTTGTGGACTTCAACTCCCAGAATTCTTCAGGCTGGAGAATTCTGGGAGTTGAAGTCCACAAGTCTTAAAAGTGGCCCAGTTTGGGGACCCCTGTCCCAAGACCACCGCTTCCATGCTGGCCCTGGCAAGCCTCAGGCCTGAGGGTGGCCTGATCCTCGTGCCCCCCCCCCTTCTCCCCAGCCAGGGAAGAGGCTTACACCAAGCCTGTTGTGCTTAGTGAGAATGTAGCCCCTCTGCCCTTTTGGTGCGGCTGATCTCCCTCCTCTCCCCCCCCCCCCCTGCAGCCCAAGGCTGAGAAATTGCTGACTGGCCAGTGAGGGGGAGTGGGAGCACAGCTGGAGCCTTTGCAGCTGTGCTCCTTTCAAGGTTGCAAAGGAGCCTCCCTCCTCTGGTGGGGGCCTTGAGGCGCCTTCTCCCAAATCTGACTCCCAAGGCCGTGCGTTGAAGGTGGGCTCCCTCAGCAGGGCCCATGGAAGATTCCCAGGGGGGGGGGGGGGGGCAGGCATATTCTCCTGGTGCTGGTGGGGGGGGGGGAGGGTAGCTGAGTTGTCCTCCCCCAAAAGGAGACATCTGTAGTAGAGAATAGTCCAAGCTCTGATTGTGGATTTTGGCACTGGCTTGTTCCCCCTGCTTGCCTTTTTTGGCTTCCAGATGTTTTGTTACCAAGCTAGGAAACCTCTTAAACTTTGGGACTTTGGGTGGCTTTTACTCCAAGTCCTGCTGAAGATGTTACCTAGTTTGGTGAAGAGACGTCTGGCAGCAAAAAGGGAAAAGCCAGAGGAACAATGAAAGGGGGGGAAATGGCTCTGCCTGAGGCAACGAACAGGATAACAGTAACGCTAAGCCTCAGCCGGCCACGCTACACCCCGGCCCAACCTCTGGGGCAGGGCAGAGTCAGTGCCATCCCAATGGACGGGCATCACGACCGAAGGCGGTGAGTCCCATAGCTTAATGCAGGCAGTCCTACCGCCTTAAGTTTGCTTAGTGACCATTTGTAGTTTCACTCTTAGGACCGTTGCAGGCTCTCCGTGGTCACGTGACGCTGGCAGCCACTTAGGATGGTTGCAGTGTCCTGGGGTCAGGCGATTCCCCTTTTGCGACCACCTCTGACCCGCAAAGCCAACAGGGAAAGCCAGATCCACTTAACGACGGTCTTACTAACTTTTAACAAGGGCAGTGATTTGTGGCAAGTGTAGTTGTCCAAAGGGCCAAAAACTAACCTAAGACATTTCTCACTTAGCAACCTAAATTTCGGGCTCCGTTGTGGTCGTAAGTCAAGGACCGTCTGTACGGGCAGGGAGGGAGCAAGACCTTGCAGGGTGGGCAGAATCCACTGGGGGGGGGGGAGAATTTCAGCAACAGGGTGAGTCCCATCTCAGGAAGACCCCACAGATAATAAGCAGCCCTTCCGTGGGACCCCCAGGGCCTCCTGATGGCCGGCGGAAGGGATGCCCCCGAGGCTGTACCTTGCAGCAGCTGAAGCTTCCAGGGCAGCCGCCCAGAGAATGCCTGGCAGCTGCGGGTGGGTGCCCGATCCAGGGACGAGTGCCACTTTTGGGCAGTGGCCACGGTTGCCCCTTCCCCATCAAGCAGGTGCTGTGGGGCCACCAGGCACCCGTTTCTCCTAGAAAGGGCCCTGTGTGTCTCCAAACCTGGCAGCTTTGAGGCTGGTGGACTTCAACTCCCAGGACTCCCCAGCTGCCCCAGGGGCTTCTGGGAATGGAAGTCCACAAGGCTTCAAGGGGCCAAGCTTGGAGCCCTAGAGGGAAGCTCTGAGTTAAGAATGGAAAGCCCACCGGGGGTGGGGGGTGGTCTCTTCCTCCCCGTTTAGCCCCTCCCTCCAGGGGGACACAGACCGGGGTAGCCTCCGTGGGTGAGCGTTGGCATCAAGGCAAGACTTCATTTCCCCTGCCTCCCCCAGAGAGGCCGAAGGGTAGTTGGGGCTGGGGGTGGGCAGAGGGGCTGCAGCCCGTGGGGGTCAGCCTGAGACCAGCAGCACACCCACCGTGTCCGGCTTCCTTCACAGGGCAACTACGTCCTGGAGCGGGATGAGCTGCTGGAAGCTCAGAAGCCGGAGTACGACGTCATCCTCTGCCTCAGCGTCACTAAGTGGGTGCAGCTCAACTGGGGCGACGAGGGGCTGAAGCGCCTCTTCAGGCGCGCCTACCGCCACCTGCGGCCCGGCGGGGTCTTCATCCTGGAGCCCCAGGCCTGGTCCTCCTACAAGAAGAGGAAGAACCTGACGGTGAGCAAGGGAGGGGGGGAGGGAGGGGGGGTCCTAGTCAGGGCCAGGGTCGGACTCTGGGCAGGGGGCCTCTTCCTTGCCGGTGCCAATCCCGCCCACTTCCTCCCCCCCCCCCCCCAGGAGACGATATCCAGGCACTTCCACCGGATCAAGCTGAAGCCTGAGCAGTTCCCCTCCTACCTGATCTCCGCCGAGGTGGGCTTCTCCAGCTACGAATTGGTGGCCATGCCCAGGAACACGCCGAAAGGTGATTGGGTGGGCAGGGGATGCGCCAAAGCCACACCCACCCAGCCCTTCCCTTCATGGGCCGGGCACAGGGCAACGTGCTGCCAGCAGCCTTGATGGGCGGGTGCTGGGTGCGAGGTCAAGGGGGGGAGGGGGAGGATGCTGACAAGAGTTTGGAGCCTGGATCTGCCTTGGCCCAAGTACATCCCTGCCCATTGCCCCCCCTCCCCCCCATGCCCAGCTGGGGAGGTTCAGGAGCCCCCTGAATGTCAAAGGTCTTGGGAGGGGCTCCCAGCTGCTTCCTCCCCCGCCCCCCCTTGAGACCACCAGGGTCGTGAATCCAAGGAACGATGAGGGCCCAGCGAGCGTGCCCCCCCCTCCTCTGCCATCTCAAAGCTGGGCATGACCAGGGGCGGAGGGAGGGGCCCTTTTGTGTTTTTCATGAGGGTCTTCTTAGGGATTCTCTCCCTTGGGGAGGGGCCTGGCACCTCCCTCTGCCCACTGACCAGGATGCCCTGACTGCCAGCCCCCTAACAGCCCCCCCTCTTGCTCTTCTTACCCCCCCTTACAGGATTCCAGCGCCCCATCTATCTCTTCCGCAAGGGCCAATCCTGAACGCATTGAGGAGCCTCGCTGGACCTCGGGGCGCCTCCCGGGCTGCCCCCTCCTCTTTTCTCCATGTGCCACGGGGGCTGCTTCTCCAGGGTGCAGAGGTGGCCGGACTAGCCCCCTCTGCCCCACACCCACACCCCACCCATGAATGTTGGAGTCTTCTAAAGGGGCCAGCGAGGTACAAGTGGGCAAATGGATTTGGGGAGCTGCCTGGCCTTGGCAAAAGAGCCCACCCCACGGGAAACGATGGGGGGGGGGAGCGCAGCTCATCTGGGACCCTCCTGCAGCACCGCCTGATTGGGGGGGGGGATGTGCAGGACACGTGGGGGGGGGTTGAAGCAGGAGCAAAGCAGCCCTGCCCAAGACATGGCCTCTGGGGCCACACAGCAAAGAATGCAGCTGCTTTCTGGGGAAGGGATCACCCCCCCCCCAAAAAAAACCTCTTTGATATTTGGGGGGGGGGTATTTGGACTTGCTCATTCAAAGCCTGGGAGGACAAAGGGGTGTGTCTCCCCCCCCCCCCCCACTCCATGGAAGCTGATGTAAGCTTCCTGCCTCGCCTGGTTCCTAAGGACCACATAACCCATAATCTCTTTCCTGGAACAGGGTGGGCTTCATTGGGCTGGGGGGGGGGGGCAAGAGGCCTCCCCTTTGGAGAAGGGGGCTCAGCTGATCTCTGTGAGGTCCCACAATGTCCTCTGCCCCCTCCCCCTTTTTTGGCAATGGGAGGAGGGAGATAACCAGCTGCAGCCCCCCTGCCCCCCCCCAGTGAAAACGCCCCCTCCCTCCTCCCAGTCCTGAGCTGCCTGCCTTTCAGAGGGCCCAAAAGACCCCCCCCCCCCAAAAAAAACCTGTAGTACTAAAGTGATCTTGTTTGAACGGAGTTTTATCTTTTAAAAAAGTTGATTATATATATAAAAAATAAAACCTACAGATTATTAGCCGCTGCAGTGCCAGTCTCTGGAGGGAGGGAGGGAGGGGGAGATGAGAGGCAGCCTGGGCGAGGGGCACGGCTGGCACCGAAGAGTAAACCCGCCATGAGTGTTCCTCCACTTACGACAGTTCATTTAATGACTGTTCAAAAGTTACAACGGCCACAAGAAAAATAAGGGAGTCACGGCTGCTTTTCACACTTAATGACTGTTGCAGCATCCCTTACCAAAGTTGGCCTCTTGACTCCTAGCTGTGACGGTTGGGGGGGGTGTCACATGATTCACTTGGCGATTACCCAACAAGCAAACTCCATGAAAAAATCCAGATTCACTGAACGACCGCCTGATTGCAATTCACTTAACAACTGCTGCATAAAAGTCGCTCAACTGCCTGGCTTAATAACGGGAACTGCGGTCGTAAGTCAAGGGCCGCCTTGCACTACTTGGCTGTCGATCCAGGAACGAAGGGAAAAACCACACAATTGGCTGGCAGTTGCAGTTTATGTATAGAGGTGGAGGAGACGGGGTCCGTGTGTGTGCTTGTGCGTAAAGAGCCACACGACGTGGGGGGGGGTCCTGTCCTGCCCAGCCCCCCCCCCCCTCAGCTGGCCCACTGCTGGAGCTTCCGGTGCATGAGGAAGGTGGTGGCTGGGTGGCGCCTCTGGGCCTGGAGCTTCAGGGGGGGCAGCCCCCCCACCTCCAGGAAGGGGGTCTCCGTGAACAGCTCCCGGGGCCTATAAAAGGTCATCAAGTCTGGCCCTTCCCCCGCCATTTCCTGCAAGAACAAAGGCTCAGGTTATGCTCCCCATCACCTGAGCCCCCCTTCACCTGGGTGGGTCACGGGAAACCCCCCCCCAAGGGCCCCTGGCCCACCTTTCTCTCCCCCGGCTGGAGGAGGAGGGGGGGGCGCCTGCCCTGCACAGCGGAGCTCAGCACTTCCTCGGCCGGCACCTGCAGGCTGATGAGCCCCCGGTAGAGCTGCTGCTCCCGTGGGATGTTCAGGCCTGGAAGAGGAGGGGAAAGTGCCGTGGCTCGGATGGGTCCCACCCACCCACCCACGGAGTCCTCAACATACAACGGTTTGCTTAGCGACCAAAGGCATTGGGGCACTGGGGGAAAAGGGACTTCTCACACTTGTGGCCATTGCAGCAAACAATGGGACTGAAATCCGGACCGCTTGGCCACTGACTCAAACTTACGTCATGTGACCTGCTTTTTGCAAATGTCTCGTAAAGTGACTAGGAGGAGCCGGTTTCAATGAACGACCCTGTGACGGACTCTACCTGCAGCGATTCACTCAACAACCGTGGCAAGAAAGGTCGTAAAACGGGGCAAAATGGAGTTGCGTCTCTCACTCAGCATGTGGGGCTCCCTGGTGGTCGTAAGTCGAGGACTGCCGGAATCAATGCTGCATGGCTTCCGGCGCACCCCGTCACTGCGAGGGTTTCCCTCCCGCACTGGGACCCCCACTCACCTTCACCCACGCGAGCTTCAGCGGCGCAGCGAGCCACGAAGGAGCGCTGCACCAGTTGCTCGGCCGCCTGCCGGGCGTCGAAGGCCTGCTGGCGGGTGGCCCGCACCTCCGCCCCCAGGGCCAGGCTGCTGTGGGGCAGCGGAGCCCCCAGCTGAGGGGGGGCGGGAGGGGAGCGGCTCCTGGCGGGGTCTGCCCGGGGCTCCTTCTCCTCCGCCGGCTCTGCAATCCGAAAGCGGACCTGGGGGGGGGGAGAAAAGACCCCCAGTGTTCTCTAAGGGAACCCCCGGCTCAGTCGCCCCCCCCATCTTTGCAAAGAGCACCCTCGGCTTGGAAGGGCGCCCCTTAAGGGCATCCAGCCGATCCCCTGTAGGAACCCCAAGCAGAGGCTCCGTGAAAGGGAGGAGGGGTCCCTCCGTCCGTCCCCTGTTCTCTCCCCCCTTACGTGTCTGGGGCCCGGCTTCTCCTGCTGTCCCCGCCGCAGGATGCCGCCGCCGCCGCTCGGCTCCGGGCTGAGCGCCACGGCGGGGTCCGGGCTGCAGCAAGGCGAGGGGGGCGGCCGCGGGGTGGGCGCCGCCGCGCAAGGGAGGCTCTCTCGGGGGCCCGCGGGAAGCGCCCCGGCCATGGCTGCCCCCCAACTGCGGGGATCCCTGCGCCGGCCGCGGATGAGGGGCGCTGTAGTCCTGCAAAGCCTTGCAAAGCTTTGCAAAAACCTTCCAAAGCGCCTGCAGCGCCGCTTTCCCCGGGCGGGCGGTTTCCAGGCTCCCCCCTTCGCCGCGGCCGCCGGCAGTTTCTAGGCTCCCCCTCCGCTCGGCTTTTTCCGGGCGCTTTGGGCCGCCACGCCTCTCAGCTGCCTTCCCCGGCGGCTCCGGGACTCGCTGCTTCCCGCCCCGCTCCCGCTTCTCTTCCCTCCGCCGCCGCCGCTGCTGCGCCGCAAGGGGGCGTCGCTCCGCTTCTAGTGTTCGCCTCGCTTTCCAACCAAGATGGCGGCCGGCCTGAAAGGGCCCTATTCCGAAGCTGGGGAGGCTATAGAGTTCGCGCGCGGGCCAGAAGGGTTCTTTTCCCGCGAAGGAGAGAGGGGGAGGGGCAAAGAGCGCGCTTCCGTTACGGAGAGGTCAAATCCTAGAGCGGCCTCGAGGGAAAGGAACGGCTGTTATGGACGCGACGCTGAAACGCCGTAATGACGTCACGGCAGAGGTGGGCCAGAGGGGGCTTTCCAGAGTGCCGCACCTGCGCAGTAGCGTCTCTAGGCGCAAATGGGGGGTGGTTTTCGTTTGGAAATATACACACAAAACACAACACACGTACACTTTATATTGTATTATATTACCTTACATTACCTTCTATTACATGATACGTACTGTCTATAATGCATAGTTGTCAGCTGGTGTTCTCAATCTGGTCCTCTATTAGAGCGGGAAAATACTCTCTCCTGATTGGTTGTTTGGCTGATGAGCTTCCCTATAAAAGGAGCTGCGTCAGGCAGGGAGCTCAGTTACCTCAGAGGCGGTTTGACCACAGGCCCTTCGACCCAGGTTGCCTGAGGGACTCACGCTGCTCTCTTGGGAAATGGCTGCCCTCTTCCCTTTGGCTCCCTACAAGCCGGCCTCTGAGTCGTGGGACTACTACATCACGCGGTTCGAGTGCTTCCTCCAACTCAATGACTTGGGGGAGATCACGGAGAACAGGAAAAGGGCGCTTTTCCTAAGCCACTGCGGCCCGGAGGTCTTGGAGACGGCCAGGACTCTCCTCGCTCCACAGGCTGTTGAGTCCGTGCCCTGGGAGGTGCTGCAGAGCAAGCTAGAGTCTCACTATGAGCCCAGACCTCCGCGAATAGCGTGTCGGTACGCCTTCTATCATCGGAAGCAGGCTGAAGGCGAATCCATCAGCAAATTCATGGTCGCCCTTCGACAGGCGGCGAGGTACTGCGAGTTCGAGGACTTAGAGGACGCTCTCTTGGAGAGTTTGGTCAGTGGTATGAGGGACCTCAATCTACAGCAGCGCCTCCTTGCAACACCAGAGCTCACCCTGCAGATGGCGCTTGACGAGGCACAAGCAGAGGAGAGGGCCGACCAGGCAATGGCTCTGATTTATGAATCAAGCCGCCCACCAGCATCCCGGAAGCCAGTCACTGCACCACGAAGATACTAACACCGTCAGGAGATGAGGACAACCACGTCCATTGCCTCAAATCCTCCCAGGGGTCGGTTGTGGCCGCAGTCACCTGTGAATGGCGTGTCAATTCTCCTTACTCCTGTTGGGTTGCCGCCTGCAGACCGACTTGGACCAGCTGCACCCGGACTGCGCCTCGGAGGTTCCGTGCAGACTCAGCCAGCCTCCTCTGGTCATTCTCACCAGGCGACCTTGTCTACGGCCACAACTACACCGGGGGCCCTTCCTGGGTTCCAGATGTAGTGGGCGTCACAGGGCTGCGTTCCTACACGGTGGCACTCAAAGATGGCAGGTTGTGCCGCTGCCACATTGACCAACTGCGTGGCCGTCTCGGAACCTCCGCCTGCTGCCAGCCAGAATGGACTCCGCCAGAGACCGCCCCGGCTAAGGACACGCCAGCTCAGTCACCACAAACAACGGTCCCAACAATGGACTGTGGCCATTCACAGATGCCTGCCGAGGCCTTGCTCCACCTGTAGCAGTGCCCGCCACTCCACCTGGACACATCGCCGCCCTGCCTACCTAAAACACGACATATGTTAAATTGTTACGTTGATCACCCTACTGCTCTGCCTTGGTGGGGGAGCGGTGTTCTGTATTGCATATAGCCGTGATGGGGAATCTATGGCGTGTGGCACACATAGCCCTCTCTGCAGGCCTGCGAGCTGTGGCCCAGCTCAGCTCCACTGTGCATGTGCGCGTGCCTTCCACCGCCCACCTGATTTTCAGGTCTCTGCTGCACATGCAGAAGACACGTGGACATGCGCGGGGGGGGAGTCACTCGCGGGAGGAGCCCTGTTTTGGTCCCAGGAGACTTCAGGGAGGCCTGCTAGGCCCAAAATGGGGCGCTGTGGGGGTTATGTGCATGCGTGGGGAGGGGTCATGGGGGCCGCAGGCATGCACAGGGGTGGGGGGAGTGCAGGAGGCCCGCGCAGGCATGCACAGGGGGGTGGGGTGCATTGCATTGAGGGGGTGGGCTCACGCGCGCAATCCCCCGCTTGTGATTTCAGCACAAGAGAAAAGTTAGCCATCACTGGTCTATAGTGTACAGTTGTCAGTTAAAGTTCTCCTTCTGGTCCTCTGTTGGGGCGGGAAAATACTCTCTCCTAATTGGTTGCTTGGCTGATGGGTTTCCCTGTGTCAGCCAGGGAGTTTTTGAATAAAGAGCTGTTAGGACTCCCTCCGCCCTCGCCTCCCTTCTTCGCCCAGAGAGCTTCATTGCTATATTTCCTTCTCTGCTAGGAAATATGGCCTCTGCCCACGTGCAGAGCAAGATCCAGCCAAGGGGAACCGTCTCCAGGGCCGGGTTGCTGCCGGTTTTACTACCGGTTCTCCACACACGCGTGTGCCGCGTGCACCTGCGCTGTTCAATGTAAGTTGTTCTTTGCACATACACAGAACAATCCACAGTGAACTGCAGACGCGCAGTCACAAAAAACCCAAAATGGCAGCGGCAAAGGAACCGGTTTGGGGGGGGCGTGGCAGGCCTGGGTCGCTGCCGGTTCTGTGGCCCAAGCCTAGGTTTCACAACCGGTTGAGCCAAACCGGGAGCGACCCACCTCTGCCTGTGGACTTCAATTCCCAGAAATCCCCCCCCCCCTCCAGCCACGCTTGGGTTGCATTGTGGGCATTGAAGTCCTCTCTCTGGAAAGCAGCTGGAGAAAAGCTTTGTTTCAAAGGGCTCCGTTGAAGAGGAAGCGATGCCAGTGCAATGCATCTCCCTCCCCAGGGGCCCCGGCAGCATGCTGGCTGTGGAGCATGGGACTCGGGGTCGCACGAGGCCGGGGTACCCACCCACCCTCTGCTGCAGGCCACCGCTCTGCCAAGATCCGAGTGGGGAATCCCCATGCGGCACTTCCCATCATCCCCAGCCGGCAATGTGAAGGATGCCAAAGGCAAGGAAGCTCCAGGGGGCTTGCAGTCCGGCAGCCCCTCACCCTTCAATCAGGATCCCTGCTTTGCCCAGGACCCTTGGGTCCACCCGTGGGGGGAAGTGGGGGGTCTTGCAGGCCCGGCTGCCCAGTGCAATCTACTCTTTTGGGGCTGCTGGATGAGCTCTCCCCCCCCCCAGCCCCCATTTCCCTCCCCAGGGGAGGAAATGCCTCCGCCACTGCCAAGGCTTCGTCTGCGTGGCTTAATTGTTCTTCGCCAACTGCAGCGGAAAGCAGGATCAAAGGGGAGCGGCAGTGGGGGGGGAGCTCAGTGGACGGGGGGGGGGGGGGACTCAACGGGCTCAGTTATTCCCAAGTCCGGCCTTGGGTGCAATTTGCACAGAAGACCCTCCCCCCTTCCTTCACCCACCCAGCAGGGATCTCCTCTGCATCAAAGGGGGGGGGAGATGCTACTCATCTGCAGGGGGGGGTCACCCTCCCCGGGGCTTAATGCAAAGTTTGCTGTGGGGAGGGGGATTCTGGGAAGGAGAGCAGCCCATCCAGACGCAACCCGGGGATCCTGAATGACGTCACGCCCACCCCCCTCCCCTTCCCGGGAGGGAAGGAACAAAAGTTTTTCCAAGTTTGGGGGAAAAAGAGCCATCCAGGGGGAAGGGGGGGCAGCGGGAGGGGGGGCACAGGGGGGTCTCCAACATGGTTGTGCAGTCGGAGAAAGGATGGCCACGTGGGCCTCGCAGGCAGGGGATGATAGGGTTTGTAGTGCAATGCACCTGGACACTGGGGGAGGGGGGGCGCACAATCTGCATTGCATCCCATTGTCTGCCTCAGGCAACCCTCCCCTCTCCCCCACCCCCTAAGGGAGCTGGTGGGGGGGGGGTTTCCTCGTTAATGCCTTCACAGCCCCCCTCCCTCCCTTCTTCCTCCCTTCCTTTTTTCCTCCCTCTCTTCTTTCCTTCCTTCCTCCCTCCCTCTTTTCCCAAGCCCATTGGCCAGCTCTTGCTGGGGAGGGGGGAGGGAAGAGGGGGAGGCTCTGTGTCTTTTGGGTGGGTGGGGGTCTCAAAAGATGGCTGGGGAGCATAGATAAATGGAGATATTCCAAACAGGCAGAGATGGCTGACAGATGAGGAACATCTGGGAAGACGTGTCGGGGAAGCCCCCTCCCCACCACCAACCCCTCCCTCTGTCCTGCATCCAGTTCCTCCCCTCCCCCCTCTGTATCTCATCCCATCTGCCCCCCCCACTTGTGGGGGAGACATTTATTGGGGTGTTGGAAGGGAGGGGGAGGGGCTCCGCCTAATTCAAACCAGGTTGGCTTGTGCAGAGCCTGCCAATTAGACAGCTGGGGACCCCCGTTTCTCCCCCCCCCCGCCCCTCCCAACCCCCACCCCCCCCGCCTCCCTCCCTCCCCCAGCATTCTGGGCCTGGAATCAATTTGAAGGGGGCTGCACCCCGTCCCCGGCTGCTCCTCCTCCCGTGCAGGGGCTGAGCAGGGAGGCCAGGCTCCCCAGGCGCCCGCTGGGTGCTGGGCACTACTGTCCATGGGGCAGGACCCTCGTGGGCCTTCCCACAATACTCCCCCCCCCCCAGCCTTGCAACCTGCCCAGAAACCAAGTGCAGGGAAAGTTTCTCCAGGGTTGGGCGGGCAAAGCACCTCCTACGGGTAGTCCTCAACTTATGACCACAATTGACCTCCCTGATTTACGTTGCTAACTGAGACATTTGTGGGAAGTGAATTTGGACCCATTTTATGACATGAGTTAGCCGAATTGCTGCGGTTGTCAAATGCGTCCCACAGTCGTTAAGTGAATCGGGCTCCCCCCATTGACTTGAGAAGGTCGCAAAGTGGGACCATGTGATTCTAGGACCTCACGACTGTCATAAATACGAGTCAGTTTGCCAAGCGCCCGAATTTTGATCGTGTGACGCTGGGGATGGCTGCAACGGTCGTAAGTGTGAGAAATGTTCATAAGTCACTTTTTTCAGCACTGTTGTAGCTTCCAACGATTACTGAATGAACTGTCGTAAGTCGAGGATTTCTCAGACAGTCCTCGACTTACAGTCAGAATTGAGAGCAGCATTTCCATTGCTAAGCAAGTTGTTAAGGGAGTCTCGCCCAATTCCAGGACCTCTTTCAGCCACGGGTGTTCAGTGAATCTCTGCTGTTATTAAATGAATCACACAGTCGTTAAGCAAATTCCCCCATTGACTTCGCTCGCGGGAAGCGGGCTGGGAAAGTCTCCAATGGTGATCATATGACCCCGGGATACGGTGACGGTCATAAATCCATGCTGGCCCCCCGGGGACCCGAATTTTGATCTGGCTTGATGCTGCAGGAGCAGTCATAAGTGCAAGGAACGGTCGCAAGTCACTTTTTTCTATGCTATTTTAACGTGGAATGGTCACTAAATGAATGGTCGTAACTGGAGGACTGCTACGACCAGGGCCACATGACATTCCTGGTGTTTAACTGACGCTTAGAGACCCACCAGTTAGAATAGACTAGAGAAGGGACCTAGCAGGAGAACCTCCTATAACAGGGGTGTCCAAAGTTGGCAACTTTAAGACTTGTGGACTTCAACTCCCAGAATTCCCCAGCCAGCAGAGCTCTGCTGGCTGGGGAATTCTGGGAGTTGAAGTCCACAAGTCTTAAAGTTGCCAAGTTTGGACACCCCTGTCCTATACATTTGACCCTTTGCCAGCTTGCGTCTTCTTTGGTTGCTGTGGCAGTTGGGAAGGAGAGGACACTCTGCACGTGCTGAGAGACGCACTTCCCACTAGTTGCAGGCGGGAAGGAGAGGGCATTCGGTACGTGCTCAGAGGTGCTCTTGGATTTCACAGGAATCTTCCAAGACTTTTTACTTTTTACTTTGAAAATTTGGCTTCAGGGCCTTGGGGTGTCTAATCTTGACAACTTTAAGACCTGTGGACTTCAATTCCCAGAATTCCCTAGCCAGCAACGCTACCTGGGGAATTTTGGGAGTTGAAGTCCACAGGTCTTAAAAGTTGCAAGATCCCACCCCCTTCTCCAGGGAACCCCCCCCCTCAAGTCTCTTCTCCATGATTCCACAGCAAATCAACTGCCCTTCGCAATGATGCCGTGGGTCAACCCCCCCACCCCTGCGGACTGAATCCCAGTCTATTTGGAGGGCTCCCCCCAGCCCCCCAGCATGTGACCGAGCAGCTCCCTTCTGTTTCCTGCCCTAGGCCTGACCTCCAAGGAGGGGGGGGGGAGAGACGCGCGTCTGCAGCTGGTCAGAGAGATAACCCCGCTCTGGCTATGGGGCACACAAATTCCCCGCCTGCAAACTTTCCATCATGTATATTTTTCCAGTGCGGGGGGGGGGGGGGGATGGATTCTGGAAGAGGTGGAGGCAACGTTGCCAGGGGTTCCACAAGCATCAATTCACACCGAGAAAGGAAGAGAGCAAGTGACTGTAGGGAGAAAGGGGTGTTTCTGAGCTCGTACAGAGTTCAGTGGGGGCAGAAGGAGGCCCGGACATAAAATTCGGATGCCTTTCCAGAATTCCTTTCACTCACGTATCCCCTGGGTGAGTTTTAACCCCCGTGGACTTCAGTGCCCAGGAACTTCCTTAGTAGACGGTGGGAATGCGATCTCGACATAATAGACCTTGACCTCAGTTTAAGGGGGGGAAAAGCTGGCTGGGGAATTCTGGGAGTTGAAGTCCACAAGTCTTAAAGTGGCCAAGTTTAAAGTGCCTAACCCTAGAGATGTGGGTTTCTCAGGGGGTCTGTTCTCCCCGCCCCCCCTGCCCCCAAAGAGGAGCCGGTCCAGGGGTGATTTGATGATGGTGCCGGTGCCCAGGCGTTGTGTGTTGGTGTGTGGTGTGTTTTTATGTTGTGGTTTTCAATGTTGTGAGTTGCCTGGAGTCACCTAATGGGGAGTGTGCGACCGTATGAATTTGCTTAATAAATAAATATATAGGTGCAACTGTATAAGGTAAAGGTTCCCCTCGCACATCTGTGCTTGTCGTTCCCGAGACTCTAAGGGGCACTGCTCATCTCCGTTTCAAAGCCAAAGAGCCAGCGCTGTCCGGAGACGTCTCCGTGGTCAAGTGGCTGGCATGACTCAATGCCGAAGGCGCATGGAACGCTGTTCCCTTCCCACCAAAGGTGGTTCCTATTTTCCTACTTGCATTTTTTTTAGATGCTTTCGAACAGCTCGGTTGGCAGAAGCTGGGACAAGCAACGGGAGCTCCCTCCGTTACACGGCGCTCGGGATTCGGACGGACGACCTTTTCTGATCCACAAGCTCAGGGTCTTAGCCACTGAGCCACCGTGTCCCATGTGTGCATGTATACGCGTATATAAAATATGGGGACAGTACAATATACAAGATGCTCACAGGTAGTCCTCGACTTACAACTGTTCATTTAGCGACCGCTCAAAGTTACAACGGCTGTGGGGAAAAAAGGGGACTCGTGACTGTTACGTGATTTCCCTTTTTGTGACCTCTGATGAGCAAAGTCCAGGGACCGGGGGCGGGGGGGCGGGAAGCTGGATTCACTTTGCAACCGTGTTCCTAACTTAACACCTGCAGTGATTCACTTAACAATAGTGGCAAGACAGGTTGTAAAAATGGAACAAACCCACTTAACAAGTGTCTCGCTTAGCAACATAAATTTAACAAGTGTCTCACTTAGCAACATAAATTTAACAAGTCTCATTTAGCAACATACATTTTGGGCTCAATTGTAAGTCAGTTTACAGATAGAAAGATAGATAGAGATGATAGATAAATAGGTGGGGAGGGGGAGGGGGAGGGGGTGAATTGATTGATTGATCGATCAATCGATATTTTAGATAGATAAGAGATGATAGATAGATATATTAAATAGATGGATGAATAGAGAGAGAGATAAGAGAGAGATGATAGATGAGAGGTAGGTAGGTAGAGAGGGATGGATGGATGGATGGATAGATAGATATAGATAAGAGAGAAAGATGATAGATACATTAGAGAGAGATAAGAGAGATGATATATTAGATAGAGAGAAAAGAGAGAAGATAGATATATTAGAGAGAGAGAGATATAAGAGAGATGATAGATATGAGAGAGAGAGATGATAGATATATTTATAATATAGAGAGATAGAGATAAGAGAGAGATGATAGATATATTAGAGAGAGAGAAAGATGATAGATATATTAGGGAGATAGAGAGAATGATAGATAGATATATTAGATAGATAAGAGAGAGAGGTGATAGATGATAGGTAGGTAGGTAGATAGGTAGAGAGAGATGAATGGATGGAGGGAGAGAGAGAGAGAGAGAGAGATCTTCACACAGACAAACACACATACAGAAATTTATTTGTCTTTGTATGTTTAATGTTTTACTGGTTGTATAACAATGATTGCATGAGCTCCATAGACAACATAAGCTATATTAATAATAGATGCATTGTGTTGATTTGATTGGCTCAGCCCATTAGGGACTAAGAATCTGGTCTTGGGTTCAAGTCCTGTGCCTAAGGCAAGGGAGGGCTGTGCTCCCAGCCATATGACTTCTAACTGAACTTGATAAGCCCCCTCCCAACTGTTCCCCATTCCTCTAATCTTGCCCAGCTGAGCAAAATGCAGGCCGAAATCCAGCAGGGCAAGGCATCCTTCTACCTGGGGGGGGGGGGAGCTTCTGACTCCTGTTTGGGACTTTTCCAGGAGGGTCCGCAGCAGAGGGCATTCAGACAACCCCCGTCAGCAGAAGGCATGTTGGGGGCACTCTCACAAAATGGTATACCCATGCACATGGCGGCTGAGATAGGCAGAGGGTAAACTGGGTTGAATTTGAATGTGAAACCCCCTTTTTTTCACAGGAACGACTGTTTGGCCTCAGGATGCCCCCCTGTCTGCCAGCGTTTGGGGGGGGGGGTGGGGTCTCAAAACCTGCAGACGGGGCTTTAGCCCTGCCCCGACGCCACCTCCAGTGGCAGGAAGTTCCGCAGGTCTCCTGTCCTCTACAGCTGAGCCGGGCTGCTGCCAACGGAGACAGCTCCAGGCCCCCTCCCCCACCCCTGCGGCTTTCCGGCCCCCTCTCCTGGCGCGGAAAGGGCCGGGCGGCTTCATCAGGACGGCCGGAGCCAAGCAGGAAGCCGCGAGAGCTCAGCCTCGCCCAGGTCAACGCTGCCCAGCCTCCCGGTGTCGGATTCTCACGACCAAACCCCTCCCACCGCTACCCAGGACCAGCTTGCTCAGCCACCCCCCCCCCCGTGGGCATCAGCCCTCCAACCCCCGCCGTGGGCGCTGGGGACACGCGCGCGCTTCTTTGAGTCCAACTCGCAGGTTCAGTGTGTCGTGGGAACGCAGCGCTCGCAGCCCCCTTCGATGCTGGGAGGGGTCGCGTTTCTCCTCTCGCCTGATTTCTCCCAGGCTCCTGCCCAACCCCTATACCCAGCCATGGTGACTTGGGAGCCTCCTCCCACGCCCGGAAAGCTGGTTGCGAGTCAGAGCCGTAACGTCAGAATGAGATAAATCATGTTCTCCCCCCCCCCAACCCTAAGAGACGCGGTCAGCGGGATTCGCTTCTGTCCCGCTTTCACCACCAATGGACAGTCCCGTCCCGTCCCGTCCCCCCCGCCTTCCCGATCGATGTACAAAAATGTGAACGTGTGAACGCGATTCTGGATCCCGGAAGGCTGGGAGAATCCCCCCTTCCTCTCTCTCTCCGTGCTTGGAATCTGCATCCAGACGATCCGAAGAAGACCCTCCGGCTAGCCTTCCTCTTTGCGTGTCGGCCTCTGGCGTATTCCCACGTTCCCTCGGCCCCGAATTGTTTCCCCGCGTGTTCCCCGCGGGTGTAGGGCAGCGAGTCCTCCGCAGCGTGGATTCTCCCTTTTTCGGCTCCAGCCCGCCGCTCGAAACCCCGCCTGGGGGTGGGCGACACGAGACCCTCCCGCTCCTCCATAGCAAACGGGACCCCCAGCTCCTGCCCCAGCGCCTGGTAGAGAGAATGGCAGCATGTGGGCAGCGGCTGAGCCCTTCGGCCACCAGGGGGCGCCCTTGATGGTTTCGGGGTTTGGGCCCCCTTCTATGTGGGGAGGGGGGCTTCTTAAATGCTGGTGAATGAGCCCTTCAAAGTGTGTAGGTCACAAACAAGACCCCTTCTTGGCTTGCAAGGTGGGGGGTGCATTTGACTTTGGGCGGGGGTCCCATCGACTGCAATGCTAGTATTTGGGGGGGGGGTCCCATCGACTGTAGTGCTAATATTTTGGGGGGGGGTTTCCCAACGACTGCAATGCTAAGAAAGAGAGGGGAGCCCTTTGGGGGAGGGGGATTCTTTCTGCAACCAGAGGCTCCCTTCCCCCTTTGGAGTGAAAAGCGGAGATTCTGCCACTCCCGCAACTTCTCTCGGGGGTGGGGGTGGGGGGGCTTTGAGACTTCAGAAACGACCCCTAGGGGGGGGGAAGCGCGCGGGGAGGGTTGGGGGGCGCCCCTCCTGCGCTTGGAGGAAGGAGGAGGGTCCGCTCTGTGGGGCTGGAGGTGGGGCGCCGCTTTCCCCTCCCCTCCCCTCCCTCTTTTGCCAGGGAGGGAAAAGTTTCGGGGAGAGACGAGGCCGAGGCGGGGAGGGTCTCCTGCCCAGCAGCCCTTAAAAAAGAGACCCTCACCCGGATCCACTTCTGGGGCGCCCCACTTCCCCCCCCATCCTTTCCCCCCGGGAGGGGGGGCTGGCAGCGCCCCAACTCCGCCAGACTCCGCCGCCTTTGTCCGCCGCCGCTGGCAGCGCTGCCATTCTGGACTTTCAGGTTTGCCGAAACGGCCCCGGATCGCAGACACGGGACTCTTTGTCTCGGGGCCGGGACGGGCGGATCGCGCAGCAAGGACCCCGCCCGCTCCCCCACCCCCCACCAGGGAAACTTCACCGGGACGGGGGTCCCGACTCCCCACCGCCTCCCCCTTTTTCCCTGCTTGGGGGGCGTTGGACCCTTTCTTCTGCCTCGGAGAGAAAAGCCGCGACCCCCGGGGGTCGCAAGCGGAGCGGGGCCGGGGGTCTCCTCGAAGTCCTTCCCCCGCCGAAACTCCTCCGGGACAAGGGAAAAGGCGCGGCGGGGCTGGGGGCGCCGTCCCACCTGAAAGCCTCCGCTGGGGCGGGGGTCTCCGCATCCCTCTCCCCAGTTTATCCAGCGTTAAGACGGGGGAGAAACAAAAAAAATCCCCGCTCCCGTGGATGGATTTTCCCCGATCGCGGTCGGGCACGGAGGATGTTTTTTTTCCTGTCTGGTTTGTTCGTTTTCTCCGCCAAAACTTGGATTATCTGGGATTGTCGCTTCTTCTTCCTCTGATCCTGGTTTGTCCCCTGCATGAAGTTTGGGGGGTCGCCGGGGCGATGAAGCGCTGCTGGCCCCTGTGGGTCCGCATTTGTCTGGTGCTGGCGGTGGAAGGTAAGCGGGTTTTTTTCCCCTCACAAAGGGGTCCGCGATGGGGCGGGGTGTCCGGATTTGTCTGGTGCTGGCGGTGGAAGGTAAGGGGTTTATTTCCCGCCCCCCCCAAAAGGGTCCGCGATGGCAAAGGAGGAGGAGGAGGAGGGGGACAAGGGAGTTTTCTTTGCAGAAAAAGTTTTGGGCGAACTTTTTTGCACGCGTCCCCCCCTTCCCACAAACGCAGACACGCGTGGAATGCGCCCCCCCCGACCCTTGTGGAGGGAGGGGGGAGACTGAGAGTTTCCTGATGGATTTGTATGTTTGTGGGGAGGGGGAATAGGAGTTTGTAATTCCCGGCCTCCCAGGAGAGGAATAGCAAGGACCCTCCCCCGTTTTTTGAATCGTCTTCTCCCCTCTAAAAAAAAAGGGGGGGGGCAGTTCTGGAATTTGGTAGACCCCAGCCCTGCAGAGGACACCTTGCATTCTCTTCCCCTCCCCACCTAGCCACCTTTGCCCCCTCCCCACTCTATTTTTAGTGGCCCTTCAAAGCGTTTATAGATTGGCATTGATCTGCTTTAATGAAGCCCAATCGATGGCCTTTTTTCTGATATCAAGCAGGATCTGGGTCCCCCCCTCCCAGCAAAAGGGCAATAGGGCTTTCATCTCCCAACCCCCCCTGTCAGCCCCACCTTCCCCAATAGCTCTCTGTTCTTTTCCTACAGACACACAACCATCCCACCCCTGAATCCCCCCCCCACTTCCTTGCTTTTAAACTGAAAATTGCTTCTGAAATTCTGCCCTGCTGCCCTCCAGAGCAAGGGGAGCGTTGTAGGCTGGGGATGATGGACCCTGGTCCTCTGGGGCAGAAGGCTGGGGCCCCTGTGGGTCCAGAAGAAGAGGAGTTCCCCCCCCCCCGCCGAAGCGCACCTGTGGGTCTATTTTGCGGGGTGGGGTGAAGTGAGCACCTTAAGCAAAGGGGGGTGGGGGCTGAGGTCTCTTGGAAACAGCTTGGGGGGGTAGGGTGTGTGTGTGTGTGTGTGTGTCAGAGGGGGGGTGCAGGCAAGGACCCCTCCCTACCCAGAGAGAGATCTGCTTGGAGGCCCTTTGTAAAGCTGAGTTTGGTCTGTGGGATTTTTGCTTTTCCTGCCAAAACGGAGCTCTGGATTTGGTTGGCCTCCTGGAAACCAGCAACTGCCAGATCCAACAACCACCATGCCCATCGTCCGTCAAGCCAGCACTTCAGGCAAACACAGAGAGGACTGGGGCCTTGGGAAGCCCTAAAATGTTTTGACTCGGTTTGCGGTTCCCAACTGCCTCTGCTTTGATGGGGGGGGGGCTCCTCTACTTCCCTTTTCACCTGGCATCCCCCACTTTTCTTCCTCCCTTCTCATTTTATACTTTCCTCCCTTCCCTTTTATATATTTCCTTTCTTACTTCCTCCCTCCCTTTTCTATATCTTCCTTCTCTCTTTCCTCCCTCCTTCCATTTTTTATACCTACCTTCCTTCCCTTTTATATATTTTCCTTTCTTCCTCCCTCTGTCCCTCCATCTCTTTTCTATATCTTCCTTCCTTCTTTTATATCTTCCTTCCTTCCTCCCTCCCTCCCTCCATCCTTCCCTTCTTTCCCTTTTTATTCCTTCCTTCCCTTTTATATATTTTCCTTTCTTCGTCCTTCCATCCCTCCCTTTTCTATATCTCCCTTTTTTCCTGCATGCCTCACTCTTCCTCCCTTTTCTACATCTTCCTCCCTCTCTTTTTTATATCTTTCTTCCTTTCTTCCTCCCTCCCTCCTCTCCCTTTTCTATATCTTCCTTCCTTCCCTCCTTCTCTCTCTCTCTCTCTCCCCTCTTCCTCCCTTTCCCCCAACCGTCCCAGGTGGCGTCTGCAGGAGAATCTCATTGAAAGGGGATTAAGGGAAGAGTTGAGAGAAAAACCTTTCCTCCCCCCAGTCTCTTCCTTTTCATCTCCACCCAAGACAGAAACCCAAGGAAAGGCGGGGGGGGGGGAGACCCGTCCCCACGCCCCCTCCCAGCTGCGACCAAAGGTCCCCCCTTTAGCCCAGGGTGGCCCCAGTTGCCAATTGCGAACTTCCCTCCTCGGTGAGTCTCTGTCCCCCCCATCCATTCTACGTCCATTCTTCCATCTGAACTCCTCCTTGGGGTGGGGGGGGTCACGTCACCCCCCAAAGCTGCGAAGGGCTCTTGGAGATCAAATCCAGCCACACACACACACACGGAGCGGGGGGGGGGGATTGAGAAGCCCCTTCCCCATTCCAGTGTCCAGATTGTTTCCTTGTTTGAAAGGCTGCGTAGGAAGGACTCTTGATGAGTTTGTTGTGTTGTGATCAGGCCTTTCGGCTGGGGATGATGGCATCGTGGCCTGTGGCTTCTGCTGAGGGCTGTGGGGGTGGGGTAGGGGGCTTAATCCTACATCATGGTGGGGGGGAGGCGATTCCCTGCTTGGCTTTGGCCAGAGGACCTCCTGTCCCATCGTCCTGGGCCCTCACAGGCTGCGTGGGCCATTGTTTAGGATTCGTATTGGGGATTCCTCCTAATGGAGGGAGGCAGTGCGAACAAACCACAATTCCCGTATGGGTACTGGAGTACCGGGGTCTGTGGAGAGAGTCCTTGACTTACAAAAATTCATTTACTGATGGGTTCAAAGTTACGACGTCGCTGAAAAAAGAGACTTTTGACCTTTTTTTTTGCACTTACAACTGTTGTAGCTCCTCTGTTGGTTAGGTGTGCAAAATTCGGATACTTGGCAACTGACTCGTATTTATGACGGTCGCAGTGTCCCGGGGGGAGGGGCTCCGGCCATCCCCTTTTGTGACCTTCTGACAAGCGAAGCCGGATTCGCTTAACAACCAGGTGACTCACTTAACAATGGCAGCGATTCAGTTAAAATGGGGCAAAACTCACTTAATGACTGTCTTGCTTTGCAGTGTTAGGCTCGATTGTGGTCGTAACTCAAGGACAACCTATGCTTGAAGCTCCTGGGCGTGCACGCACACCCATACACAGACCAGGCCATCGATTCATTCTTTATTCAACTGGCCTACAGATTGTCCTCAATTTACAGCCATTTAAAGACGGTTTGAAGTTGTTAACAGTGCCAAATGAAGTGACTCCCCCCTGGTCCTTGCACCTACAACCGTTGCAGCGTCCCTGCCTTTGTTTAACGGCCATTCAGAGTCACGGTGGTGCTTGAGGGACGTGAGTCACAGCCGGTCCTCACTGTTATAACCATTGCAGCCTCCCTGCAGTGGCGGGATCCAAATCCCCCATCCGACTGGTGGGCATGACCTCCGCTGCACCCTCCAGGGGTCTATGCCTTCCCCGTCAGTCTTTCAACAAGCCTGGTCAGTGGGGGAGGGGCTGCATTCGCTGAACGACCGTGCCGTAAAGGTCACGAAATTGGGTTATGTCTCAACAACTGCTTTGCTTAACGACGGACTGTCGTTACGGTCCCCATTGCGATCGTTAGCGAAAGAATACTTCTGTTCTGCTCTCCTTGGTTGGGCTAATCAAAGGGTGCCCGGAATGGCATTCCTCGGGGGTTGGGGAAGATGGGTTCCTGTGCACCTGGCGCGTGGGTTATCTCGGAGAGTCCTGGGCCCGCTGAAGACCCCCGTGAGCTTCCAGGGGTCTTGCAAACAGCCGAGAATCGCAGAGGAGGGGGCCTTGAAGGCAGCCGGCGGATTCTGCATCTGAGCAGGCGGGTAATCCCTCTGCTCCTGGGCGGGGGGGGGGAGGAGAGCAGACGTGCTCTATCAAAGGCCGAATCCCCCTCCCCACTGCAACCCCCAACCCCTTTGCGGCTCCTCTCTTCTTCGCATGGCTGCCTCCGATGGGCTTCACAGGGCTCGCAAAGCTTGGGAGAGGGGGCCAGCATCTCCAACGGGGCGCCCCCAGGCTTTGGGTAGAGGTGGGGGGAGGTCCTATCTGCCCCAGAGGGGGGGGTCTCCAACCTGGGGAGCAAAGTTGTGGGGGGGGGAAGCACCAGATGAGTCTGCTTTGGAGCTGGCCAAAGGAAAAGGGGGCTTCGGTCATCATAAATTGAACCCGGGACCAGCCCCGAGGCCAGTTCCCAGGCACGGGGACACGCGGGGGGGGGGGATTCCTCCTGGGGGTCTTCATGGGTTTCAGAGGTTGCTTGTTTGAGAGAGGCAGTCCTCGACTTACGACTTTCACAATTGAGACCAGAATGACTGTGGCTAAGCGAGTCGGTTGTTAAGCAAGTTAAGCACCCAAATTTACAAACTTCTTGGCAACGGTGGCTGCAAACGTTAGTTGAATTGCACGGTCGTTAAGCGAACCCCGCTCCCTCTGTTGGGTCTGCTGGCCGGCCAGGTCACAAGAGGCGATCATTTACCATCTATTATAAGAAGGTTACCCCGTCCAAAATAATGGGAGAAAATTCATCTGGCCACATTCGTCCTTGTCCCATTTGTGCTGAATCCTTGCCGGCTGGGGAATTGTGGGAGCTGACGTTCCTAGAATGGGAATAAGAGAGGTTGGAAGGGACCTTGGAGGTCATCTAGTCCAACCCTCGGCCCGTGCAGGAGACCCTACACCGTTTCTGACCGAGGGCAGTCCGGTCTCTTCTGGAAAGCTTCCCGAGATGAACTTCCGAAGGCAACTTCTCTTCCACGGGTTTAAAGTTGGCACCTCTGGTCCATCTTTAAACCAGGGATGGCTTAAGCCAGGGCTTCCCCCCCCCAACACAGCAGCGCCATCGGTTAAACCTGGCGTCCACAGGAGGATTTGACCGGATGGGTGAGCCCAGATCTCCAGGCTGGTTGTGTGTTTGTGAGTGTGAGTCAAAAAAGCAAAAGGCAGCCAGTTTCGGGAAATGAACTCTGTCTCCGGCCTTCCCTTCTCCCCGCTGGCCGGACTCCAAGGGCTTTCGCTGGATGACCCTGAGGCCGCCGGCCTTTGAGGGACAGGAAACCCCCATCTCTGGGCGCTGCTTGTGACTTCATCCCCGCCCAGTGCTGTCCGCTGGCTCTGGTCCTCTCCCCCCTCCCCCCCCCGAATTCCCACGTCGTCCAGCTTCAGCATGGCGGTGTGGATGATGGAGCACTGTGGTCGGGGGGGGGGGGCTGCCTCCAGCTCCCCTTGCTGGGAGGGGTGGGATTCAGAGGAGACTCGGGCCTTGGCTTCCCTTGGCAGAGCCGAGATTTCAATTTCGATCCGAATAGAGCTGGACGGGACCCTGGAGATCTTCTAGTCCAACCCCCCTGCTTCAGCAACAGACCCTAAACAATTTCAGACAAGAGGCTTGTCCACTTCTTAAAATATCCAGTCTCTTCTTTATAGAAAAACCTCCAGGGATGGAGCACCCACATCTTCTGGTGGCAAGCTGTTCCACTGGTTAATGGTTCTCACTGTCAGCAAATTTCTCCTGAATTCCAGGTTGCTTCTCTCCTTGCTTAGTTTTCCTCCGTTGCTTCTTGTCCTCTGGTGCTTTGGAGAATAAGTTGACCCCCCCCCTCTTCTTTGGGGCAGCCCCTCAAATACTGGAAGACTGATATCCTGTCCCCCCTAGTCCTTCTTTTCTCTAGATGGGCCAAACTCAAATCCTGCAACCGTTCTGGTTATGTTTTCGTCTCCTGGCCTTTAAATCCTCTCAGTTGAGTCACCTCTGAACTTTTTCCATGGTGTCAACATTTTGTTTAATAAGATGTTGACCAAAACTGGATGTGACATTCCAGGTGTGGCCTTACTAAGGCTTTACAACATCAGTAGAAGTTGTCCAGGGAAGTTTGGCCAACTGTTTGCCCTGGGTAGGAGTGAGGTCTCCTTCCTTGGGAAGGGGGCCGGACTGGAACGGGGGTCTTCAAATTTGGCCACTTGGGGACTTCAAGTCCCAGAATGGCTGGGGAATTTTAGAAGTCCATACCTCTTCAAGTGGTCAAGGTTGAGGCACATTGGATTAAGAAGACCCTTCTGCAGCCCATCAGAATGGATGGTTCTCCCTTTTCATAAGCCTGGAGTTTACCACCTTCCCTCCTTGGCATTGTTAACTCAACAACTTGGCCTTGGAGGTCCTACTCTCCGGGTTAATGAAGGAGGTGACACCTAGCTGGGCCCGTGCGATGATCTACGCTACTTTGATGGAGAAGATGCGTCACCTCCTCAAGAACCCCCACCTCCAGGCCCAACAGTTCCAGACGGTTTTCATCTGGTCTCCAACTTTCTGGGTGAAGTTCTTGAGAAGGTTGGAGATCTTGCGGTTCTCCAGGAAACAAGGGATCTGTGCCCTTCCCAGTTGAATTTCAGACTTGGATGTAGTGCAGAGTCACCATTATTGTACTTGTGGATGACCTCTGGTGTGTTGGGCTGGAGGTGGACGTATTATGGAGAGACCATTGATTGCTGAAGACCCTAGAAGACTCACGAAGGTGATAAAGGCTTTGGAGGCTGAATCTTACGATGAGCAGTTGAGGGAGCTACGTATGATTAGCCTATCAAAGAGAAGGATTTGGGGAAGGGGGACATGGTCACTATCTTCCAGGACTTGGGGAGCTGTCAAGGAGAAGAGGGGGGGGGGTCAGCTATTCCCCAAAACAGGACAAGAGGCCATTGATGGAAACCGATCAAAGAGAGATTCTATTAGAACGAAGGAGAAATGTCCTAACAAGGAGAACGATTGACCAGTGGAATGGCACTGATTCCATTGGTTGAGGACCTCTGATGGAGTCAGGATGGAGGGAATGCACTCATCCTTTGTCCCTTGGATGATCAGCTTTTGGTGTCCTTCATCATGGCATCCTTCTGGGATTTAGGAGTGGAGAATGTGGGGTGCCCCGGTTCTTCCCTTCCCTCCTCATTGCGGGGTGACCAGGGGGCCTCCACATCTGTAAGAAGCCACCAGGGGAGGTCATCCTCTGTGAACCCCAGATGGCTGGTGGCTGTAGAGTTGATCCCAGATGGACCAAGAGATGTTCTTGAGATGTTGTCCCACCGTCTTGAAGACTCTTGGAGTCTCCAGATGGGGGAGAACAGCTTGGAAACCAACCTTAAGATGGGCAGGGGGCTGCATCTCAGCCACCTTCAGTAACACGGGTTTTCCATGAAGGAAGCAGGACGTGAGGTGGTCCTTGGTGCCCCCTGAGCTTGGTGGTTTTCTTGCAGACGTCTCATGACCCAACTAGGGAACATCATCAATGCTAGAAGGGAATGGGATGTGGGGAGAGGAGGGAGGGAAGGAGGAGGAGGAGGACTGTGGGGTCCTTAGTGCCTTCTGAGCTGGGTGGTTTTCTTGCAGACGTTTCATGACCCAACTAGGTAGCATCATCAGTGCTAAGAGGGAGGAGGATTTGCGTCTTCCAGCACTGATGATGTTCTCTAGTTGGGTCATGAAACGTCTGCAAGAAAACAACTAGTTTACTCCTGCTTTCCTCCCCTCACCTCTGGACTACTGCAAGGTCTTCTGCTCGGGGCCGACCTTGAAGGCCCTTTGGAAGTTGTCCTAGAAAGGGGTGGCAGAGGCTGTTAATGGCCACCCCCATGCGGTGCCCCTGTTATGAGACGGGATAAGGTGCCAACCCTTGAAGGCAGGGCTCTCCCAGAGACTGGTGGACTTCAAATCCCAGAATTCCCCAGCAAGCATGGGGGAAATCTCAGGGGTGGGGCAGATACGCCCCCCCATTGGTCCCTGGTAGGTGGGGTCACTCGCATCACGGCCGGTTGGGGGATTCTGGGAGTTGAAGTCCTCTTATTCCTCCCAGCAGCCCCCTGGGCTCCAGGTAGAATGTCCACCTGTATTTAGCCGTCCCACTGAGCATGGGGGATTCTGGGAGTTGAAGTCCACGAGCCTTAAAGGGCCCAAGGTGGAGACCCCTGCATTAAGCCAGCCTTCTCTGGGCCCCTTTGCCTTCCGCCTTATTCCACCCGCGGGTGGGTGGGTGAATCCGTCCTGGGGGCCCCTCCCTTCATTATCCAGGGCGTGTCTCCAACGTTCAGACAAGAGCCAGGCGGCCTGGCAAACTGGATCCAGCAATGCCCACCTACGTCTCCGCGAAGGGAGAAGGTGGCAGAGCTGCCAGGCCAGGCAGGAGTCGGGGGGGTGGGTGGGGAGCAGGCTTCAACCTGCCTGAGTTGAGGGAGGGTCTGCGGCTTCTCTTCCGGGGGAAGGCTGTTCCCGGGGAATCGGTTGGCCTCCGAGGCACCCGCCTGCCCAACCTCTGGTGTAAGATGGGACGGCTGTTACGCTGTGCCAATCAAACATGCTGGGCACAGTGCCCAAGATTTAATGAAGCCGCCTTGCCAAACGCAGGGCGTGGCTGCTTCCCTCCCTTCGCAGGCTGGGACGGCGGCCGAGGGGTGGGGAATCTTTAGGAGGGAAAGGTCCAGAGGTTACAGGCCAGGGGGTCTCTTGAGCTCCCCCAGGGGGGGGCAGAGAGGGTTTGGGGGCCCTGGGCCCCTCACCCACTTTCCCTAAGCAGCCCGGGAAGCGTTAGGCTTGCAACGGCTACCAGTCATACATCTGGGACGGATTTGGGCAGGAAGGAGCGTCGGTCGATGGATGCGGGGGGGGGGGGCAGGAATGGTGGCGTACTGGGGAGGGGGCGAGTGCCAAATTGAGTGGGGGTGGGAGAGAAAATTAGGATTGCGCCTGAAAGGAGGGAGGCTGCATTGCCAACCTGGCGCCCTCCTGCTTGCAGACTTTCCCACCCAGGCGTGGAGGGGTCTCTATCAGCCCCCCCCTCCTTTTTGGCTTCCTGCCTGCCTCTTTTGGCCAGGGGGGGGTCCTCCTCAGGCTTATGCCTCCCTGTAATTCCCCAAGGTATCCCAGCATGCATTTAGCCGGTGGGGAGGGAACAGGGGAGTCTGGTTTTTAACGAGGAGGGGTCTTTAAGGGAGGGAGGGGAAACCATGCGGGGGGCGGGGGGACTGATGATGATGCAGATCATGCCAGTCTGGGCACCTGATGGAGCATGGGTAGGCAGGCATGGCCCCTTTACAACGGGTGGACTACATCTCCCAGAATTCCCCAGGCTGGCTGGCTGGGGAATTCTGGGAGTTGCAGTCCACCCGTTGTAAAGGGGCCCATTTTGCCCACCCCCCCGCAACAGAGTCACGCCAACTGCCAAGGGTAGCAACCACCTCTTTGTCCCCTCTTTGAGTGCCTCGTAGCCTTCCCCTCTCAACAGCAACCCTGCGAGGCAGGCCTTCCGTTTCTGAGGCTCTCCCACCTCCCAAACTCGGGGAGGGGGCTTGAGGCCAGGCAGACTGTCAGTGGAGCAGTACAGCCAGGGAATGCGCCCACCCCCCCATTAGAAAATGTAGGATGATTTTCTGGAGGATGATTGGCACCTGGGGGGGTGGGGCAGAAGTCCCAGGGAAAAGGGGGGGCACAGCTGAAAGGCTGGGGGGGGCTGTTCCTTGGTGGTCTTGATGGGGTGAGGGTCTTCCTCCCTCCAGCCTGTGCCCCCTCCCCAGGAGCAAAAGCACAGCTGGAAGGGGGGCATGGTGAATGCAGATGGGGGGGGCTCGGCTGGCAGGGTGGGATCTGTTTCCTGCCACTGGGCGGCAGCTGTTTGGGGAAATGACGCCCGTCCGGCTTTTTATAAATATTCCCCCACCCTTGACCCTTGGCCAGCCGGCGGCCTTCCCAGGATCCTGGACAAGGGGAGGGGGTCTTGCAGCCATGTCCCTGTACCCGAGATTGACAGACAGAGTGGGGTGGGGAGGGGGCTTCCTCCCTGATCCGGGCTCCTGAGGTGAAGTGGGGAGGGGGAGATCCGGCACGTGGGACCCCTTTTCCCTCCCCACTTCCTTTTGAATCCAGACAGCCCCCCTCCCAGATGGGATTGACGGCTGGGAGGGCGGTGCCAAGCCTTGCTGTCCCCCTCTCCTCCCCGGAGGGCTTGCCAAGCGGGAAGTCGAGCAGAAATCGAACCCGGGACACCCCAGGGAAAAACAACACACACACAGAGACTGAGGTGTCAAGCTTTGAACTGCTCATGTGCATCGCCCAGAACAGGGAGGGGTTTTTTAATTAACTGGGGGGGGGGGGCAGATGGAAATGCCCCACCGGCAGTTTCCCCCCCCTTGCTCAGTGGTTTCTCATTCTGCTGTGCCACTGACTCAGGGAATTCTCCGCGAGAGGTTGGGAAATGCGGAGATCTAGAAAGTGAGCCAAGCCAGAGAGGAGAGGAAGTTGTTGTGTGAAGGCGGAGTGCCTCCGTGGCAGGTTGGCCCGGCGGGAAGAGGGACACAGCCGATGGCCTAAAGTAAAGATTTGGGGCCTTCGCCCGTCACAAGGAGTCCTCGGCTTAACGACCACGGTCGAACCCCAAAATTTCAGCTGCTAAGCGAGACAGTGGCGAAGCGAGTTTGGCCCCGTTTTAACACCTGTCTTGCCACAGTTGCTAAATGGATCTTTGCCATTAAGCGAATCCGTCTTTCCCATGGACTTAAAAGCCTGGAGGTGTTTTTAAGAGACACGTTGGCGTTAGGATTAGATTTTGTTCTCCCTCGTCGTTTTAAAGTTTATAAAAGTTTTTCCTACGTTCCTAAATCTGCCTTTGGCAGGAAACACTCCGCAGGGTTGACCTCTGTTGATACGCAGCCCAGGCAGGGACTGGCACCGATGGGCATTCAGGACGGGCACCATTTCGGATGGGCACGGATGGGCATTTGGGACGGGCACCATTTCAGATTGGCACCGGTGGGCATTCAGGCCTGGCACTCACGTCTCTCTCCTCCTCCTTTCAGAAAACCTCATGAATACCAAATTCGAGACCGCCGACCTCCGATGGACCACTTACCCCGCTGACGATGGCCAGGTGAGGGGGCGACAGGTCTACGATCTCTCCCTTAAGGGTCTGAGGGCTGGGAACGATGGGACTTGCAGTCTGTGGCCCCGGGGGGGGGGATAGGGGGTGGGACGGTGAAGGAGAAAGAAAGCCAGGTGAGACTCGGGATTTGCACAATAGCCCAGGTGCAGCAAGGAAACGCTTACTCGCCTCTCTGGTTTTCGCCCGGTTGCCAAATGGGGCCACGCCAATTTCGGAAAACCACATTTTTCACAACGACCGGGAGCCATTTGGGCCCCCGGCCATCAGGGGGTTGCGCAAGAGATCGCCAGCCGATTAAAGGGGAATGATTGACTTGATGTTTTGTTGTCATGAAAGGAGGGGGAGGGGAACCCTGGGCATCATTGGGAGCCCCGGCAGCTCTTCATGGTCCCCATGTAGACATTTCCACAGTCCAATCCGGAACCTCCCGGCTGCCTCGAGTAAGGATAAATGTCCGCTCCGCTCCGGGCGGCTGGTTTTGAAAGTGGAGACAAAGCCGGTCCCGTCAGGAAGACGAGCGAGGAGGGTGGATACTCACCCCCGAATTGTTCCACTTTCCTCCGCATTTAAAGACTTAGAAAGAAAATAAATGCGTCATTTTCAAAGATGGATCTTGTCACTTTTCCTCGGTTAGGAAGCCCCCCGCAGCTGCTTCGAGGGCATGTAAATCGAAGAAATAACCAAAGTCCATAATAATAAGAGATAATAATAATAAAAGAGGTCACAAAATAGATAATAATAAAAGAGTTGGAGTGCTGCGGTGGCCTAGAGGCAGAGCTCTGGCCTCACCATCAGGAGGCTGTGAGTTTGATCCTAGATAGTGGCAGATATTTCTCTCTCCGGGCACACTGGGAATGTATATCTGCAGAACAAAACTCCACATTGGCAACAGGGAAGGGCATCCGGCCACTAAAGCACTCAGCTAGCTCCATTGAGTTGCCCGGACTGCACCCCGCAAGGGATTATGGGGTTGTTAGAAGATGATGAACAATAATATAAAGGCTTGGAGTCACCTGAACGGTGAGATGGGCGGCAAGTTATTAATGCAGGCAGGAGGAGGACGGGGGGGTCCTCGGTGCTCTCTGAGCTTAGGGCTTTCCTTGCGGACATTTCATGACCCAACTAGGGAACATCATCAGTGCTAGAAGGGAAGGTGGAGGAGGGAGAAGGACTGAAGGGTCCTTCCTAAGTAATACTAGGGAGAGTGGGATTTGCTTTCTTCTTATGTACAGTGACCTGCCCTGCCAGAGGTGTTCTTTTTCCCTTGGTATTTCCTTGGTTAGGGTATAGTTTTCCCTTTGATTGTTTGTCTGGTGTTAATCCTTGCTTATCTGATTTTCCCTTTCGGTGGGCTCCTCGGTGCTCTCGGAGCTTAGGGCTTTCCTTGCGGACATTTCGTGACCCAGCTAAAGAACATCATCAGTGCTGAGTGGGGGAAGGAGAAAGGGAGGAAGAGGAGGGGGGAACCTTGCTGCTGAGTTGGTCAGGGACGAAGAAAAGGCCACAGAAATGATCAGATAGTTTGTGTTTCTGGACCACAGGAATTCTGGCGACCATCTCCTGGACAGCAAGGGCTGGGGGCAACGTTGGGAAGCAACTTTAGGGACCCCCCCCCCCGGAGTGTCCCATTTAGCTCCCCTTCCTGTCCTGTCCTACTTGGAGGGAAGCAATCCCATATCGATGCCACTGCTTGTTCACCCGATGTTACTGGATCCAGTCCAGGCAGGGAAAGAGTGGTGGAATCCAAGGGGGGGGGGAGTCAAAAGAGAAATTAGCCTAGAATCCCCACATAGACACAAGTGAACAAAGTACAGCTCCCTCCCCCCACTTGAATCCCATTGGCCCTTGTCTAACGTCTAACAGGGGCCAACAAGTGAGGAGATTCCCGTGCGGAGGCTTTCAGCAATAAAGCAGTTTAGAGAGACGATTCCCACGCAAAACCCCTTCCGAACCCCGTCGGCTGCCATTAACTCTGCCCCCGTTTTGTCCTCACAGTGGGAAGAGATAAGCGGGATGGACGAGGAGCAAAACAGCGTCCGGACCTTCGAGGTGTGCCAAGTGCACCAACCCAACCAGAACAACTGGCTGCGCACCACCTTCGTCCCCCGCTCGGGGGCCACCTACGTCTACGCTGAGCTGCGCTTCACCGTGGTGGAGTGCTTCTCCATCCCACGCGTCACCCGCTCGTGCAAGGAGACCTTCAACGTCTTTTTCTACGAGGCCGAGGTCGACTTGGCCTCCGCCACCTTCCCACCCTGGATGGAGAACCCGTACGTCAAGGTGGACACGGTGGCGGCCGAGCACCTCACCCGCAAGCGGCCGGGCACAGAGGCGTCCGGGAAGGTGAACGTGAAGACGCTGCGCGTGGGACCTCTCTCCAAGACGGGCTTCTACCTGGCCTTCCAGGACCAGGGCGCCTGCATGGCCCTCCTCTCCCTCCGGCTCTTCTACAAGAAGTGCTCGGCCGTCACCGTCAACTTCACCCTGTTCCAGGAGACGGTGCCCAGGGAGCTGGTCATGCCAGTCACCGGGCAGTGCGTGCCCAATGCCATCAAGACCAGCTCCCGCCCGCTCAGCATGTACTGCCGGGAGGACGGGCAGTGGGCAGACCAGGCCATCACGGACTGCACCTGCGCGGCCGGCTACGAGCCCTCGGAGGAGAGCACCAAGTGTCGAGGTGAGGAATCGGGCACGGGGGGGGGGGGCGGGAGGGGGGGCAGAAGGGCTGTTGGGACAGGGGGGTGCTTGTCTTGGTGCTCGCGCAGGAGATTGGACGCTTCCCGAACTGTTACCGGGAGTCCTTGGCTGACGACCGCAACGGAGCCCCGCTTTACAACCTTTCTGGCCATGGTTGTTAAGTGAATCCCTGCAGTCGTTAAGTGAATCAGGATTCCCCCATTGACTTTGCTTGTCAGGATGCCGCAAAAGGGGCTCATGCAACCGTCATAAATATGAGTCAGTCGCCAAGCGTCTGAAATTTGACCAGGATACTGCAACAGTCGTGAGGAGGGGTTGGACTAGATGACCTACAAGGTCCCTTCCAACTCTTGTTAGTCTGCAAAACAGTCCCTTTTTCTCAGTGCCTTTGTAACTCCCAAACGATCACTAAATGAACGGTCATAAATCAAGGACTACCCGTCATCTGGATTAGGCCCGGGCCTTTTGTTCTTTTCCGGAAGCCCCCAAGCAGGGGGGATGAAGCGGACCTCCCTTTCTCGGCTTCTCTTTCCAGCGGACAGGTAGACTGCCTCTGCAATTGGAGGTTCTACACAAGGACGATCCAAAGCATCAGGAAGGAGAGGAGAGGGGGGGGAAATGCTTCTGCCCTCCTGGGGGGATTCTGGGCCTTGACCTTTGACTCTTCCCTGGGAGGTTGGCGTTTGGGGAGGGGTTTTCCCTGGAGAATCCCCCCCCCCCCGCAATGCTAATTTCCTTCTCCCATTTTTGCAGCCACAAGTCCAACTCCTGCAAGCAATTTCTCTTTTCTGCTCGTCTGCCACCGGCTCATTGGGGGGGGGGGAGCATTCCTGCCCCCCCCAAGAGAAGGGAAAGCAGGGTGGGGGGTGGGGGCAGGGCTGGCCCCACCTGTAGATCCATTGTCCAGCAGCCCAGATGCTACACGCAGACTCTCCACGGCTGGGAGGTGGGAGGAGGGTGCAGACCAGTGCGAGGGGCAAGAGGGGGGAGACCCCGCCCCACATAACCTGCTTCCCCATTTGTAGACTGTGATGGGCTGAGGGCAGCCATCTCCCCCCTCCCCAGCTCTTGCAGCTGTTCTCGGCCTCTCTTTCCATCCTCCGGCAGGGCAGGGGGGGGGGGCTCGGATTCCCACCCACCCACAGGCAGGCAGACAGGCTGGAAGACCCAAGAATGCCAACTATCCAGAGGTCAAGGGTAATCAGGCAGCCAGCGGGGGGGGGGGGGCGAGGGGAGGGGAGGGGGAAGAGAGCTGGAGCAGATTGCTGCTGGCAGAAACCCCTTGGAGACCCCAGCCGGAGGGGAGGGGTCTCATTGTTTGCCCTCCTCTGTTTGCTCTCTGGGGGCTGGGATGGGCCTCCCCTCCCCCAGTCGCCCCCTCCCCTGCCAGAAGAGCCAGGTCTCGGTGAGGGGGGGGGTTCCCCATTCTTAGGACATTCATAAAGGGAGGAAGGGTCCCACTCGTAACAAAAGGCACCATTCTCATGCACCCTGGCTGCTTTTTTGGGGGGACCGGACGGGCCGCCAACAGCGAGTCTTGTGAGACCATCATGGGAGGAGTTTGATTCTGTTGCCCCCGAGGATTTGGATAGGTTGCGTGGACGGTTGCGACCCACCACATGTTTAATGGACCCGTGTCCCTCCTGGTTGGTACTGGCATCTTGGGAGGTGACCCGAGGCTGGCTTCTGGGCCTGGTGAACGCCTCATTGGGTGAGGGATCCTTACCAGCCGCCTTGAAGGAGGCGGTGGTGAGACCCTTACTTAAGAGGCCTGCACTCGACCCAATGGAGCTAGCTAACTATCGTCCAGTCTCCAACCTTCCGTTTTTAGCGAAGGTTGTCGAGAATGTGGTGGCGCAGCAGTTTCCACAACACCTTGACGAATCCAAGTATCTAGACTCACGCCAGTCCGGCTTCCGACCCGGGCACAGCACAGAGACAGCCTTGGTCGCGTTGGTCGATGATCTCTGGAGGGCCAGAGATAGAGGTTGTTCCTCTATCCTGGTCCTATTAGACCTCTCGGCGGCTTTTGATACCATCGACCATGGTATCCTATTGCGCCGGTTGGAGGGGATAGGAGTCGGAGGTACCGTTTTGCGGTGGTTCGGCTCCTACCTCTCCGACCGGAGGCAATGTGTGTTGACAGGGGGACAGAGGTCGACCCCGAGGCCACTCACTTGTGGAGTGCCACAGGGGTCGGTCCTCTCGCCTCTCCTGTTCAACACATATGTGAAGCCGCTAGGTGAGATCATCCGTGGTTTTGGGGTTGAGTATCACCTCTACGCTGATGATACTCAGCTGTATATTTCAACCCCAAACCACCCCAACGAGGCTGTCGAAGTGATGTCCCGGTGTTTGGAGGCCGTCGGGGTCTGGATGGGGGACAACAGACTTAAACTCAACCCCTCCAAGACCGAGTGGCTGTGGCTACCGGCACCTCGGTTCAGCCAGCTGATTCCATCGCTGGCCATAGGGGGCGAACAATTGCCCCCTGTGGAACGGGCGCGCAATTTGGGCGTCCTCCTTGATGCCCGGCTGTCAATGGATGACCATGTGGCAGCCGTGGCGAGGGGGGCGTTCCACCAGGTTCGCTTGGTGCGCCAATTGCGCCCCCTACTGGACCGGGATGCCCTACGCACGGTCACTCATGCGCTGGTGACGTCCCGCCTGGATTACTGCAACGCTCTCTACATGGGGCTGCCCTTGGGACGCGCCCGGAGACTGCAGTTGGTTCAGAACGCAGCCGCGCGGGCTGTGATGGGGAGTACGAGGTACTCCCACATAACACCTCTCCTGCGCGAGCTGCATTGGCTACCTGTGGTTTTTCGGGTGCGTTTCAAGGTGCTGATTACCATCTTTAAAGCGCTCCATGGCACGGGACCTAGTTACTTGCAGGATCGCATCCTCCCACATACATCCCTGCGGCCAATTCGCTCACACAGGGAGGGCCTTCTCCTGGTGCCGTCCACGAGGCAATGCCAACGGGCGACACCAAGGAGTAGGGCCTTCTCTGTGATGGGCCCAACCCTCTGGAATGACCTCCCCCCCGACATCAGAACCACCTCTGACCTCCGCTCCTTCCGGCAAAAATTGAAGACTCACCTGTTCCGATTAGCAGGCCTGGCATAATTACAACTGTCCCTCCTGGCAAATGTATTATTATCTGGTTATTTTAGGGTTTTTTAATCTGTTGTGTCTGTTTTAGGGATTTTAAAAAATTATATTTATTCAGCTTTGTACAGTTCTTTTAATTGCATTTTAACCTCCTCCAAACTGTACATATTTAATTTTTTATTGTATTTTTGTGATATTCTCTATGGACTGTACACCGCCCCGAGTCCCTTCTGGGAGAGGGGGCGGTCTAGAAGCACAAATAAATTGAATTGAATTGAATGGGTGGGGGTCTTAATGGGCTGGCAGCCCCCCTTGGGAGGGGCTTACCCAGAGCAAGGGGCATGTTTTGGGCAGGGTTCAGAAGTCAGCCTTATGCGTTGCAAGCAGAAACTTTCTCGGTCTATTTATAGGGTCTCCTGCTTGAGCAGAGGGTTGGACTAGAAGACCTCCAAGGTCCCTTCCAACTCCTCTTCTTCTCTTACAACTGTTCTTTTAGTGACTTTTTGAAGTTATAAAGGAACAGAAAAAAAGCGATTTATGACCATTTTTCACACTTACGGCCCTCCTTGCCGTGTCCTCAAAACTCAGACGCTTGCCAAATGACTCGTACTTAAGACGGTCACAGCCTCTTGGGAAGATTCCCCTCTTGCGACCACACCAAGCAAAGTCAACGGGGCAGCCCGATTTGCTTAACAACCATGTGACTCACTTAACGAAAAGGGTCATTAAATGGGGCAAAACTCACTTAACAATGGTCTCGCTTAGCGATGGGAAGGTTGGGTTCGGCTTTGGTCGCAAACCGAGGACCCCCTATGCTCTGTGATTCTGTATGGGGAGCTGGAGACAGATGCATTTGGGGGAGTAAGTTTTCCCCCCCTTTATGGCGTTAAGCGAAACGCTGCATGGGTTAAGTGAGTCACACGGTTGTTAAGTGAACCTGGCTTCCCAGTTGAACTTCACTGGTCAGAAGGTCGCCAAAGGGGATCGCCTGACCTCTCCCCCCCCCGGCCCTCCCCCGGGGACACTGCGACCGTCGTAAATACGAGTCCCTTGACACATTTCTGGATTTTGATCACGCGACCTTGGGGAATCCTATGGCGGTCGTAAGTGTGAAAAACTGGAGTCAGTCCATTTTCCCCCGGTTCCGTTGTAAGTTCGTGGGGTCCTTAAATGAACTGTTGGTAAATTGAGGATCAACCTGTAAATAGAGGTAATCCTAAATAAAGTTATCGTAATCTTTTCGGTGAGACTGACCGTCTCTCCCCCCCCTCCTTCTGCAGCCTGTCCGGCGGGGATGTTCAAGGCCGTCCAAGGGGAGGGGGGCTGCCAGCTCTGCCCGGCCTTCAGCATGTCCCCCTCCCCGGGCTCCAGCGAGTGTTCCTGCCGCATCGGCTTCTACCGTACGACGAAGGAGCCAGTCACCAAGCAGTGCTCCAGTGAGTGGCCGCAGTGCAGCAGAGCTAGGGGCTTGATGGGTGGGTGGGTGGAGGGGTTTTATGGGGGTGTGGGAGGGTGAGGGCTGGGTGGAGGGGTTTGGGGGGGCTAGGAGAGCAAAAATGGGGGATTTGGGGGTGACGGAGAAGGCTGGGAGGTGGGATTTGGGGGGAGTAGAATGAGGGTGAGTGGAGGGTTTTTTGAGGGAAAAGAGGGCTGGGGAAGGGTCTCTTGGGGGTTAAGAGAGTGAAGAATGGGTGGAAAAGTTATTTGGGGGTGGGGCGAGATTTAAGGCTGGATGGCGGCGTTTTGGGGGGGATGGGAGAGCAAAAATGGGGGTTTGGGGGATGGAAAAGGCTGGGAGGAGGGATTTGGGGGGAGTAGAACGAGGGTGAGTGGAGGGTTTTTTGAGGGGGAAAAGAGGGCTGGCGAAGGGTCTCTTGGGGGCTTAGGAGAGTGATGAAGGGGGGAAGTTATTTGGGGGGTGAGCGAGGGCTGGGCAGAGGTGTTTTTGGTGGGAGAACAAGGGCTGGGTGGGTTCTTTTGGGGTGGGATTGGGAGGGCTGGGTGGAGGAGGTTTTGGGCTGGGTGGGAGGCAAGGCTTTCCCAGGCCTGACCCTGCTCTCTCTCCCCCCCCCTTCCCAGCCACGCCGTCTGCCCCACGCAGCATCGTGGCCAGAATCAACGGCTCGGTGGCCGTGCTGGAGTGGAGCGAACCCTTGGAGAACGGGGGCCGGGATGACGTCTCGTATCACCTCAGCTGCCATGCCTGCCCCGAACGGCAGAGCTGTCAGGAGTGTGCCCGCCTGGCCTATGCCCCCCGGTCTCGGGGGCTGGTGGACCGCACGGTCACTGTGGAGGGTCTGCAGCCCTACATCACCTACTCCTTCCAGATCCAAGCCGTCAACGGGGTCTCCGATCTCAGCCAAAACCCGCCCCAGTCGGAGTCCATCAACATCACCACCAACAAGGACGGTAGGTCAGCTCCTGAAATGACATTGCTCGGCCCCGCTTGCCCCAAGCGGGGCCTGAGCAGAGGTGGCCCCACCCCACTCCATCCCCCCCCCCCGATCCCCAAGCTCAGAAGTGTGGGTCTTGACACAACTGACATAATTGTCAGGGAGGGAAGACCATGTCCACACATGAAGGTCCAGTTAAACTGCTTTATTTCTGAAAGCTTCTGGGCAGGAATCTGCTAACTAAACTGCTTTATTGCTGAAAGTCCATGCACAGGTCTGGGTGACAGGTCCCCTTTGCAGATATGCTGTAACTTCAAACGGTCACTAAGCGAGCAGTCATAACTTGAGGCCTATCTGTAGGGTTAATATGGAACGGAGGATCTGTTAGGTGAAGCTAAGCTATCGGAGCTGCAGTTCCCGGGCATGAACTTCAGGTGGCAGCCAGGAGCCCGAAGTATCTGCCTCTCTCTTCTCTACCCCCATCTGGTGGTCATGTTGATTTGTGCAGCCCAGATAAGGCTGTCCGAGGCTCCAGCTCACGGCTCCTTTTCTCTCGCCAGTCCCGCAGCCCGTGTCCGAGATCCAGCAAACCTCCGCCAGCCCCAGCGGGATCACCTTGGCCTGGCCGTTCATCCAGCCGCCAACCGGGAGCATCCTGGATTACGAGGTCAAGTATTGTGAGAAGGTAAATGTGTTTTTTTTCCCCCCTTGGAAGCTTTTAATTTTCCTTCCAAAGTCAAAATAGAGACCGAAGGAAAAAAGGAGAAACAAATAAACAGCAACCAGACAAGAAAAATAACAATAATATCAATAATAATATCAATATAGTGATAGTGATAATAATAATAATGATGATAGTTATTATATTTAATGAATAAAGTATATTATTATCCTTATTATTATTATTTATTTTAAAATTATAAATTTATATTATATTATATAAATTTATAACCTGGCCATTGAAACTACATGGCTATGGATGAAGCATGTCACAGTGGTACCCACTGTCATCGGGGCACTTGGCACCATGTCCAAGAATTTTACAAGATACATCCCCAAATTGCAGCTTCCTGCAATAACATCAGCGGAACTGCAAAAAACTGCGCTGCTCGGAGCATCTTATATTTTAAGAAGGTCCTTGGTTGATCCCTGGGACGCTGGCAGCAAACCGTATCAACCATTAGCACCAGTCATTTGTGATGCATTTTTGAATGTTCAGTTGGCTGAGTTTCATGTTTAATGAATAAAATAATAATAATAATAATAATAATAATAATAATAATAATAATAATAATAATAATAATAATAATAATAATAATAATAATATCGTGAAATACCAGGACTTAAAAATCAAAATCCAACAATAATGGCACAAACCAGCAGTGGTAATTCCAGTGGTAATCGGCACACTGGGTGCTATTCCAAAAGCACTGGAATTACATTTAAAACAGTTAAAACTTGACAAAATCACCATCAGTCAAATGCAAAAAGCTGCACTGCTTGGATCTGCACTTATATTACGAAAATACGTTACGACGTCCTAGGCCCCTGGGTGGGGCCCGACTAGTAATCAATGCCAAATCCGGCGAATCAACTGGCCGCTGTGATACAATTCTGTTGATAACAACAACAACAACAACAACAACAATAATATTTACCTGACTCTACATTCTGACTCTACAAAAAACCTCCCCACTTGGAACAGCTTATAACCTCCAACGTTACCTTAACAGTTCCTGGGTCCTTGGTTAGGACTCGAGCTGTTGAGCTACCAACCAGCCCCAAAGGCTGTGAATCTCACCAAAAATTAACCAGTAAGAATAATAATAGCTGCCGGAGTCTACAAAGTGAAAAGCAAGTGACGGATATGTCATTCACACTGACATTCAACATAAAAAGTCCATCTTGGTTGAATGCTGAAAATCCAAATATATCCAAAATAACGATCTCATTTGCATCCAGTTTTGGTCACCGCTGTGTAAAAAAGATGTGGAGACTCTGGAAAGAGTGCAGAGAAGAGCAAGAAAGAGGATGGGGGACTCTGGAGGCTAAAACGGGGTTGCAGAAATGGGGTATATTCCATTTAATGAAAAGAAGGACCAGGGGGGACATGATACCAGTGTTCCAGTGTTTGAGGGCTGCCCCAAAGAAGAGGGAGTCAAGCTATTCTCCAAAGCACCGGAGGGCAGGCCAAGAAACAACAGATGGCAACTAACCAAGGAAAGAAGCAACCTGGAATTAAGGAGAAACTTCCTAACAGTGAGGACAATTCACCAGTGGAACTTCTTGCCACCAGAAGTTATGGGTGCCTCCATCCCTGGAGGCTTTTAAGAAGAGACTGAATGGCTATTTGTCCAGAATGAATACAGGGTCTCCTGCTTGAGCAGGGGGTTGGACTAGAAGACCTCCAAGGTCCCCTCCAACCTTGTTATTCTGTTAAACATGAGCAAAAACTTTAAAAAAATTTCCTCAGCCCCTGAAGGCAGGACAAGAAGCAACGGATGGAAACTCATCAAAGAGAGAAGCAACCTGGAATGAAGGAGGAATTAGTTAACAATTCCCCAGTGGGACTGCTTGCCACCTGATGTCGTGCGTGCTCCATCACTGGAGGCTGATCTTCTTGTGAAATCTGTCGTGGATCCGGGATTCATTTTCTGAACCACGGACCGCAAGAGGTCCAGAAAAGCAATCTCCAACCCTCTGGATTTTGGGCCAAGGAGGGTCTTTTCAAGGGATACCCAGGTGTCGTTCATCCCGTTGCTTTAGCCTTAAAAGCCTTTGTGCCGATTCAGGAGCCGTTGAGCAAAAACGCCAATATTTGCCCATAAAAACACGGAGTTGAATTATTTCTTTTACACGCACTCCCCTTCCCTCGACAACGCCGGGCTTTGTGGAGCATCGTTTGCCTTTTAAGTCGGGCAGTAAATCCCCCCCCCCAGCCCATATTTCTCGGGCATGGAGCCCCCCCCTCCGGCAATCGCGCGCCTTGGGAGCTGAACTTATCCGTTGGCGGGAAGCAGGATGCCCTTCGGGGGGGGGGGATGTGGAGTCCGCCCTGCGGCTGCCTAGTAAAGCCCTCCATTTATTTATTTATTTATTTCGGCTTCCAGCGCTGAAAAGTGCCGACAGATGAATTGGTCGGTCAGGCGGCTTTCAAAGCGGATCTGCCTGAGGATTGATCCAGGGTAATCCACTGCAGAAACCCCTTTGGGCTGAAAAAAGAAGAATAAAATTCTCTTTTAAACAATCCCTCCGGGCGATATCTTAAAAAGGCGCCAGTTAAATCTGGTGTCACTTGATGACTCCACGGGAAGCCCGGGAAGGGAAGATGGGGGCTGCATCCCATAATCCTCAGCCGGGGCGACTGGGGGATCCCTGGTCCTTGTGATCCACTCCAGTGGCGAGTCACCAAGTGGAATCAGCAGCCTTGACTCAAGAGGCAGCTGCACATACAGACAGTCCTTGACATACGATCACAATCGGGCCCAAAATGTCCATTCCTCGGCGAGATCGTTGTTGTTAAACGAGTTTTACCCCATTTTACGACCTTGCTTGGCCCCGTGGTTGAGCAAATCAATTGCAGGTGTTGATTTAGTCACACGGTCGTTAAGCGAACCCAGCTTTCCCATCGCTTGTACCAGAAGGTTGCAAAAGGAGGGAGACTGCGATCGTCGTAAATAGGAGCCAGTTGGCAAGCGTCTAAATTTTGATCACATGACCCCAGGGATGCCGCAGTGGTCGTAAGTGTGAAACACTTTGAACGGTCACTAAATGAACTGGGGTAAGCTGAGGGCTACTTGTATTCTTTTGTATCAGTAACGGAGGAAATTAAAAAATGAGAAATATTACAATTAAGTGCTTTGCAAAGAGAGAACTGCTTGAGTCAGTTTCCTGCCATAGGAATAATTTTTAGGTTCCTAATTTCTACCTCTGTTATCCAACCACCAATAAAACCAGTCCCAAGTTCGGAAGTATTCTGCGTCTCCTTTTCCTTTTATCTTAGTCTCTCTCTATTTCTGCACAGTCTAATATTTTTTAAAATTATATCTTCTTCTTTTTTCCTCCTTTTCCCAGTAGTGCACAAATACAATTCTTGCCCCTGTCAAAAGACGTCATGTTAAATATACATTCCCTTCGTCATATTTCTCTGGTGTTTTGCCTAACAAAAAATAGTTCTGGCTTAATAATCTATATGCTGCCTTAACATTTTTTCGAACCACATATGCACTTTCGTGTCCCCACCCCCCCTTTTTTTTTTCTTTTGGGCCACCACATGTGATTATATGTGCCCGATATTTGATTACCGTATTTTTCGGAGTATGAGACGCACCTTTTCCCCCCCAAAAAAGAGAGGGTGGAAATCCGGGTGCGTCTTATAAACTGAAAACAGCACTTTTGGCCTTCTGAAACCCCTGCCCCCTTCACAAAAATGGACGTTAAGAGGGAGGCCTGCAAAGTGCTCCCGGGGGCTGGGGTGGGCAAAAACGAGCGAAAAATGGGCTGTTTTTTGCTCGTTTTTGCCCACCCCAGCCCCCAGGAGCAATTTGCAGGCCTCTCAAACTCTCTGCATGCCCCGTTTTTCACACAAAAATGAGGCGTGCAGAAGGTTTGGGGGAGGCCTGCAGAGTGCAAAACCTTTTTTTTTAAATTTACCTTTTCAAAATCTTGGTGCGTCTTACACTCCGAAAAATACGGTATATTTCCAACATTTGGTGGACAGTACAGTAAGGATGGCTAAGCCCTTCTTGTATGTAAAAAGAAAATATATAAATATTTTTTTTAAAGGTTAGAAATATTAAAATGTGAATTGGAAGAACAAAATAAAAGGGCTTGGTGGTAAACAGAAGCGTGGTTTAGTTTCTCAATTTTACTTTTGCAGTCTTTCCCCGGGGTTTTTTTATTTTATTTTGGGAGACAGTGGTTGCAGAAGAACGGAGGTGGAAGGGACCTTGGAGGTCTTCTAGTCCACCCCCTGCTCAAATAGAAGACCCTAGATCATTTCAGACAAAAAACCCTCTGAATGGAAGGCCCTCCAAACCATGGCTTATTTAATCAAGGTCAGTTGCATAAGCCACCAGATTCAGGCAACCTGCGGTACTAAACCCTGAATGGTGGTTTGTAGGTTCGCAGAATGTGCAAAGCCGTTGCAGACAAGCCAGTGCGGAGGGCTTGTCGGCAAGGAAGCCATGTGGGAGAAGGGCAGTCCTCGACTTATGACCCGCAAACTCAAGGTCAGAATTTCCACTGCTAAGCAAGACAGGTGTTATGTGTGTGAGTGTGTATTTCACACAGCATTCACACAATAAGCCTTAATGGGAAATTCCACAAACCAGCATGTAAAATGTTTCTATAACCATAAAACCTCAAAGCAGCCAATTGTTTTAAAACAAGTCCGCCCACTTTTGCCACCTTTTGGCCCACGGTTGTTAAGTGAACGGCGGCAGTGGTTAAGCGAGTCACACCGTCGTTGTACGAATCCAGCTTTCCCCCCTTCGACTTTCTTGGGTTATCCAAACCGTGCATCAAAATGTAAACGATGCCCTTGAGCGGAGTGCGGAAATTATGCTCAGGTAGATCAAGGCAGCTAAAGACCATTAGCGCCTCCCGTGTGCTGATGGGAAGGACTTGGGAACCACTGGCCAGATGTGCCCGCCTGTTCAGACAAGGGACGGAAGGGAGGGGGCTCCGACGGGGGACATTCCTCCAGGGAAGACGACGGCAAAGGCATCTGACTCCCCCTCTGTCCTCTCGTAGGGGGTAGGTGGCCACAAGTTCGTGAAGACATCTGAGAACCGAGTGACCTTATCTGGGCTGCGTCGAGGAGCCGCGTACATTGTGCAAGTCCGGGCGCGTTCGGAGGTCGGCTACGGAGGGTTTGGGCCAGAAAAGACCTTCCAGACATACGGAGCTGGTAAGACACCCCTTCTATCCCCCCCCCGGGTTGCAAGCGAGGGGTCTCTGAGCTTGCTTATTTTATGGCAGGCGTTTCATGACCCAACTAGGTAGTATCAGCAGTGCTAGAAGAGGTCTGAGTGGGAGCAAACCCCCTATCCCTTCTAGCGCTGATGACGTTATGTAGTTGGGTCACGGGACGTCTGCAAGAAAATCAAGAAGCTCTGAGAGCGCCAAGGACCCCCGCAACTCTCCTCCTTGTTCTCCCTCCTCCTCCTCCTCCTCCTCCTCCTCCTCCTCCTCCTCCTCCTCTCACCTGCTAAAGATGCTTCAAAGTTGTAAATGGACAAAGCCAGTTTGATCTAGTGGTGAAGGCACCAAGCCTAGAAACCAGGAGATGGTGGCTTTGGGCCAATCACCAGGAGACAGGGAATTCTAGTTTTGTCTCAAGCTATGAAAGCTAGCTGGGTGACTTTGGGCCAATCACCAGGAGATTGGGAGTTCTAATCCCACTTTAGGCATGAAAACTTGCTGGGTGATTTTGAGCCAGTCACCAGGAGACAGGGAGCTATAGTTTCCCCATGAGGGTTTTCAATAGATTTGCAATGAAGCCCTTTTAAAATGACAAAAAAACCCAGAATGAAACGGAGAGGAGAGGAAAGGAAAGGAAGATAAAAGAGGGAAGGGAAGGAAAAGAAAAAAAGAGGGAAGGGAGAGGAGAGGAAAGGAGCAAGGAAAGGAGAAAGGAAAGGGGCGGACAGGAGAGGAGAGGAAGATAAAAGAGGGAAGGGAAAGGAAAGGAAAGGAACGGTGTTTTTCGCCCACCAAGTTTTGAGAGTCCAGACTCTGCCAGTTCTCGACTCAAGCTCTCAATCCGGATCCCGTCTGCTCCCTTCCCATCATTCCTTGCTGTTTCTGACCCCTTTGCCCCTCTTCCCGGCAGAGTCGGGGAGCAGCACGGAGAAGTTGGCGCTGATCGTGGGCACGGCCGCCTTGGGGACTCTCCTCGTCTTGGCCATGGTGATCGTAGCTGTAGTCTGCCTCCGGTAAGGCGCTGCTTCCCAAACGGAGGAGTGGGAGGGGCCCACCACCGCTTAGCCAGGACTAGGGAAGCTGGGGGGGGGGGAACCTGGCCAGGCACCTGGGAGTTTCGGCATCGAAGGTAGCCTTGTACAAATCAGGGAGGCGCAGAGGAGCCTGTGGGATGAAGGAGTTCAGGATTGACCAGCAGGGTGATTCTTGAATTGAGGTGTGGGGGTGTGGCTGTGGGAGGGGCTAATGGGAGTGGGAGGGGCTACATGGGGATGGGAGGGGCTTCAGGCAAGCAAGCGGCCTTCACTTCGTCTTTGTACCTTTTCCGCCAGGCGCCAGGGTTCTTCTGCCTCCCGAGAGCAAGAATATTCAGACAAACCCGGACAATACCTGATTGGGCACGGTGAGAATGGGAAGAGATTCATTGTGGGGGGGGTCTCTAAGGGGGCAGGGGCCTGTGGAATTGTGGGAGGGGGCTGGAGGGGAGTTAGGCTGTCGGGAATTTATTTATTTGCAAAATGTACTAGCTGTAAATCACATGAACATTGTGGATGGTCGTAAGGGTGAAAAAAAGGTCAAAAGGGTGAAAAATGGTCGTAACTCCCTTTTTCTGGTGCCGTCGTAACTTCAAATGGTCACTAAGTGAACAGTCGCAAGTCGAGGACTGCCTGTACTGCTAAGAAAATCAAACCAGTTAGGGTCCGTTGGGGGGAGCCCCCTTAACAGCTGCCCGCTTGACCCACCTTCGGACAGGTACCAAAGTCTACATCGACCCCTTCACCTACGAGGACCCCAACGAGGCCGTGCGAGAGTTTGCCAAGGAGATCGACGTCTCTTACGTGAAGATCGAGGAGGTCATCGGGGCAGGTAAGGATCGGGCCCATCCCTCTGTGCCCCCCACCCACCCCTTCTTTCTGTGGGGCTGCGAGCTCTCCCTGTCTGGGAAAATGAATTGCATGCGAGTTTTGTGGCCCCTCAGTCTCCTTTTGGGGTGGGGGGATTCCTTATGGGAACTGGGGAGGGGTTCCAAAAAGGTCAAGAGGGCAGCCACAACTGGGTATCAATGTGTGTCGCGACGCACATGAAGCTTTGCTTCGATCCCATGCAGCTAGTCCTCAGCGTACGACCAAATCAGTACCAGAATTTCGTGAAGTAATTTGCACCTGATTTAACCACCTTACTTTCCTATGGTTCTTAAGTGAATCTCTAGAGTCGTTAAGCGAGTCATGTGGTCATTAAGCAAATTCCCATTGGCTTCACTGGCCGGAAGCCGTCTGGAATGGTCGCCAACAGACACAGACACACACACACACACACACCAAGACTCTGAGACTGTCCAAAATAATTCTGGTCACCAAGCACGTGAATTTTTTATCATGTAGCTGTGGAGATACTGCGATGGTCGTAAGTATGAGGACCAGTTGAAGTCACTTTTTTCAGTGCTGTGGTAACTTTGGTCACTAAACAAATGGTCGTAAGTTGAGGACTACCTAGATAGCATTTCAGCAGAACTGAGGGTCATTTCTCCGAGTGACAATCGGCAGTTGTATCCTCTTTGTTGATCTCTTCCTCAACCGAGAACGGAGTTGTTACAAGAACTTTACAACCGGTGGACTTAAACTCCCAGAATTCCCCAGCCATCAAGGGTTGACCAGAATTCCAGCACGGAAAGGACAAGAACAAACGTGACGGGACTACGTTGTCGCGTTTTTTGATAGGAGAACTTTCCTTATGCGTAGATGGTGGGAATGTGGTAAACATAATATATCTTGACTTCAGCAAAAGTGAAAAAAAGAGCTGGCTGGGGAATTCTGGGAGTTGAAGTCCGCAGGATGTAAACTTCCCATAGTTGACCCGAAAGATGCAACTGAAGGAATCTGGCCACAGTTCGACCATTTTGGAGGAGAGACAACCCCCCCCCCCACACACCTGTCCTTCAAGAGGAAGCCTGGAGTTTGGGGAGGGGGTTTCCTGAATTCCTATGTAATTATTAAGCAGCCTCCTCCCTCTCTGCTGCAGGTGAATTCGGGGAGGTCTGCCGGGGTCTTCTGAAGGTGCCGGGTAAGAAGGAGATCTACGTAGCCATCAAGACCCTGAAGGGGGGCTACACGGAGAAGCAGCGGCGGGAATTCCTGAGCGAGGCCAGCATCATGGGCCAGTTCGAGCACCCCAACATCATCCGCCTGGACGGGGTCATCACCAACAGCGTCCCCGTCATGATCATCACCGAGTTCATGGAGAACGGCGCCCTCGACTCCTTCCTGCGGGTGAGGAGAGCAGAGGACGGCACGCGGGGTGGGGGGGGGAGAGGCTCCACGAGGATCCCTTTGGCTCTGGCCTTTGGCTCTGGTTGAGCTTTCAGTTTAGTCCTTCACTTGAGGTTTTTTAGTTTAGTTTTAAGTTTTAATTTATTCTTTCATTTTAGGTTTTTAGTTTAGTTTTCAGTTTGTTCTTTTATTTTAGGTTTTTATTTCAGTTTTTAGTTTATTTTATTTTAGTTTTTTAGTTTAGTTTTTAGTTTATTTTACTTTAGTTTTTTAGTTTAGTTTAGTTTAGTTTTCAGTTTATTCTTTTATTTTAGGTTTTTATTTTAGTTTTTAGTTTGTTCTTTTATTTTAGGTTTTTATTTCAGTTTTTAGTTTATTTTATTTTAGTTTTTTAGTTTAGTTTTTAGTTTATTTTACTTTAGTTTTTTAGTTTAGTTTAGTTTTCAGTTTATTCTTTTATTTTAGGTTTTTATTTTAGTTTTTAGTTTGTTCTTTTATTTTAGGTTTTTATTTCAGTTTTTATTTTATTTTATTTTAGTTTTTTAGTTTAGTTTTCAGTTTATTCTTTCATTTTAGGTTTTTATTTTAGTTTTTAGTTTATTCTTTTATTTTAGTTTTTTAGTTTAGTTTATTATTTCATTTCATTTATTTTATTTTATGTTTTAATTTATTTCATTTAATGTTTTATTTCATTTTTTAGTTTATTTGATTTTAGTTTTTATTATTTATTTTATTATTTCCGTTTTATGTTTATTTTATTATTTTACTTTTTTATTTTATTTCATTTCTTTGTTATTTTTTATTTTTATTTTATTACTTCATTTCATTTTATAATTATTTTATTCCATTTTATTTTTTATTTAATGTTTTGTTTTATTGCTATGTTTTATTATTGTTATTATATTTTAGTTTTTATTTTTATTTTATTTCTTTCACCCCTCCCCTTTTCCTTTGGGAAGGGAGGGGGCCGTACATTGACTAAGCTCCCCCTGTGGTTCGTTGCCCAAGAAGTCCCTTCCACTTGATCCAAGGATCTCCAACTTCGGGCACTTTAAGCCTTGTGGACTTCAACTCCCAGAATCCCCCAGCCAGCATGGGAACTCATGAGGGGGCCCTGATAACCCCCCCTCCCTGTCTGTCCCTACTGGGGGTCACTCCCATCATGGCTGGCTGTGGAATTCTGGGAGTTGAAGTCCACCAGGCTTAAAGAGGACGAGGTTGGAGACCCCTGCCGAAAGTTTTCAAAGCTGGATCTAGAGAAGCAACCTAGAACGAAGGAGAAACATCCTGACCGTGAGAACAGTGAACCAGTGGGACAGCTTGCCACCGGAAGTTGTGAATTCTCCAACAATGGATGTTTTTAAGAAGAGACGGAAAGTCTTTGCAATCCTTTATTCCTCCCAACAACAACCTGGGTCAATCTGGGTCAAAAGCCCCCCAATATTTTCCCACTCCACTGAGAGGGTCTTCAACCCCGCCCCCGCCCCACCGCAGGGGTCCTGACCCTCCCTGTTGCCTCCCCACAGTTGAACGACGGTCAGTTCACGCCCATCCAGCTGGTGGGGATGCTACGGGGCATCGCATCCGGCATGCGCTACCTCTCCGACATGAGCTACGTCCACCGCGACTTGGCAGCCCGTAACATCCTGGTCAACAGTAACCTGGTTTGCAAAGTTTCCGACTTCGGTCTGTCTCGCTTCCTGGAGGAGAATTCCTCGGACCCAACCTACACCAGCTCGTTGGTACGTCCGGCTCGTGTCCCCGTCCCCCCCACTCCCTGGACACAAGGGGAGGACTTGATCCCTCTCCCCTGCGCGTTACAAGGGGGGGGTGGACTAGATGATCCTCTGCTGACGCCAATTCTGCCCCCTCTCTTTCCTCAGGGGGGCAAGATCCCGATCCGCTGGACGGCCCCCGAAGCCATCGCCTTTCGGAAGTTCACGTCGGCCAGCGATGTCTGGAGCTACGGCATCGTGATGTGGGAGGTCATGTCATTTGGGGAGAGGCCCTATTGGGACATGTCCAATCAGGATGTGAGTGGCCCCCCCGGTGCGGACGACTTTGGGGGAGGGGTCCGGGGCCCTCCAAACGCCCCCGTCCAGCTTCTCCCCTTCCCCGTTAGTCGGAGGGAAGCAACCTAGAAGTAAGGAGGGATTGTGGCTGCTTCGTCACTGGAGGTTTTTAAGACAAGAATGGAGAGACAAGAATGGTGTAGGAATGATGTAAGGTCTCCTGCTTGAGCAGGGGGTTGGACTAGATGACCTCCAAGGTCCCTTTCAGCCCTATGATTCTATTACAATCAGCGGAAGTGGTTGCCTCCAGAAGTTATGGGTGCCTCCATCACTCAAGGCTTTGAAGAAGAGATTAGACAACCATTGATTCAGAATGGTGTAGTAAGGTCTCCTGCTTGAGCAGGGGGTTGGACTAGAAGGCCTCCAAGGTCCCTTCAGACTCTTGTCATTCTCTTCTCTCTCCTAGCTTTGCTCCAGCTGATCTGGGGGGACTGGTGGCATCTCTGACCTTCATGGCAGGGGGAAATGCTACCGGTTCGGGCTGAGTCACCCGAACCGGTAGTAAAAAATGCTACTAGTTCGCAGAACCGGTAGCAAAAAAATACTTTAAAAAAATGCTCCAATGATAATCCCACAGCTGATCTTCGGAACTTTTTAAAAAAAAATAAGCATTTTTTTTTACTACAGGTTCTTCCGAAACGCAGGGTGGGGTGGGGTATTTTTGTCTTAGCAGGCTTCCCTGAAGACTGCTAGGTCAAAACAGGGGAGGGTGAGAAAAAAAAAGAGAGAAAGAGAAAGGAAAGGAGGGAAAGAAAGAAAGAAAGAAACAAAGAAAGAAAGAAGGAAAGAAAGAAAGAAAGAAAGAAAGAAAGAAGGAAGGAAGGAAAGAGAAAGAAAAGAAAGGGAGAATGAAAAAAATAAAGTAAAGAAAGGGAAAGAAAGAAGGGAGAAAGAAAGAAAAAGAAAGAGAGGGAGGGAGGGAGGGAGGGAAAAAGGAGAGGAAGGAAGGATTACAAACCGGGCACTAGATGCAGCTTCATAGGAAGGGACCTGGAGGTCATCTATTCCAACCCTGCTCCAGCAGGACTTTGTTAAAGTGAGTTTCTGTCTTTTGATCCCCCAGTTACATGACTACATAGCCTGTCAGGTTTCTTAAAAATGCCCTAATTGATTCATGAGTCTCGAGCCAAGTTTCAATGCAAAACTAGTCATTTATTAGGAGCACCACTAGGCAAGGCCTTTCTGCAGTCAGATCTAAGCTTTGCTTTGAGTTATAGCTGAACTTGACCCCTCTTCCTTCCCTCGGTCTGTGTCATCAATCACATTCCCCAATGAGGTGCACCCCTCCCAAGCCTGCTGCGGCAATCTGATATCTGACTTTAGCCAAAAGTATGCCTTCTCTCACTATGGCAACATGAGGAGTTGACAACTCCCTTCACAACTCTCTTGCTTAGCAACGGAAATTTTGAGCTCAATTGTGCAGTCATTAAGTCAAGGACTGGCTATATGTCCCTCTCCTGATTTGGGATTCCCCCATGGACCCCAATCCCAACATTGATGGACGACACCAGAGGTTGTATTCAGTCAGTTCGGATCGTTTCTCGCGAACCGGTAGGGGAATGGCTCTATGCTGTCCTATTTAGTCACGTCAGGCCAGGCGCATCTGCGGAAGGTCGGGTGCATGCATGGAAGGGGCATGTGCACCTACAAAGCATGCGAGTGTGCGCGTGGCAAACCAGTGGTAAAAAACTCTGAAACCCACCGCTGGGCAACACGCCTTTCCCTGCCCTCCTTCCTCCTCACCCCCAACGCTCTGCTCTCCTTCCCCAGGTGATCAACGCCATCGAGCAGGATTACCGCCTGCCGCCCCCCACTGACTGCCCCACCTCCCTGCACCAGCTGATGTTGGACTGCTGGCAGAGGGACCGTAACGCCCGGCCTCGTTTCGCCCAGATCGTCAACTCCCTGGATAAGCTCATCCGGAATCCCGCCAGCCTCAAAATCGTCTCGCGAGGAAACGGGGGGTAAGTGGGACACACACACACACACACACATGCACACCAAAGCTTGGCACCTGAGCTGTGCGTGCAGGAGCCTCTCAGGGCACATTTAGAGGTGGGCAGACGTGTGCCCTCACTGTGCCCATCACCTTTGTGGCTTCGGAAAAGGGGGATAGTTTTCACATGAACATGGGGAAAAGCAGAGCTGACCAGTGTGCAGGTCTCCAACCTTGGCCACATGAAGATTTGTGGACTCAAGTTCCAGAATTCCAGAGTAGGAGTAGAAGCCCACAAGTCTTAACGTGGCCAAGTTTGGAGACTGCCTGATGCAGATCACATTTGCTGAGAAGGTAACTTCCTTAAGAGATAGCAGGAATGCGGCCAACATCATATATCTTTTGACGTCAGCAAAGTGAAAAAAGGGCTGGGTAGGGAATTCTGGGAGTTGAAGTCCGCAAGTCTTAAAGGGGCCAAGTTGGACAACCCTTTGCTTCAAATCTTTATATTCTCCATGGATGATGGAGGGCAGGGATGATGAACCTTTTGGGCATTGAGTGCCCAAACCAGAAGGCACATGCGTAGCGCATGCCGGAACACAGGAAACTCGAAGGCCAGTCGGCAAGCATGTGCATGCCTATTTTGTGGGCATTTTCAGGCCATTTTTGGGTTGTTTTGGGGGCGTTTTCCGGCTGTTTTCTGGCCATTTTCTGAGGCATTTTCAGGCCATTTTCTGAGGCGTTTTCAGGCCATTTTCTGGGGCATTTCCAAGCCATTTTCAGTCTGTTTTCAGGCCGTTTTTGGGGGACATTTTCAGGCCTTTTGGGGGGCATTTTTCATGTGCACCGGAAACCAGAGCAGCTAGCAATGTCGCGCATTCCCACAGAGAGGGCTCTGCATGCCAGCTCTGGTACGTGTGCCATAGGTTCACTGTGTTCACACATGTAGGGATTTAGAGTTTGCCCGTTTCCCTGTTGAGTAGCAACCTAGAAATAGAATTGGGTGGATCGCGAAGGCCAGGGTGGACTTCCAGGCTCTGGGTGGGCACCCACTACAGAGTTCCCACACAGGACTTGGCTCTGGGCTGGGGGTTCCCCCTGTGGTAGAGCCCCCCTTGAGCCTTCCCCTCCCCTCCTTCTAGGCCGTCCCACCCTTTGCTGGACCAGCGGCTGCCCCACTACTCGTCCTTTGGGTCGGTCAGCGACTGGCTCCGTGCTATCAAGATGGGCCGCTACGAAGACAGCTTTGCCAACGCCGGTTTCACCTCCTTCGAGCTGGTCAGCCAACTCTCCTCCGAGTGAGTGGAGGGGGGCTCGGACGGAGGGAGGGAGGGGCAGGAGGGCAGACAGACAATCCCGCTCACCCCTCCCCTTCCCCGCTTTCCCTTCCGCAGAGACCTGCTCAGGATCGGAGTGACCTTGGCTGGGCATCAAAAGAAGATCCTGTCCAGCGTCCAAAACATGCATGTCCAGGGCAAGGCTGGCACCTCATCCACGGCGGTCAAAACAGGGCAGTTCTGACCACTACTTGGCCGAGAAGCACAGACTTGCCCGTCTCTGACTTTTGACCTCTTTGGGGGGAGAGGGCAGCCAGGAACTGGCCTGGGGGAGACGCCTCCTCTTGACTGACCCCATCAGGCTCCCCCTCTTCCCGTCTCTCCTGCTCTTCTAGCTCCCCCCCCATATATTCGCCCCTTTCCCGCTTTTGGGGGAGATGTCCCAAAGTGACCCCTGGATCCTCTCGGACAGTTGTGTCCTGCGCCGGCTTCATGGCAGGGAAATTGGGGAGACACCCTCCCTCCCCCCTGGGATGGAGGCCACGAAGACCGGCTGGGGGGGAGGGTTGAGAACTGGGCCCCTCCCTCGACCAAGCTCCGAGGGATATCATGCCAAAGAAGACCAGCTCTTTCCAGCCGGTGGGATTCTGCCCCCCCCCCCAGCTGTGGGGGAGCAGTTTCTGGAGGGGGGGCTTCGGAAGTGGGGAGAGAATGAAGCCCCCTCCTCTGCGGGTGTTTGGGGCCGGCTGGAAGATACACAGGTGGTCAAACTCACCCGATCAGGCACCCCTTTGCTTGCTGCTGACTTTGAAGCTGAGACTTGAACCCAGCACCTCTTCTGCCCAAGGAGGAGATGCCATTGGGTGGTCGGGGGGGGGGAGCTGGCGCGCCTTGCCCCACACTCTCTGGGGCCAGAAATCCAAAGAATTGGGAACTCTGCTTAGGAGCATGGCTCTGCCCCCCACAGAAAAGGGGCAAAAATTCGGGAGGGGGGGAAGGAGGGACAGCTGAAGTTGTGGGAATCCCAGGATGGGACTGGCAAAGCAGACTGCAGCCTCCCTGGCAATCAGGCAGCGGTGGCACCACGGATGAGGCCGCGTGGGTGATGCCATCCGAGGAAAAGAGGGGTGGGGGGCTCCCCACGGCCCCTGGAGACCCCCAGGGGGGTCATTGCAGGGATCTTGTGGCACCATAGCCAAGCTGGCCTCGTTGGCACGGGCACCTGCCAGCCATGCCAGGGGGGCCATGCGCTTAGCCTGCGGTGCTGCTTCTTCTGTAACGATTCTTTAGCCTTCATATTGAAGGTGATCATAATGCTTCTTTTATTAAAACAAAACGGTGTATCTTCTAAGCCAAAATTAAAGGGGGTGAGGGGGGGGCTGGTTGATGGCTGGTGGGGGATTTGAGGTGGAGGGGGCTGAGTTCCAGGGTGCCCTCCTCCCTCTTGCCAAACACAGAGGCACAGCCACTGCGGTTGCACAAGATATTCCTACCTGGAGTTGCAAACGTTGGAAATTTTCAATACTATCTAGGTGGAATTTTTTGGGTGGGAGGAAGGCTTGCAATGCAAGGAGCCCCAGGATGCCTGTGGGGGCGCAGGGGTCCCCAAAATTAAAGGAGGGAACTGCGATGGCACAACCAGCCCCCCCTTTCCTGCCTGTCATTGACTGTCCTATTAAGGGGGGGGAGGACGGAGCAGAGACAAACAGGCTGACAGATAGGAGTAGGGGGTTGGAAGCTGCTCCCCCGGGGAAAGTGCTAATTTAATTCTTTTTTTTAATTATCCTCTTTTTTTGTTTAATAAACAGAATCTTTTTTTAAAAAAAGAGAAAGGGTATTAAACTTGGTTTGCACAGAGGGAGACTGGGCTGAACGTTAAAAGTTGTGGGCACATTCACAAAAGGGCTGCCCCCCCTCCCTCTCGATGTTGTCCGTTGAGACCCAACTGGGGGTTTGTGTGTGTGCTAGACGATATTCCAGGGGGTGCGAAAACTTGGGTTTCAAAAGGATAGTGTATATATGTATAAAGGTAAAGGTTCCCCTCGCACATACGTGCTAGTCGTTCCTGACTCTAGGGGGCGCTGCTCGTCTCCGTTTCAAAGCCGAAGAGCCAGCGCTGTCCGAAGACGTCTCCGTGGTCATGTGGCCGGCATGACTCAATGCCGAAGGCCCACGGAACGCTGTTCCCTTCCCACAAAGGTGTTTTTTCTACTTGCATTTTTACCTACTTTCGAACTGCTAGGTTGGCAGAAGCTGGGACAAGCAACGGGAGCTCACTCCGTTACGTGGCGCTAGGGATTCGAACCGCCGAACTGCCGACCTTTCCGATCGACAAGCTCAGCGTCTTAGCCCCTGAGCCACCACGTCCCTTTTTATTTCTGATTTCTGATTACATGCATCTCATTCTTTCTCAAAGGTGTGCGAGAAAATATTGGAGGCCTTCCAGGGGCGTGAGGTATAGAGGAGATTGGCAACCCCTGGCGTAGCCCAGGGACAGGCATCCTTGGTGCCCATCCTCTTCCCCTAATAAGGGATCGGGGGGGGGAATACTTTAAAAGGCAAAGAGGGGTCCAGAAAAGCCCCTTTGTGTAACTGGGCCCATCTCTCTGCCCCAATGTGGAGGAGGGCGCCTTTTTTCCCCTCTGCCCACCTCATCTTACCACCCTCTAGTATCTACCCACTATCAAAACAAGAAAAACGTGCCTGCCCGTCAAACAGATGCCGAGATAGGAAGCTAGAAAAAACATCCTGTGAAGTATGAAGGTCACTCTGGGCCTGGACAAGCGGGGAAGGATGGGTGTTGTAGTCGTCCAATCCCCAAACTGACCCAACTAAGAGAAACTCCACATTTCCACCAAGAGCTGCGGTAGGGCAGTGGTTGGAGTGCAGTACACTGCAGGCGACTTCTGCTGACTGCCGGCTGACTGCGATTTGGCAGTTCGAATCTCACCGGGCTCAAGGTTGACTCAGCCTTCCGTCCTTCCCAAGGTGGGTAAAATGAGGACCCAGATTGTTGGGGGGCAAGAGGCTGACTCTGTAAATTACTTAGAGAGTAAGCGAAGCGGTATATAAGTCTAAGTGCTATTCCTTGGGAAGGGAAGATGAAGAAAGGAAAGGGAAGGAGGGAGGAGGTGTCATGGCACAGTGGTTAGAATACAGTATTGCATGCTAATTCTGCACACAGCCAGGAGTTCGATCCTGACCAGCTCAAGGTTGACTCAGCCTTCCGTCCTTCCGAGGTCAGTAAAATGAGGACATAGATTGTTGGGGGGGGGGGGGGGCAAGAAGCTGACTCTGTAAACCACTTAAAGCTGGAAATCACCGTGAAGCGGTATATAAGTCTTAAGTGCTATTCCTTGGGATAGGAGGAAAGAAGGAAGGAAGGAAGGTAGATGAGAAGGAAGGAATGGAAATGAGGAGAAGGAAGCTGTAATGGCGCAGTCCCTATACAGTACACTGCCCACTGCCAGCAGTTCAATCCTGACCCGCTCAAGGTTGACTCATTCTTCCGTCCTTCCTTCCAAGGTCAGTAAAACGAGGACCCAGATTGTTGGGGGCAAGAGGCTGATTCTGTAAGCTGCTGGGCGGTATAGAAGTGCTATTGCTATTTTAAGAAGCAGGGGAGAGGCTGGAATATGGGAAGTCCTTGACTTACAATCATTAGCTTAGTGATCCATTTGAAGTTACGACTGACAGGGCATACTTTCCCACCCACCCCCAGGCTTCCTACCCAGCCAACCCTAGGCCTAGCCAGCTGGGGGATTATGGGAGTTGAAGTCCACCCATCTTAAGAGTGAGCAAGGTTGAAAAATACTTTTCAAAGATGGGAGAAAGGCATGAAAATTCGCAGGGAACAGCGACACCTTGTGGCCGCACTGTGGTATAAGAAATGCATTTGCTCAGAATCGGAATCGGGCTGGAAGGGACCTTGGAGGACTTCTAGTCTAGCCTCGTGCTCAAGCAGGAGAGAGAGCCAATACCATTTCAGATTATCCAGTCTCTTCTTGAACACCTCCAGGGACAGAGCACCCACAACATCTGGTGGCAAGCTGTTCCGCAGTTTAACTGTCGTCACCGCTAGGAAATTTCTCTTAAATTCCAGGTTGCTTCTCTCCTTGATTAGTTTCCATCCATTGTTTCTTGTCCTGCCCCCTGGTGCTTTGGAGAATAAATTGACCCCCTCTTCTTTGGGGCAGCCCCTCAAATGCTGGAATATTGTGTCCCCCCTCATCCTTTAGACTGGACAAACCCAAATCTTGCAATCGTCCTTCATACGTTTTAGTCTCCAGGCCTTTGATCCTCTCAGTTGCTCTTCTCTGCACTTTTCCCAAAGTCTCCACATTTTTTTTGTAATGTTGGGACCAAAACTGGAGCCTGCATTCCAGCTGTGGCCTTAGTAAGGTTTTTTACTGGTCCCTGGGAGTTTTTTCTGAGAGGGGCAATCCCAAAGTTAACAGAACAACCTAATATTCTGTTGTTATTCCATTCAGGTTTGCCCTTCTAGAAAGGAAAAAAAACTCTGTACGCTGTCAGAGGCAATGCCCCCTTGCGAGTTTCTCTAACAAGACGCCCATCTCACCCCCCCCAAATCTGTAGGGGGGGGCAGGTTGGTGAACAGAAAGTGCCAAAATGCCCACTGTCTACAAGGTTTGTGCATTTGAGTTGCTAACCTTTGATTAGGCATTAAGTCAACAGCTGGGCTGGTGCAGCGTCGCCTTCCAACCTAGTTTGTTGAACTGTGGCTTGTTGAACCAGCCACAGCTGGCTGGGCTCACCCGTCCCACTAAGCCTGACATTATAAGGTTGCAATGGCTGAGACACACACACACACACCCTAAAAAATTGTGGCAGGCTTTGTGCAACAGTGCGAGCCGCTGAGCGTAACCTTTGCGACTGGAAAAGGAGAGAATCGGGGCAGAAAAAAGCTCCTTTTATTGAGTTTAAAAAATGAATAATTGTTCCAGACTTGGAGATGGATTTGAGAGTGAGAAGGGTCGGGGGTCCTGGCAGGGGATCGGGGTATTTTGGAAGAAATGCCCACCTGGGCTCAGCTCCAAGTGGGGAAAAAGACACTGGAAACACGGAGGCTGCTTGGAAAGATGGTTTAATGGTGGACAGGATCCCATGGCTTGAGCTCCTGAGCAGAAAAGGGGGATCAGAGGCTTCCAGATGTTGGGTGAAGAAGACAAAGAGAGACAGATGCTGAAAGTCCCTGCTTTTATGCCCTCTCTGGCCTTTGATCTTGATCTTGCATTCTGATTGGTTGTCAGACTCTCCTGGGGCCATGCAGGGGCAGCCCTGTAAGCTGTGCTTCGAGTCCAAGTTTGGTTGAGCGTTGCTTCTTCCCAGGTGGTGAGATGGGTGAGAGGCTAACCTTACCTTTGTTATGTAGAATAGACTGACCCAGGCCCTTTGACAAAGGTGGAGGCCAGCGGAGTTTCGGCCTCTCTTTGAGTTTCTACTTCTCTTTTTTAGGGGAAAATATTCTTCTGCCTTTCCCATATTTTCTCGAATATTTCATTCTTCCGGGAGAGGGGTGGGTGCTAAATTCCTACAAGGCGGGGGGGCAGGAGCCCAGGGGAAGCAGACGGGCGTTCTTGCCAACCCAGGAATGGGTTTTTTGTCTCGATGAAATCCTTCGGCCGTGCAGAGGCGTCGTCACGAGTGGGGGACCTACGACACAGGAACAGAGAATGAAGCAGGGCTCTTGACGCCACTCGGGACCCCCCCAGAGCCCCCCCCCAGAACCAGCCTCTTCAGTAAAGGCAGGATGAATAAGTCAATATGGATTGTTTGGGGGGGGGGGAAGAGAACCATTTGGAAAGGGAAAAAGCCGGACGGTGACCTTTTCCGAAGGGTCTCTGCCATCCAGCATGCCTGCACACTCGCGGGTTGCCCGCTGAGACCCCAGCCCCACACCCTGGGGGGGGGGTTCTGGGAGAGCCAAATGGGGTCAGCTCTGGATGGGAATCCCGAAGCAGGAAGTGAAGAAAACGGGGGGGGGGAGGGGAGTTGGCAGCAAATTGTTTCCAGCCATTCGGGGCGGCTGCAGGGAAGGGTCAAGGCGATCCGAGAGCTCAGGTCACACAATATTTGGGAGGGGTCCTTGGGGGTCTCTGAGCTTGGGGGGGGGTTTCTTGCAGACATTTCTTGACCCAACTAGGGAACATCATCAGTGCTAGAAAGGAATGGGATTTGTTGGATGGAGGAGGAGGAGGAGGAGGAGGAAGAAGAAGACTGTGGGGTCCTTGGTGCTCTCTGAGCTTGGTTTACCGGGAGACGTCTCGTGACCCAACTAAGGAACATCATCAGTGCTAAGAGAGGATGACATTTACAGAGAGGAGGAGGAGGAGGAGGAGCAGAGAGGAAGAAGACTGTGGGCTGTTTAGTGGTTTTCTTGCTGACGTTTCATGACCCAACTAGGGAACATCATCAGTGCTAATCTTGATGATGTTCCCTAAATGGGTCATGAAATGTCTACAAGCAAACCACCAAGCTCAGAGAGCACCAAGGGTCCCACTGTTCTCCTCCTCCTCCTCCTCCTCCTCCTCCCCCTCCTCCCCCTCCCCCCCTCCTCCTCCTCCTCCTCCTCCACCTTTCACCAAACCCAACCCCCTTCTAGTCCTGATGATGTTCCTTCCTTGGGTCATGAAACATCTGCAAGAAAACAGCTAAGGCCAGAAAGCTCCAAGGACCCCACAGTCCTCCTCCTCCTCCTCCCCCTCCCCTCCCCCTCCTCCTCCTCCCCCTCCCCCTCCCCCCCCTCCTCCTCCTCCTCCTCCTCTCCACAAACTGCCCTCCCCTCTAGCCCTGATGATGTTTCCTAGTTGGGTCATGAAACGTCTGCAAGAAAATAGCTAAGAGCTTAGAGAGCAGCAAGGACCCCAGAATCCTCCTCTTCCCCCTCCTCCTCCTCCTCCTCCGCCAGTCCCCGAACCCAACCCCCAAGGAGCTCCAATGCAACCCTGAGCTACAAATACTCCCCCCTTTCTGGTGCAAAAACAATCCCACAGTCCTGTTGGCTGACTTCACTTTTAACACACCCGTGTGCACAGACACAAACGGCTGAGCCAACCAGGGTGCCCGGAGGCGCCAGGGGCCCAGCTGGACTCGGAGGAGGCTTTTGCTTCAAAAGAACGGCTTCCTGGAGCTGGCTGGCCCTGGTGGGAAGGGGCTCCTTGGAGAAGGGCAGGATTAGGGGAGGGGGTCGACCCAGAGAAGAAGCCAGGAGAGGAGGGACTGCGCGAAAGACGCACAGCTGGGCCGGTGTTCTTTTTGCCCCCCCCCCACCTGCGTTCTATGCAGCTGGAGCATGGAGAGGAGGGGGGCTCTGGGGTCTGAAGAAGGGACGGACCCCTGCCAGGCTCTTTGGATGTTGGGGGCATAGGATGGGCACCCCACTTCGGACTGGCCCAGCAAAGACTCAGGACCCCCTCCCCCATTCCCAAAGACTGGCTCTTGGGGAGGGGGGCACATTTGCTTACCCTCAGCACCCGAGGCCGCTGAAGGTCCCGATCCGGTCCAGCTTGATGCCAAAGCAGCCCGGCTGAGCCCACTTCGGGAAGCGTCCTCGGAGCCTCCTCGGCTGGGACTTCACCAGCTCCCGGAGGAGGGGGAGCCAGGGGTGCCCGGGGGGCAGAGTCGGGGGCCTGGGGGGAAGGTGCCCACCTAAGGGTGGGGGCGAGGAGCCAAAGAGGGGCGGAGGAGCTTCGTGGCCGGACAGCAGAATTGCAAGGTCCGGCTCAAGGATTTCCAGCAAGAGCTGTTGAAGGGAAAAAAATAGGAAGATGTTGGGACCATCATCCACAGCCCCTCCCCCCCATGAGCCCCTGTGCCACGCAAGATGCCCTTACCTGGGGAGGGCGGATGGGGCTCTGGGAAGCTGGCAGGAGAAGGCAGAGGAGGAGGAGGAGGGCCCGGGGTTGCATTGTGGTCTTGGGCTATTTATCCAGCAGGTAGACTGCCTTGGTCCAGGGAGGAAGGGCGATGGGGCTGGGGCTTTTTGCCTCTGGCTTCCCTGGGGCTCTGGCGGGAGCTTTATAGGGGTACTCGACCCCCCATCTCCCCTGGCAACAGTGTGCTTGGAAGGGCAGGGTCTGGGGAGGGGGTTCGCCCCCCCCTGTGAATTAGCCAGGGAATGAGTTATGGGTAAAGGGGGACAAAGGAAGAGGGGGGCAGGAAAGAAGAAAGGAAAGAAAAGAGAAAAAGAAAGGGAAGGAAGGAAGGAAGGAAGGAAGGAAGGAAAAGAAAGGGGAAGGAAATGAATGGAAGGAAGGAGAAGAAAGAAGAGAGGAAGGAAGAAAAAGAAAGAGGAGAGGAAGGAAGGAAGGGAAGAAGGAAATGAATGGAAAGAAGGACAAGAAAGAAAAAAGGAAGGAAGGAAAAGCAAGAGGAGAGGAAGGAAAATAAGAAGGAAAGGAAAGGGGGAAAAGAATGGAAGGAAGGACAAGAAGGAGAGGAAAGAAGGAAGGAAATGGAAGGAAAGAAGGAAGGGCAAGAGAGAGAAGAGGAAGGAGATGCTGCAACCATCCTAAATATGAATTGGCTGCTGAGAGTCTGGATTTTGATCACGTGACCATGGGGGGGGATGCAGGAACGGTCGTAAGTGTGAAAATGGTCGTAGGTTCCTTTTTCCAGTGCTCAGAGGCAGGAAGGGGGGCTGGGGGAGAGCGCTGGGGGAGGGGGGGCTGGCAGTGGGGAGAATGCCTTCCTTGCAGACAAGAGCCCGGCCTGTCTCTGCCAGGGGCCTCCCAACCCTCCCCTCCCTCTCCCCCCTCAACTAAAGCTGTCCCCCCCCCCAAGCGTGGACCTTTGCAGGGAGGGGGGGTGTTTCTCAAGAGAAAAGGGGGGGGTCACAGGGCACATTCCTGGCACGGGATGAGGGATTCCTTGGCCAACGCAGCCATTCATCCCACTGGCCCTTGACGTCATCCCCAGCCTGGACTTCAATGGGAACTTGGGGGGGCATTTCCCCCACTCAACTCCAAAGCTGGGAGTCTGTGGGACGACAAGCTCCTTCTGTCTCTTTTGGACGGGGGGTGCAGCCGTGCCGGGGAACAAACAGCCGAGACCCCAGAAGGTCCCTCCAAGCGGAGAAATTCAGAAAGCCAACTCAGCAGGCAGAGAATTTGGAAGCCCTTCAAAAAAAAAAAAAAAAAACCAAGATGAAATGCTGGTTTATTGCACTGCAGAAACGCAGAGACCAAGGATTGGCTTATGCCGTTGAAGGAGTATATAAATCAATATCAATCAATATTGGCTACTTTGAACACGAATTGCTTAGGTTGCTATATTATGGTTGCTGATTAAACCAACATTCCCTGTTTGCTTTCTTGCCTTCAAAGCTAGGCACGTTCTTGAAAACGTAGAAAGACATTGTTACCCGGGAATATCAGGCCCCGTAGATAAAGGAACCAAACTAGGGAGCTTTCCTGGCTCATAAATCCTGAAAGCATTCTGCTCAAGGACAACTTAGCAAAGGGGGAGGTAGGCTGCCCCACCCCTCTACACGAGGCTACAGGAATACTCCACAGATAAGGTAGACAGAGACAGGAGCTTGAACAGAAGAAGGCTTTAAAGATCACATTGGTAACAAACTTTTGTCTCTGATTGAATAAACTTTGTTTCTGTCGGCGTAAAAAGTATATAATACTCTGAGCCCCTCTTGCAGGGAAAGGCTATTCCTTACATGCATGTTGTTTGTATGTTTTGAATATAGTTTGGTCACCCATAACCTACTACTAGATAAAGTAGAAGAATGTGGGTTAGACAGCATCACCACCAGATGGATTCGTAACTGGCTGACCAACCGCACTCAACGTGTAGTCCTCAATGGAACTGCATCTACATGGAGGGAAGTATGCAGTGGAGTACCCCAAGGCTCTGTTTTAGGCCCAGTACTCTTCAACATCTTCATCAATGATTTGGATGAGGGAATAAATGGGGAACTCATCAAATTTGCAGATGACACCAAGCTGGCAGGAATAGCCAACACTCCAGAAGATAGGCTTAAGATACAGAAGGATCTTGACAAACTTGAACATTGGGCACTATCTAATAAAATGAAATTCAATGGTGAAAAGAGTAAAAGGTTTTACATTTAGGCAAGAAAAACAAAATGCACAGGTACAGTATAGGTGGTACCTTGCTCAACAGTAGTAACTGTGAAAGGGATCTTGGAGTCCTAGTGGACAACCGTTTAAATAGGAGCCAGCCATGTGCAGCAGCTGCCAAAAAAGCCAACACAGTTCTAGGCTGCATAAACAGAGGGATAGAATCAAGATTACGTGAAGTGTTAATACCACTTTATAAGGCCTTGGGAAGGCCACACTTGGAATCCTGCATTCAGTTTTGGTCACCACGATGTAGAAAAGATGTGGAGACTCTAGAAAAAGTGCAGAGAAGAGCAACAAAGATGATTAGAGGACTGGAGACTAAAACATAGGAAGAACAGTTGCAGGAACTGAGTATGTTCAGCTTAAGAGAAAGAAGGACATAGGGAGACATGATAGCAGTGTTCCAATATCTCAGGGGTTGCCACAAAGAAGATGGAGTCAAGCTATTCTCCAAGGCACCTGAGGACAGAACAAGAAGCAATGGGTGGAAACTAATCAAGGGGAGAAGAAACTTAGAACTGAGGAGAAACTTCCTGACAGTGAGAACAATTAATCAGTGGAACAGAAGTTGCCTCCAGATGTTGTGAATGCCCCAACACTGGAAGTCTTTAAGAAGATGTTGGATAGCCATTTGTCTGGAACGGTGTAGGGTTTCCTGCCTAGGCAGGGGGTTGGACTAGAAGACCTCCAAGGCCCCTTCCAACTCTGCTATTGTATTGTATTGTATTTGGGAATTAATCCCAAGATATCTGGAAGGCCCTGGGTTCAGGAAAATTACACCCAGCTTTTGCTATAGCCATAAATCAAAGCTACTATTTTTTTGCAAGCCTCACCTGGAGTCTCTCTCTCTCTCTTTTGGCATTTCAGTGGCTCAGGGAAGCTGCTGGGACCTTGAACCACCAATCTTGCCCTGCATAAAGAGAGGCAGAAAATCAGGGTAAGGATTAGCAGCCGCTTTGTAAAGCCTTAGTAAGGCCACACCTGGAATATCCTGAGTCCAGTTTTGGTCCCCCACGTTACAAAGAAGAGGTTGAGACTTTGGGAAAAGGGCAGAGAAGAGCAACTAAGATGATTAAAGGCCTAAAGGAGACTAAATATATATATATAAAGAAGGATTGCAGGAATTGGACAGGTCTAGTTTAATGAAAAGGAGAAGGGGGGGCATGATAGCATCTTCCAATCTTTGAGGGGCTGCCCCAAAGGAGAGGGAGTCAAGCTATTCTCCAAAAGCACCAGAAGGCAGGACAAGAAGAGATGGAAACTAACTGAGGAGAGATCCAAACCTAGAAATAAGGAGAAACTTCCTAACAGTGAGGACAATTCACCAGTGGAACTCCTCGCCACCAGAAGTTGTGGAGGTTTTCAAGAAGAGACTGGACAGCCATTTGCCTGGGGTGGTGTAGGTCTCCTGCTTGAGCATAAAGGGTTGAACTAGATGGCCTTCAATATCTCAGGGGCTGCCCCAAAGGAGAGGCGGGGGGGGGGGTGTCAACCTATTCTCCAAAGCACCAGAAGGCAGGAGAAGCAGAGACGGATGGAAACTAACCAAGGAGAGAAGCAACCTGGAATTAAGGTAACTTCCCTTCGCACAGGTGTGGTAGTTGTTCCCGACTCTAGGGGCCGCTGCTCATCTCCATTTCAAAGCCGAAGAGCCAGCGCTGTCTGAAGACGTCTCCGTGGTCATGTGGCAGGCATGGCTCAAAGGCACAAGGAACGCCGTTCCCTTCCCACCAAAGGTGGTTCCTATTTTTCTACTTGCATTTTTTACCTGCTTTCGAACTGATAGGTTGGCAGAAGCTGGGACAAGTCACAGGAGCTCCCTCCGTTATGCGGCGCCAGGGATTCGAACCGCCCAACGGCCGACCTTTCAAAATGGGGATTTTGACAAGCTCAGCGTCTTAGCCCCTGAGCCCCCGGGTCCCTTTTCATTTCTAATTGCATGCATATCATTATTTTTGAAAGGGGTGCGAGAATCTACCGGAAGCGTCCCAGGGGTGTAGAAAAGGTTGCTACCTACCCTCTAACTACAGCAAAAATTGGATTATTATTATTTTCTCTCTCTCTCAAGAACGCAAAACCTCCCCGAAAGACGTCAAGCCATAAAATCCCCCCCCCCCAAGTGAGGTTTCTCTCCAGCCCACCAGGACAAAGAAAGGCAGCCCGAAAAAACACAGCCCAGCAACGCCTCCCTTCAACACAACAGCTCGTGAATAAGTAACAACAAACACACAACTTCCCTCCCCCCCAAGGCTTTTTGGGATTTCTTTTGGAAAGGGAACCGCTTAGAAACCTCAACAAAGGAGAACTTAAATAGCGGCGGCGTTCAACAACTCACATGGCAACGCGATGCGCCACCTGACGCAGTTCTGTTTGTCACACACACACACAAACACACATACAAAATAAAGGACTTTGCATGACAGTCTCCAAACGGAGACTTTCCCAGAGCAAAAGTCCCAGAAAACAGCAATGGGTTTTCACAGGTACACCTCGACTTACGACCCCAAAGGAGGCCAAGCGTTTTGTTGCTAAGTGAAACGTTCACCAAGTGAATGTTTCCCCATCTAATGACGTTTCTTGCCACTGTTGCTAAGCGAATCACTGCAGGTGGTAAGTCAGTCACACCGTTGCTAAGCGAATGGAAAGAAAGTCACAAACGGGAGAGTCACATGCAACTGTCGTAAATCTGAGTCAGTGGCCAAGAGTTTTAATTTTGATCACGGGATGGTGGGGATGCAGCAACGGTCGTTAAGTGAGAAAAAAGGGTCACAAGTCCCTTTTTTCATTCCGTTGTAACTTTAAACGGCCACTAAATGAACTGTTGTAAGTTGAAGACTGCCTGTATGTAAAGAACTGCCTTTAATGCAGTGGAAGGGGGATCTTACAGAAACTTTGCAGCCTGTGGACTACAACTCCCAGAATTCCTGAGCCAGCCATGCAGGGTTCTGGGAGTTGAAGTTCACAGGCGGTGAAGCTGAGTAGATCCCCTGTAGCTCTCCCAAGAGGCGGGGGAGGGGGGGCACCCTTCTGAAGAGTCCAGCTTTATCCATGAATGCCGGCTGGGTGGTTGGGCCAATTGCCAGGAGGCGGTGAGTTCTAGTTTCCCCTTAGGCATGAAAGCAGGCTGGGTGACTTTGGGCCAGACCTTCTCTCTTAGCCCAGCCCACCTCACAGGGTTGTTGTTAAGGCCAAAAACAGGAGGAAAGACGCAGTGTGTGCATTTGAGTTACAAATATAATCCCTTGAGTTATTTAGTATAAAGACAATTAAAGTGGGATTAAAAAATAGTGCCCCTTCTTTTTGAACAAATGCCCCCCCCCCCCGCCCGGGGTATGGAGCAAAGGTAAAAGCCAGCCGTAAGGCGGAGGAGGGTCTCAAAGGAAGGGCGGTTTCTTTACAGCCCTGTCAATCTGATTTGATTGACACAGTCTCATGTCAATCAGACTTAATTTTCAGGGCAGGGGATTAAGGAGGGGACATTTCCTCTCAGTGGAGCTCGACCTGCGAGGATTTCCCTCGAGATTTCCTCCGACTTCCCAGGAGTTTTGCTGCCCTGGGATCGCTGGGTGGCCTCCCGTCCAAGGGCTAAAAAGCTGAAGCCAGCCAAGTATCTTCAAAAGGGGTGGAGGAGGGGCCTCTCGCCCTCCTCCTCCTCCTCCGCCCCGGGCCCTCCAGCGTCAGTCCCGTCGGGGACAGGCAGAGTAAGAGCCCTGATAACACCCCGGAGCTCCGACCGCCGCCAAGAAGGACCGCGGCGGACGGCCACGTGCTCCCAACCGGGCTCTGCCGCATCCCGCCCCTTTCCCAATTCCACCCAATGGGCGCCCAGGACGAGTCCTCACCTGCCGTACGATTGGTTAACTCACGCTCACTTCGCCGAGGCAGGAGGAATTTTAAAAAAAGCCACCAGCCAATGGCGGGGCGAGGGCGTCGCAAGAGGCACGTGAAAGAGGAGGGGCGGCCTCTCAATCCTATTATTGGATGTCAGAGAAGAGAGACGACTCGTCATTGGCCACCGGGGGTGCGGTGGGTGGGACTTAAAGGGGAACCCCCGTCGAGGGGCGTTGAGCAACGCTCGAAACTGCTACTGCGCCTGCGTCGCAGCAGCGATTCTCGGGGAGAAACCCCGCTTTTCATTTCTCATTGGCCGCGGGGAGAGGAGGAGCTTGAAGAGAAACGAGAACTGGGCCGAAAGAGAAGGGAGGGGGCGTGGCCAGAGCGGCTCCTCGCCATTGGTCGACGGCTCCGGCCGCGAGCGCCGGTCCGCGGCGCGCATTGGCGCCTCCGCCGGGGTGGGCGTGGCCGAGCTCGCGCGGGGGAGGCGACGCGTCTTGCGGCGCAGGCGCAGAGCGCACGCACGGCACGCACGCACGGCCGTGTGTGCGGGGCGGGGGGGAAGGGCGCGCGTTCCGTGAGGGGAGGCCTCTCGCTCGCTCAGCTCGGCCGCGGAGGCTGCGGGGAGCCCGCCACTAGAGGCCGAGGCTCCGGAGGAGGAGGAAGCAGCGCGCCTGAGCGAGCGGGCCGGGCCTTCGCAGGTCTCGGCTGGGGCCGGTCAAAGTGGCCGAGCCGGAGGAGGCCGGGCCCCGCCCCGCCCCCATCCCCCCACCGGTGGCGGCGGCGGCGGGGGGGACCCAACCCTCGCGGGGCTCCTCGCCCTTGTCGGCCGCGGGGCCCATGGAGGGCCTGCCCGTGGAAGTGCGGGGCTCCAACGGGGCCTTCTACAAGGTGAGGGGAGGGGGGAAGAGGAGGAGGAGGAGGAGGGGTTGCCATGGCGGCGGGAGGGCGGGGCCCCGTCGCCAGGGGAGCCGGCCGGGGGGGGCGTGGCGGGGGGGTAGAAGAAGAAAAAGCAGCGAAGGAGGCCGCAGGACGGACGGAGACAGACACCCCCCCTCTATCCACCCCCCAGGCCTAGGGGCAGCAGTGCGGCCTAGTGGTCCCTCTAAATGGGGGGTCTCACCCAGCCCCCCTCCTAGGAAAGGAAGGGGGAGCCGACCCCCCCCCACGTGTGCCTGGCCGGGGGAAGAGGGTCTGCCACCAGGACTGGAAACTTTATCTCTCGGGGCTTTGATTGGCAGGGGCAGGTGCCCCTCCAGGTGGGGAGGAGGGGGGGTCCGGAGAGAGGCCCTCCCTGGGGCTCCTTTCAGTCACAGATCCCCCCCCCGCCCCTCAAAAGGCTCCTCCCCCCCTTCTAAGGGGATGAGGGTGGCTTGCCCCAATTAGGGGGTGGGGTGGGCGAAGGGAGAGCGGTGGGGGAGGGGGGGTCTTTCAGGGGCAAGGAAGCCTGTAGGTTTGACACCCAAATGCTGCTCCTCTTCCTCTTGGTTAGGAAAGCTGCCTCGTTTTTAATTTAAAAGAAATTGGGGGTGGGGGTGGACCCCAGTTTTGAAATGGGAAGTTCCTTGGGGGGAGACCATTTCTTTATGGCCAGGAAGGGATCCCTGGGAGAGAAAAAGAGAGCCAGCGACATTTTCTTTTCCCTGCCAAAACAAAAAGAAACGCCCAGCCGATCTCTCCCCCCATTGCCTCGTTGCTCTTTTTCCTTGGGGGTTTTCACTTTTCCTGAACATTTTAACAGGTTCCCCCCCCCCCCCCCGCCGTCTGCCAAAAGCTCTGAAAACCACAGTGGTAACCAACCCAGGGAAGAAACACCCAACTTTTCTCTTTCTCACTTTGGCTGCGTTTTCGTCTCTTAGCAAAGTCCGCTATGTTGGACAGCTCCGGATTGGTGTGTCTTGTTGTTTTTTAAGACAGGGAGTTTTCCCACTTCGGCGACGGTTCCTTTTTCTAGCAACAGAGTAGTTGCTGGATTGAACGCTGTCTGTTCTTGAATAGCTTTGCAACACTGCAATTTAGACATGCAGGGATGATATTGTTGTGTGTGTATAAATGTGTGTGTGTGCGTATTCAAATAAGCAAGTACCTAAGAATGTGCAGTGCGAGCCTTTTGTTGGTCTGCCTAGCAGAGAAATCAGTTTAGTATTAATTCCTAGTTCCACTTTGGAGTAACCTAACCTAGCTTGTCTTTTCTGTTGAAGAGGTGGTGGTGGGATTGTGTATTTTGCTAATTTTAGACCTCCCACCTCAAGATGGGAGTTGTGCCAGCCCGCATTGGACATGGAGATGGCCACAAATCAAAGGCAGAAATCTTTTGAGGCCTGATCCTTGGCTCTCTGTGCAGGGCAGGTTATTTTCAGCCTGTTTGTATGTGCTGTGCTATGGCATCTTTATCAAGTAAGTTATTTTTAAAGGCATAAGTTTGCCATAACACAGTATTTTTTAAGCAGCAATCAAGTAGACCTCGCATGTCCTCAAAAGAACTCAACCAGCCCTGGGGGTGGGTGGGGGAGGCCCCTTTTCTCTTAATGTAGTGTTTCTCAACCTTGGCGACTTTAAGTCCTATGGACTTCAACTCCCAGAATTCCACAGCCAGCTGTGGGGATTGGGGTGTGCTGTGCTGGCTGGGGGATTCTGGGAGTTGAAGTCCACAGGACTTAAAGTCGCCAAGGTTGAGAAACACTGTCTTAATGGATTCAGAAGAAGCTTCAATCCTTTGTCTCGTATTTGTAGCATGGCAGCTTATCCCGGATAGAAGAAGCCATTCTGCCTTACTGGCAACTTAAAATCTACATATAAATCTAATCAATCCAATCCAATCTAATCTACATCGCTGCCAGCGGTTTCCCATCCTGGCAGCCTTTTTTAAAGTAAGAATTTGTGGTGTGGTCTGCGTATGATCTCCTCTACCTGTCTGGTTCACGCAAGACATCAGGTGGGGTTGTTTCCTGGAATGGAACTAAAATCAACCGTTGTGATTTGAAAGCTGGGTCTTGGCCCCCACAAGGGTAGCATTCTGTGCTTCCAGGCCCACAGTTCCGTGATACCTTGAGAAGGGACTTATGGCACAGAGCTGAAATTTTGTGGGGAATTCATTCTCCAGATGTTCAGTGGAATAACAGCCTTACGGACTAGCTCTGTGCCAGTGGCATCCTTTCTCCCCCACCCCTTCTCTCTCTACCCACCAGTACACTTACTTTCTTTGTTGTAAAAGTTCTTTTTTTTGTTCTCTACATACAATTATAGGTATACATTCACACAGTTATTGTTCTTTTTTACATTCGTCCTTCTTAGACATTTATCATTCCATTTACAGGGTTATAATATGCCATTTGGGTTGCTTTGTTTACCATGCCTCCCCTGTTTTGACCCCACCTTCTTTTCCCTTTCTTTTCTCCCTCCCTTCTCTACTTTTTTCCTTCCTCCTCTACTTTCCCTCCCTTCTTCCCTTTCCTCTCCCCTACTCCTCTCTTCCCCTTCCTGCCCTCTCTCCTTCTCTCATTCTCTCTTCCATCTTCTTCTCCTCCCCTCTCCCTTCCTTCCCTCCTCTCCTCCTTTGTTTTTTCTATTGTTGCAGGTGTCTCTTCCAGCTCTTAATTTTTGTTTTCTTGGGGTGGTATTTCTGCAGACCCAAAAATAGTTGAATATCATTTCTTATTCCCTTTCCTTCTCAAATCTATCCTGTGTTTTTTCCCCCTTTGTAGCTTACATACATACATACATACATACATACATACATACATACATACATACATACATACATATTTGTTTTCATAGATTTTTGCGGGTATAGGTATGCAGGTCTTGGCGTATTTCCTATTTGCCCCCCCCCTCTTCCCCCCCTTTTCTACTTGATGCCATATCATACACTTTCATAGAGGGGGATTTGCTCACTGATTCCCACGTGAACTTTAGCTTCCTTTGAGCCCCGGTCTCTTGAGGTGTCTTTACCACCCGCCCATCTGCTTTCCCCGTCTTTTTCTGACATTGCCTGGCTGGCTCTGCATTTCTTGGAGATGATTTCCTGCCTTAAGTCAGACGTCGCCCCTTCCAGGGCTAGCAACTTAAGCGGCGCTCTCCTGTCAGATCCCGGGGGCTCCCAGCTGTTGGGGTCTGTGGCTTAGCGGTAGGTGTGAATGGGCTCCTTTTCGGTGTTTTGCTTCCAGAAAATTTTTTATACAGGCAGGAAATTTGCCTTGTCAGCTGCAGCTGGGCGTGATCCAAGTAGCCCTTGGCCAGAATGCCAAAGCTACCAGCTCCAGGAGCCGGTTCTTTCCTCCACTGCTTCTCCGAAGAAGACTGACAGCTGACTGACAGCCGATGGCTCTGCCTCCTTGGAGACTTGGAAAGATTTGCCAGGACTTAAAAGTCTCTTTCTAACTTCCTGCTGCTTCAGTCGGGGCAAATGGTAGCGAAATATTTTGCCCATCCAGATTGTTCTTGGTGGTGGGGGGGTGTCAATCCTCAGGGCAATGTTCTTGCCCCTTCCCAGGGCAAAGTTTTGCACAGAAGCCCCCCCGCCCCCCCGGAGGCTGCTCCAGGAAAATGGGAGGAAGAAAATAAAATAAAATACATCTTGTTAATGCTCAAATGACACGCGGCCAGTTGTGTAGTTTTCGTACTGCAAGTGAAGTTGAAACCTAAGGCACAGAGAGAGAGAGAGAGAGAGAGATTCCCTGAAACTCTTAATGAGGTGTCACAAGCGCAGCAAAGAACGCACGCACAGCAAGTTTTATTTTGGGCCGGTGGCGTGGCCCCCGGGAGGCAGGGAGGGGGGGGTGTCAGGTAAAGGGAGGCCGGGGATATAAATATACTCCTTGGATGGGAGGCTGCTTAGCGGGTCTGCTCTACGTGAATGAAAGGATCTTCCCCATTGAAGAAGGGTCAGGAAGTCCTTGACTTACGACCACAATCGAGCTCCAAAGGACTGTTGCTAAACGAGACAGTTGGGTGAATTCCGTCCCACTTTGTGACTTTACCGTTGTTAAGTAATACAATAATAATACAATACAATACAGTGAACTGCAATTATTAATGACACGGTGAAGTGAGTTTGGCTTCCCTGTTTTTGCTTGTTGGAAGGTCGCAAAAGGGGACCGCGTGACCCCAGGACATTGCGACCGTCATAAATATGACTCGGCTGCCAAGCACCTGAATATTGATCCCGTAATGCCAGGGATGGCTGCAGTGGTTGTAAGTGTGAAGAAGGGTCCTAACTCACCTTTCTTTCCAGTGCCGTTGTAACTTTGAACTGGTCGCTGACAGAATGGTTGTAAGTCGAGGACTACCCACGGCGCTCTGAAGGAGACGCAGACCATTTCAGTCAAATCTCACAACTTCTGGTGGCAAGCAGTTCCACTGGTTAGTTGTCCTCACTTCTCCTTTGTAGGTTTGAATCTCTCCTTGATTAGTTTCCATCCGTCGCTTCTTGTCCTCCTTTTCCGGTGCTTCGGAGAATAGGTGGGCCCCCTCCTCCTCTTTGGGGCAGCCCCTCTAATATCGGAGGGCTGCTATCGTGTTCCCCCTTGTCCCCCTTTTCTCTGCACCGGCCAGTTCCAATTCCTGCAACCCTTCTTCATGTATTTTAGCCTCCGGAATCTCCAGGGCAGCCAGGGAGACCAAACCCTCTTCTAGCCAACATTGCCAACCCAGAACTGGCTTCTGAGGTTACCCGATCTGTCCTCCGCTCAGGGCTTCCTGCCTGTCGCCCCTTTAAGAGGAGGGGACTCCAACTCCCAGAATCCCCCAGCCAGCCTTGCTTGAATTCTGGGCATTGAAGTCCAGCCCTCGTCGTAGGTGGGAAACGTGGCCTTTGCTTTTCTTAGCGGGTGTGGCGACATATCGACAAGGCAGGGGGGCGGCCTAAGCCAACTTTGGAGCAAGGAAGGTGGCATATCTGCCCCCTGGCAGTTGGGCAGCTGGCAGAGCACTCCCCCCCCAGCCCCCCTCCCACCTGTTCCTTCTGTCACCCTTTGAACACGCAGGGAGTTTTGCTCTCAGCCCAATCCAAATTCAGGGCATGTTTCCCCCCCCCCCCCCTTCAAGGATAAATCTACCGCGTCTTCTTGCCCAGCTTTGTTAACAACGGGTGCCCGTCTGGCGAGGGGTGGGGTGGGCGAAGCGGGGGACTCTGGTGTTTGAAAGGTAGCCGTTCTTTGGCATCGGGGAAACGGGGGGATCCAGTAGACGAGATGCTTTGTAGCTCAGGGTTGAACTGGTGTGTGTGTGTGTTTGTGTCCTTGGTGGTCTCTGACTTGGGGGTTTCCTTGCAGACGTTTCATGGCCCAACTAGGGACCCTCATCAGTGCTAGAAGGGAGTGGTGTTTGCAGAGAAGAGGAGGAGGAGGAGGAGAAGCTTAGTGGCTTTCTCACACAGGTTTCATTACCCAAACTAGTAACATTATCAGTGGTGGAAGGAGGGAGGGGGCGTTTATAGAGAGAAGAAGGAAGGGAGGAGGAAGAAGGAGGAAGAAGGAGCAGAGGAGGAGGAGGAAGATGTCTGTGGGGTCCTGGGTGCTCTCTAAGCTTCACGTGGACATTTCATGACCCATCTAGGGAACCTCATCCGTGCTAGCTGGTTGCAAATGCTCCTCCTAAGGCTGCAAGGATTTTAGAGGAATCCGGATTATTTCCCAATTGGTGGATTTTCATACATATTTCAGACTATCATATTTCCTTCAAAGATGGAAAATGAACTAATTTTGTTTGCGGTTGGGGTGTGTTCGCTGCTCCCTTATTTCATTTTTTCCCTCAGAGTTCTCAAGTTGTGGGGTTTTTTGTTTTTGAAAAGTTTATTTTTTATTCTCTTGCATGCAGTTATAGATATATATTCACCTAGTTATTGTTCTTCTTTACACTTGTAATTCTTGTACATTTGTTATTCCATATAAAAGGTTGAAATAGACACTCATCCGCCTGTTTTAACACCACCTTATTTTCCCTTTCTTTTCTCCCTCCTCTCCTTTCTTCCTCCTCCTCTCCTTTCCCTTCCTTCTTCCCTTGCCTCTGCCCTACTCCTCTCTTCCTCTTCCCCTTCCTACCCTCTCCCCTTCTCTTTCTCTCCCTTCCACCCTCCTCTCCTTTCCTCTTTCTTCTTCCCTCCTCTTCCTCTCTCCTGTCCTCTCCTCTCCTCTCTTTCTTTTTCTGTTGTTGTTGTGGTTGTCTTCTTTTTCAGCTCTCAATTTATCTTTTCTTGGGATGGTATTCCCGCAAACCCAATTATGGTTTGATATCATTTCTTATTCCCTTTCCTTCGCTAATCTATCCTAACTATATTGTCCCCTTTATATCTCACTCTCGAATATATACTTGCATGTTAGGACTTTCTTGATAGAAAAGTCAGGTTTTGAGGGGCGAATCTCCCATTGCTTGCTTGGATGGTATAAACTGGGTATAAATTGAGAAGTTGGCTCCTTGTCCTGGAACCACCTGGGAGATTTTGGGAAAGGGGAGGAGAAACCATTCTCAACAAATAGCTGGGAAGAAGTCGGGACCTAGCCCTGATTTGGGGGTGGGGAGGGGGCTCCCCTAAGCCACATCCCCCCTTGGCCCAGGTGGCCAGAATGCAACTCTCAGAATCCATGACCTGTGAGGAGAAATTGGTGGGTGAGAAGAGCAGCCCAACTCTCCCCACTTCGCCCTCCCGAGAGGGCTGTTGACCTCATGCATGAAGCTGAACTGGGGGAGGGCAGGGGGACGCAAACAGCCCCCCCCCCAGGGACTTCTCCGTGCCTGGTGCAAGGATCCAATTGGCTGTTCTAGCTAATCCCCAGGGCCGAAAGGCAAGGTATCTGAACACAAAAGAGGGTTTTGGGTAGTTGGGAGACCCTCTCCAGACCCTAAAACAGCCACAGTCAGGTGGGTGGGGGTGGAACCTTTGCCCCCAACCCAGTTGAGCTCTGATTGGATGGGCATTTTGCTGGGTTAAGAATCAAGCATATCATGCAACATGGTTTACCCTCCTAACTTCCCCCCCACGTGTAAAAGTTGTCTGTCGTTTGTCTCTCTCGCTGCCCCAGAAATAATTCTCTTTTTTTGCAAAATCACAGTTGCCCATAGTGTCACTTATGAGTCACACACACACACACACACACTAGTGACTCCAACACTTGATTCACCCCAAGCCTCGATTTCCCCGTTGTTGGTTCCAGGATGCTCCCTCGGTCCAGCTCGGTGGTCTCCTTTTTTATGGGGGGTCTCTGCAATTTGCTTAAAGCTTTGGGGCTTTAAATGGTGGTAACACAAAGCCTTTTTGTTGTCTTCTTCTCCTGCAGGGTTTTGTCAAAGATGTACACGAAGATTCGGTCACGATATCCTTCGAGAACAAGTGAGTATTTGACCACCCAGCACGGTCTCTCTGCCACAGAAAGTGGGGAAAGAGCTGGCAGGGGCAGACCCCTTCTCTGTTTAGTGGGTAGCTTTGGGGCAGGGGGATTCAGAGACCGCTAAGCATTCAGGTATCCCTCTGCTTTTAAAAATAATTGTGTTCCTGGCACTTTCCCTCCGGCTGGCTCCATAAATCCTGGAGTCCCTTGTTTGATTCACTGTACAACCAGAACCCAGCCGGGGTCCTGGCAAGATGCTACGCTATTGTTAAACCACGATAGTGGGATACTTGCTTTGGCACTGCGTCACCTGTGGGCACTATGTTTAATTCAACCCAGGTTTTCCGGCAGGTCCTTTCCTTCACCTGCCCTGGTTCTCTTAACATTAATATCATCTGGTTGGCCTTTTCCAAATGTTGAGCGCGGAAGACTTCTCTTTCTTCCCTTCCGCCCTCGACTTTTGGAAAAGGCCAACTGATTTACGCTGGAAAACTTCCCTGCTTGTTGACAAATGCCCGGCTGTCGGAAGCCTCTTCGGCCTCGCTCCTTTTAGCTTTTGTTTTTCAAATTTATGTTACGACTTGTAGGCTGCTTCCATCGGTTTGCCTTATTTTATTTATCAAGTCAAGGAATTAACCTCAGCCAAGTACATTCGACGAAATCGCAAGGTATTAAAGTCCAAACTGGGTGGAGGAAACATCACAAAAGCCATAAAAACCTGGGCCACACCTGTGATTCGATACTCTGCAGGAATAATTGACTGGACCCAGATGGAGTTGGACAATTTGGACAGAAAAACAAGGAAGCTTATGACAATGAATCATGCTTTACACCCTAAAAGTGATGTTGACCGATTGTATCTACCAAGAGCAGAGGGTGGTCGAGGACTCCTACAAGTAAAGCAGACTGTGGAAGAAGAAAGACACAGCTTGAATGATCACATCCAGAAAAGTGAAGAACCAATGATTAAGGAAGTAAATAAAGGAGGCCTTTTGAAGACAACTAAGTTAAAAGCTGAATATAAGAAGTAATTGAGAAGCGAGCTGAAAATTGGGAAAGCAAAGCTACGCATGGCCAATACTTGAAAAGTATTGAAGGCAAAGCTGACCAAAAACTAACTTGGAACTGGTTAAGATCAGGAGCACTGAAAAAAGAAACAGAAGGCTTTATTTTGGCAGCTCAAGAACAAGCCTCAGCCACAAACTGCATGGAGGCAAAAATTCAACATGTCACCACCAACAGCAAATGTCGCCTCTGGAATGAGAAAGATGAGACAGTCGACCACTTGATCAGCAGGTGCAGCAGAATTTCACAAACTGACTACCTACAACGCCATGACCGCCTTGCTAAGATCATTCACTGGGAATTGTGCCAAAAGTTTGGATTTGAGCACAGCAAAAACCCCTGGGACCATCAGGTTGAGAAGGTTTTAGAGAATGAGAAAGTCAAGATCTTGTGGGACTTCAGAATCCAGACTGACAGGCACTTGGCCCACAACACACCTGACATAACAATAGTTGAAAAGAAAAAAGTTTGGTTCATTGACATTGCAATACCTGGTGATTTTTAATTTTAATTTTTTTTTTTAATTTAATTTAATGCTTCTAGACCGCCCCCTCTCCCGAAAGGGACTCGGGGCGGTGTACAGTTCATACAAAATATATCAGATACAATAAAATTAAGTATGTACAGTTGACAGTTGACATGGAGGAGGTAAGAATGACATTAAAAGAACTGTACAAAGCAGATTAAAATAAGTTCAAACCCCTAAAAACAAATACAGTGAATTAAAAAACCCCTAAAATAACCAGATATAGTGCTTTTGCCAGGAGGGACAGTTGAATTATGCCAGGCCTGCTAATCGGAACAGGTGGGTCTTCAGTTTTTGCCGGAAGGAGCGGAGGTCAGAAGTGGTTCTAATGTCGGGGGGGAGGTCATTCCAGAGGGTTGGGCCCATCACAGAGAAGGCCCTACTCCTCGGTGTCGCCCGCCGGCATTGTCCAGTGGATGGCACCAGGAGAAGTCCCTCCCTGTGTGAGCGTATTGGCCGCAGGGATGTATGTGGGAGGATGCGATCCCGCAAGTAACTAGGTCCCGTGCCATGGAGCGCTTTAAAGATGGTAATCAGCACCTTGAAACGCACCCGGAAAACCACAGGTAGCCAATGCAGCTCGCGCAGGAGAGGTGTTACGTGGGAGTACCTCGTACTCCCCATCACAGCCCGCGCGGCTGCATTCTGAACTAACTGCAGTCTCCGGGCGCGTCCCAAGGGCAGCCCCATGTAGAGAGCGTTGCAGTAATCCAGGCGGGACGTCACCAGCGCATGAGTGACCGTGAGTGATGCACAAATTGAAGATAAGCAGTAAGAAAAAAATCACAAAATACCATGGCCAGTTCCCAGGGCTGCAGGCTCTCCACTGGGGCTGGGAGCAGCGGCCTGCTCTCCTTGGGGAAGGGGGGAGGATCAAGAGGAAGAAGACGCGAAGCCCCTCCCAGCATCACCCTGATTCTACTCAAGGTGGGCACTTCCACTTGCCTGCCATTCCCCCCTCCCCTCTGTGGAGTTTTAATGTTAGAATCCCCATTGAAACAAACCTCCATTGTTAATCGTGGCTTGCTCCCTTCTGGTGATTCGGGGAGCCCGGGAGGAGAACAAGACACAGGTCCTCCCCGGGTAATAAGCCCTATCAGGCTTTGGAGCATATGCGCTAAAATAAGACCTCCCCGAAAATAAGGCCAAGCGCTTATTTTTTGGGGGGGGAGTCAAAAGAAAATAAGACCCTGTTTCATTTTTGGGGAAACATGGTAGACACTAATTACCATCAAACTTTTAAGTATTGACTGCAATGTAAATATAAGGGCGATATGAACAATCAATGTTATTACAAGTGTTAGTACGACTTTTATTACATTATTAGAAAAGTTAAGACCGATAGGAAGGCAATCGATAGAATGGAGAACTACAAAGGCTAAAGATGAAAGGCGATACAGAAGGCTGAATAACTGCTTTTATATTGTTACGTTTGCCTTGTTTTGTCTTTCTTTGGTGGCTGTTGTGTTTTTCTTTCTGTTTTTAAAGGTAAAGATGTTTAATAAAAACTATTTGAAAAGAAAAGAAAAAAGAAGGGGGAAATATAGTACACGTTCACATTGTATTTCAGGTACCAAGGAACACCGGAGTAAAATACAAAACCCAGAAGATAAAATCTGAAATCTTGACAGGAAGATACAATACAATAGTAGAGTTGGAAGGGACCTTGGAGGTCTTCTAGATTACAAACCCAAGTTGCAAAATAGAATTTTTTTACTTTGTTGGTGGCAGCTGGGAAGTCGGCCAAAGGTCCATGATAGATTCTGCCACCCTGTGCTGGAGGGCTTGTTTTTCGGCCCCACGCTCACAGAGAGGGGATGGGATTTGGCCCCACTTGTAGGGGGCTTCTGCAGAGAGCTAGACCACCAAGGAATAGGGCTGGTGGGGACCCGGGAGGTCTTCTAGTCCAACCCCCTGCTCAGGCAGGAGGACAAATGGCTGTTCCAGTCCCTTCTTCAAAACCTCCATCGATGGAGCCGGGTGGTTCCACTGATTATACTAGCATCCCAGGGCTGGAAGGGACCTGGGAGGTCTTCTAGTCCAGCCCCCCCCCCCCTCCTCAAGCAGGAGACCCCTCCTTACACCATTCCATACAAATGCCTGTCCGGAATCCCCTGAAGAAGCCTGGAGCTTCTTCTCTCCTTGTCCTGGCTGATGTCGCCTTGCCTTTTTCTAGTTGGCAACCGGAACGGCAGATCCCCTTTGGGGACGTGCGGCTGCCCCCACCCACCGATTACAGCAAAGACATCTCAGAAGGGGACGAGGTGGAGGTGAGTCCCGGTTATTGTGGGGGGTGGGTGGGTGGGATAGAGCAGGGCAGGGCTGGAGGGAAGGGGCTGGCTGGGCTCAACCCTTTTGTGTTTTCAGGTTTATTCCCGCGCCAACGAGCACGAACCCTGCGGCTGGTGGCTGGCCAGAGTCCGGATGATGAAAGGGGATGTAAGTCTCGAGACAGAAGCCCCCCACCCCCCTTTCTCTCTCTCTCTCTCTCTCTCCTTCTTTCCCTTTTTCCTTCCCTCCTTCTTTCCCCCTTCCCTCCGTCCCTCCTTCTTCCTTTCTCCTCCCACCTTCCTTCCTTTCCCTTCCTTCCTCCCCCCATTCCTTCTCTCTCTCTCTCTCTTCTTTCCCTTTTACTCTCCCTCCTTTCATCCTTCTTTCCATCCTTCCTTCCCTCCCTCCTCTCCATTCTCCCTTCCTTTTCTCCCTCCCTCCTTCCCTATCCTTCCCCCTCCCACCTTCCTTCCATCCTTCTTTCCCTTTCTCCTTCCCTCCCTCTCTCTCTCTCTTCCTCACTTTCCCCCCTTCCAGTTGCAATATTTGGACAGATTTTGCACTGTTTGTCTCCCTTGGGGAGTTTTCTTACCCCCCGCAGCCCCTTACCCCCACCCCACCCTCCTCTGCCTCCTGTCCGACCGCGCCCTCTCTTGCAGTTTTACGTCATAGAATACGCGGCCTGTGATGCCATCTACAACGAAATCGTCACCTTGGAGCGATTGCGGCCCGTCAACCCCAGCAAAGTGGCCACCAAGGGCAGCTTCTTCAAGTGCACCATTGCTGTCCCGGAGGACCTCAAGGAGGCGTGAGTGTCCATGGAGGCGGGCATCGCCCTCCGTTGGCCACACCTGGTTTTTGTCACGCTTTGGAGCCCTTGACTCAAAACGTGGGGCACTCCTGGGACTTACAAAACGATCCCCCCCCCCCCAGCTCTTGACTCTTTGGAGAGTGGGGAAGAGTGGGATGGGCTCCAGGGGCTTTGGCTGGTGGCCATCCCCTCTCCTTCCCAAGTTGGGCTTTGGAACAGGGGTGGCCAATCTCTGCCAGTTGGAAGACGTGTGGACTTCAACTCCCAGAATCCCCCAGCCAGCAGGGGTTCGAAGCAGCACTCAGCGTGGATAGGACAAGAAGAGACACGTGCTAGGCCCCAGGGCTCTCCAATTTTGGCCACTTTACGACGCCTGGACTTCAGCTCCCAGAATCCCTCAGCCAGCGCACATGCACATGCGCTGGCTGAGGGATTCTGGGAGTTGAAGTCCAGACGTCATAAAGTGGCCAAAATTGGAGACACTTGGGTTAAACTACCTTGGTCATCTTTTTTTCAAATATAACTTTCTGAATAGATGGTGGGAAGGCGGCAGCCGTAATGCAGGCAGCCCTCAACTTACGACCACAATTTGAGGCCCAAATCTCTGTTGTTAAGGGAGGCGTTTGCGAAGGTAAGCTTTGCCACCCTTGTGTGACTTTTCTTGCCACCGTTAAGGGAATCCCTGCCGTTGGGAAGCGAGGCACGGTTGTTAAGTGGATCGTGACTTTTCCCCGCTGACGTTGCTTGTCAGTAAGTTGCCAATGGGAATCACGTGACCCCGGGACACGCCGACCGTCGTAAGTATGAACCAGTTGCCAAGCGTCTGAATTTGGAATCGCATGGCCACAGCGGGTGACGCAACGGTGGGGAAAACGGTCACAGGTCACTTTTTCCAGTGCCGTTGCAACTTTGGTCACTAAACAAACGGCTGTAAGTCAACGACCTGGACTTCAGCAAAGTGTGTGTGCGTATGTGGGGGGAAGAGCCAGCTGGGGAATTCTGGGAGTTGAAGTCCACAAGTCTTAAAACTCCAAGGTTGGAGCTTCTTCGGCTCTGACTGGATGGGGGAGGAATGGAAGGATTTATATATATTTATATATTTTCTATAAACAAAGTTTTATATTTTTTGATATATATTTTTTTTAAAAATGTAAACTGTTGTCTGGGAAGAAAATAATACAGCTAAAATGGGAAATGGAAATATAATATAATATGAATTATGTATATGTGAAAATGTTAAAGGGGCTTTAACATTTTCACATATACATAATTCATATTATATTTCCATTTCCCATTTTAGCCGTATTATTTTCTTCCCATATTTTCCAATTTTAGATCTATCTATCTATCTATCTATCTATCTATCTATCTATCTATCTATCTATCTATCTATCTATCTATCTATCATCTATCTATCTATTTTTATCTACCTATCTACCTACCATCTAGATGTACGTATCTATCTATCTACCTACCTACCTATATCTATATGTATCTATCTAGCTACACATAAAGCATGTCATTTTTATCCTTCTGGAAAAAACCCCAAATTTATCATTTCATTTCCATCTATTTTCTGTAGATCTTAACGTTTTACCTAATAATTTGCACAATTAATAATAGTATAGTTCATTCTCAGCTACATCCCATTACCGTGATTAACATATTTCATTTTATTTTACTAACCCCTGTTCCTAGTTTCTCCCCCCCCCCCCGTTTTTTCCCCCTTCTTCTTTTTATATGTATTATTTCTTTTCTTCTGGATCTTTTCTCTCACTTTTGATAGATTTTGAAGGATTGGTGCTCCTTGCAGACAGCTGGTCATTTACATCCTTTTAGAGGGTCGTTGAGGCCTCTTGAAAGTTTTACCTGTGTGTCCTCAGGGTCACCTGAGTGGTGCAAACGGTTCCTGCATTTTTTCCCCTCTGGAAATCCATTCCTACTCCCACCCCATTCCAAGGGTCTCCATCCCAAATTGTGTACTAAAAAGTCTATACAGATTCTCTGCCATCCAAGCCATGGGGGTCCCAAAGGGGGCTTTTTTTTCAGGAGGCAACTGGATTTTCTTGTTTTTTTCTTCAAAGAAGTTTTGCTTCTCACCCCAGAAACTTGTGGTGGGGAAGGGAAGAAGGATGGCAGCTGAAGAGCCGAAGAAACCTCTGGGATGAGAAGCAAAACGTCTTCGTAAGGAAAAAACCAGACAGCCCAGTTGCCTCCTGAAAAAAACGACCACCCTTTTGTCTGTTTCCGAGTTGCTGGGTGCTTCTAAATTGTCTCCCCCTCTTCCTCCCCCCCAGCTGCTCCAATGAAAACGTGCACAAGGAATTCAAGAAGGCGGTGGGGGCAGACTCCATCTTCCTGAGTCCCACCAGCAGCGAACTCATCATCCTGGTAAGAAGCCACTGGGGTGTGTCCGTGTATCCGTGTCCGTCCGTCTGTCCCCGTGTCCACCAGGTGTGCTGGGGTACTGTCAGTCCAAAGAACAGTCCAGCTGAAGGACCTGGTGCAACATTCTTCCCCCGAGGAATGTCCGGGACAGGCAGTCCTCGACTTAACGACAATAGTTGGCCCCCAAAATTTCCATTCCTAAAGCAAAAACGGTTGTTCAGTGAGTCACATCCAATTTTACAACCTTTTTCTCTCCCCCCCTCCCCCCATGGCTGTTCAGCGAATTGCCACCGTCATTAAGCGAAATGTGCGGTCTTTAAGCGAATCCAGCTTCTCAGCTCAGAAAGCAGTCGGGAAGGGAGTCACAGGACTCCCCAGACACTGCGACGGTCGTAAATACAGGCCAAGCACCCAAATTGCGAACACAGAGATGCTGGAATGGTCATCAATGTGAAAAACCCATCATAAGTCACTTTGTCCAGGGCCGTCGTAACTCCGAACGGTCAGTAAACTATTGGTTGTAAGTCAAGAACTACCCCTAGTAGTTGGCTAAACGCTGCTCTTGACTGCTCCCTGGTGGCCACGTGTAGAAAGACTGTTAAATTCAGAAATAACTCCGTTCAAACTTCCTAACATTTGTGAATGTTGGTCAGGATCCCAGATCTCTTTGATCCCAGCATCAGAATAATAGAATAAAAGATTGCTAAGGCACCAAGGACTGTCAGCTTGTGTCTCCTGATCTTTAAGATCACCTTCCTAGTGGCCATCACCTCGGCCAGGCGCATTTCGGAGCTGGCCGCTCTCTTTCAGTCAGGAAAGGCGAATGCCTATTTGATCAGGAACAGGCTGGTCCTCAGGATGGATTCCCTCCTTCACCCGCCAGGCTTCTGCCCAGGGCCATCTTGTGCCCTGGAGAAGGAATGGCGCCCCTTGGAGGTGAGGAGGGCCATCCAAATTTACCTCCGGAGGACCTCCTCTCCTAGAAAGACGGAGGAGGCCCTGTTTGTGTCTTTCCCCCCTACATCGATGGGCTCCAAGGTAACTCCATCGACAGTTGGCCCGTTGGCTGAGAGCGGGCATCGCTAAGGCCTTACCAGCTCCCAAATTCATGAACGACGTTGGTCAGATCTCTTTGATTCTAATTCATGAAGAATTTGCTGTTCTGCACCAAGAACACCCTGGACAGCTTCCAGCAGTCTTTCGGCATCAGAATAGTAGAATAACCAAGTTGGAAGGGACCTTGGAGATCTTCTAGTCCAGCCCCCCCCTCTCCCCCCGGGTGAAGCAGGGGAACCTATACCCTTATTTCAAACTGTCCAGTCGCTTCTTGAAAACCTCCAGTCTTGGAGCTTCCACAACGTCTGGTGGCAAGCAGTTCCATGGGTCAATTGTCCTCACTGTCAGGAAATTTCTTCTTAGTTCTAGGTTGCTTCTCTCCTTGATTGCCTGGACCCGTTCCTATCGATTCCTTCCACGAATCAGGAAATTCAAGCTCGGAAGGGATAAATTGTGGAGGGAGGGGACGTTGGGGCTCCCTAAACTGACTTTGAGGTTCCCGCTGGCCAAGGATGATGGGATGGCGAGATGATCCGGAGGGCTCCCAGTTTGTAGCGATAGCCTCATTGCATTCCTTCTGACCCGTCTTTAACAGAAGGTCAGAGTTGGAAGGGACCTTGGAGGTCCTCTAGTCCAACCCCCTGCTCAAGGAGGAGACCCTACGCCATTCCAGACAACTGGCTGTCCAGTCTCTTCTTAAAAACCTCCACCACAACTTCTGGTGGCAAGCCGTTCCACGGGTGAATTGTTCCGATTGCCAGGATATTCCTCCTCCTCTCCTTGGAGCATCTAGTTGAGATAAATATATTTTCCGTAAACTGAACTGGATTCAAAACTTCTCTTGAACTCGGCGGATGATCTTTTACGCTGGTGATCCAGTTGGTCTCTTTTTCAACCTGTCCCGAAGAGTCCAAATCCCAGGGGAATTTCTCCAGTGGAGCTTCTGCTTTTTTTAACCAGATCAGGGATTCGTGTGTCTGGGTGTCTCCGGGGTTGAGGAGAGTTTTTTTTTCCTCCTTGGGAAACTGGTTTGCCAGTCCAGGAACAAGGAGGTTCTTTCCTGCTTTTCCTTCTCTCCCCTTCCCCCCCCCCCCTTTAGTCCACGAACGAGTCCACCGTCAAGCGGGCGTCTCTGCTGGGCGACATGCACCTGCGTAGCATCCGGACGAAGCTCATGCTGATGTCGCGCAACGAGGAGGCCAACAAACATTTGGAGGTCAGAGAGGGGTGGGGAGCGAGGGGGAAAGCAGATGGGCCCCTGCGGGGGGGGGGGCGCTGGAAGCAGTGGCTCAACCCTCCCCCCCCCCCCCAGTATTTTACTTGGAGACCTTGTATCTGGTTACAGGAGCCCCAAATGTTTCGTATCCGGTCCCACAGCTGGGGGGGGGAGGACGGGAGGGGAGAAGCGGGGCGCAGGCCGTTGGGAAGGACCACCCCCGTTTCCCATCGGGCTCCCTCTTTTCTGACAGACGAGCAAGCAGCTGGCCTCGGCCTTCCAGGAGGAGTTCACGGTGCGGGAGGACCTGATGGGCCTGGCCATCGGCACCCACGGCGCCAACATCCAGCAGGCCCGCAAAGTGGCGGGGGTCACCGCCATCGAGCTGGACGAAGAGACATGCACCTTCCGCATCTACGGGGAGGTGAGGGGGTGATGTGCGTGCCTGTGGGGGATCTGGCTCCCTCCCTCACCCAGCACACTTTCCCTGCTGCCCACTGCAGAGCCAGGAGGTCTGTGCTGGGGGGCCCCAGGGGGGCACGAATGCCAGGGTCAGTTGGGTGAGCAGCGTTAAAACCCAAGCAGCAACATGTGGAGCTGAAGTCCCATCGCAAGTTTGGCGTTGAAAGAGTTTAAAAAAAAAACTATGATCATACAGAGAGTCCTCAACTTACGACCACCGTTAAGCCCCAAATTTCTGCTGTACAGTGAGCTTTGCTTGCCAGATTTGTTAAGTTAATCACTTGCAGTTCATAAGTGAATCACCCGGTTGTTAAGTGAATCTGGCTCCCCCTGTTGCTTGTCAAAAGGACGCAAAAGGGGAAGAGTCTTGTTACACCCCCCAGGACGCTGCGACCGTCACAAATGTGAGTCCATTGCTAATCATCTTAATTCTCCTGGGCGCTGCCTGGAGAATCCAAGCATGGGATAACTTTGTCCATTGGCCTAGAGAGGGAGTTGTGAGACTGTTGACCACCCCTGACCGGAAGGGTTCTGAAGAGGCCTATCATTTCTCTCTCTAGGATAATAGAGAAATTCACTCTTTCAACTGTAAAAGTATTTTCCCTTGTAGGTTTTCTTCCTCTACTCCAGGTGACTACTGAATTGGAGGGCAGGCAGTTCCGTTCCAACGGACTGTCTTGCTGGCCCATTCGTTTTCCCGGCGCAATTCCAGCGCCCCTGAAGACTAACTCGGCCAAAACGGGTAGCGGTTGACCTCATCCCCTACCAATAGCCGCAATGAAGAGCTGGTTCGTCACTCTCGCATCGGCCACGCTGGGCGCGATCCGCTGATTAAGCGAGAGATCAGTCCCTACCGCTTTAAATTCGCTTTGCCGCTGAGCCGCACTGTTCGGGCGAGTTCGGCTTTCCTGGCAGGCACGATTCGCTGGAAGTAGCGCAATCGCTGTCCTGCTCACAGAGCAGCGATTACTGCTGCGGCCGCCACGAGGAAAAGAGTTTGAGACGGCCGTTGCCCTCGTCAAAATCGCAACGGCGGCAATTTTGGAAGCCCTTTTTAAAAATCTGTGCCATTGCGAAAGGACTAAAGGGCAGCCGATCTGTTTGCGCCCATCCCGCGTGATGTCAGATCACCCGAGGGCGGTACGAAAGGCAGCCTGACGCTGACCGCCATTGCGCACGAGGATTCGTTGGGTGCAGCAGCGGCTCGTGTTTCTTTGACCTGTGCTCCCCCTTGCGAAGCCCGATGGTTGAACATACCTTCGTTTTCTCAGCTCGGCTGATTATTCCGAGTGAGCTCGTATTCTGAGGATGGCTGATCGCTTGGTGACTGGGAACAACTCAGGGGCAGAAGCCTCCCCCTCATCGCCTTCCATCCAGTCCGGGGCCAGCGATGGGGTTGGGAGGACGGTCGCCAGGACCTCCGCCAGGAGCAGATCAGGCGCCTCATCTGCGGCTTTGCAGGGCGCAAAGATAAGAACAAGAAGGGAAGTAGGCCTCCTTCCACTTCCAGCAGATCCCCACCAGCCCTCACCTTGCAGGCCTCTCCACCGGCCTCCCCACCCAGACTGGCAGGAATTCAGGGTTAGTCCCCGGATATTCCCCTGCCACAGGGCCTCCCTGTTGGGGACATAGGATTGGGACCCCAGTCATTGTCTGAGGCCTCAGACATGTCGGAGGTTCAGGCGCCCGCGCTTAGACGCTCAGAACTGTCGGCCACCTCTACCCCCACTGCAGCAGGGTTGAGGCCCGAGGAAACACCTACCATCAGTATTCCTCCGGAGCTCAGAGACACGATTTCCGTGGCCATAACTCAGGGTGTAGATGCTGAACTCCAGTGAAGGGGGCAACGTCCCAAACATTCGGCCTATAGCGCCCAATGTCACTTCCCACCGCCTCCTATGGCTCCGTCTTTGGCAGGCGGATATAAAATTTAAATGGTGCCTAGCTTTGACCCCGTTCAAGTTCAAGGGCGGCGCCTTGTTTGGGACCGCCTTGGACCCCATCTTGATAGAAACGAGAGATAAACGCAAGGTTCTCCCATCCACCAACAGGCGTTCGGATAGGAGACTCCAGCCTTACTTCAGGAGGCAGCCCTTTCGGGCCACAGAGTCTGGGTTCACAGCAGCATAATAGGCCATACACACATACACGGGCAGGACTGTGCTCAGGACCGGTCGGGGCCCTGGACAGAAATAGACAACAGAATCAGCAGCAGTCAGTGCCCCGTCCCCAGGTGTCAGGTGAAATCCAACACCTGTTATCCATCGACGCCATAGAACCAGTGCCCCAGGGACAGGAAAGGCTCTACTCGATCTTGTTCCTGGTCCCTAAGTCCTCGGGGGAATGGAGAGCCATTCTAGATTTGAAGAGGCTGAATCTGTACGTCAAATACCAAAGGTTCAAGATGCAGCTCTCTCAAGAGCTTTCTGACCTGCCTCAGGCAAGGCTACCTGATGACATCAGTCGACATAAAAGAAGCCTATCTACATGTGCCCATCCACGCGGCACACGGGAAATTCCCGAGGTTCCACTTTGCGGGCCGCCATTTTCAATACAAGGCCCTGCCATTCGGCCTCTCATCGGCCCCGCGAACCTTTACCAAACCGTTGGCAGCCATAGCCGCATATCTGCGCTCCCTACCGGTCAGAGTAAATTGTTACCTCGACGATGTCTTGATTCTCTCCTCATCGGGCTCCCAGGCAGTTCGAGATCTTCAAATGTCTATCGACACCCTGCAGCGCCACAGATTTGGCTGAATTTTCCGAAAAGCCACCTTCAGCCAACGACGAGGCTTCTCCATCTCGGGACTCTAATAGACTCTGTCACATGCGAGGTGGCTTTGAGCGACGCAGCAGCATCCTGTCGCTGGTGAGTCACATTCGAAGTCAGAGACTAATAGCGCTAGCTGTGCTTTCCCAGCTTCTGGGGAAAATGATGTCGTGCATAGATCTTGTCCTATGGGCGCATTTCCATACTCGTCCCCCTCCAGTGGTTCCTTCTCCCATTCCACAGAGCTCACACCAGCCACTCTCAGATCAAGGTGCGAATCTCACCCAAGGTGTCCACATCGCTCCACTGGTGGAAGTCCTCCAATCTGAGCCAGGGGTCTCTCTTCAAGGAGCCGGACCAGATTGTGGTAACGACCGATGCGAGCCTGTACGGGTGGGGGGGGGCGCACTCTCTCAACCAGGTAGCCCAGGGACGTTGGAATCCACAGGCGCTCAGAAACAGCATCAACTGGCTGGAGCTGAGCGCCATCCGGTTGGCACTTCTCGACTCTCAGGACTTGGTCAGGGCCAGTCACTTGCTGGTCCTCACTGACAACGTGGCCTCCAAGGTGCATGTCAACTGCCAGGGAGGCACACGATCCAAGTCACTGGTGTTGGAAGCGGAAAGGCTCCACCGTTGGGTGGAGAGACATCGCCTATCAATACGGGCGGAGCATATTTCGGGGACCGCAAACATCCAAGCAGACTGGCTGAGCGGGGAAACGGTGGATCAGTCCGAGTGGCGTCTATCCCCGGCTCTGTTCCAGGAGCTATCCCGCAGATTCCTCCACCCAGACGTAGACCTCTTCGCGCAACCCCACAACACTTAACCTCCTGCGCTTCTTTGCGAGATTCCAGGTGCCGGGAGCGGAGGACATCGATGCACTACGCAGCCCATGGCCCCCGGGCCTGCTCTACGCGTTCCCATCACTCCCAGTAATTCCGCATGTCATTCGGAAGATACGGGCGGAACGGGCAGAGGTCCTGCTAGTCGCCCCGATGTGGCCACGGCGTCCTTGGTACGCCAACCTGCTGAATATGTCCATCTCCTGCTCTTGGAGAATTCCAGACAATCGCATATCCCTCTCACAGAGGGTGCTATGTCATCCGAGCCCCCAAGTTTTACAATTAGCCGAGTGGCACTTGAGAGGGATATCTCTCTTGATGAAACAAAAGTTTTCTATCAAGGTCAAAAACGATCCAGGCAGCTCGGCGTCTGTCCACGATGAGAATTTACGAGGCCACCTGGAGGGCCTTCTGGGGGAGGGGGGGGCGCAGAGCCAGTGTTAACCCTGTCTCGGCTTCAGTGCCGCAAGTACTCGAGTTTTTGCAGACGGGTATGGATAAAGGACTTACTCTACGCCGCCAGGTTGCAGCTCTGTCGACGGTCATTGTCGGCGGTCATGGACGCTGCCTGGCTCAACATTCGTGGGTACGGTCCTTTCTCAAAGGGGCATCAAACCCTAATCCCCCGGTCATCCATCGCTATCCCATGTGGGACTTGACAGTGGTACTTCAAGCTCTCACCTCGAAGCCCTTCGAGCCTCCCTGCACAGTTAGTCTCAGATTGTGGACTCTTACAACTGTTTTCCTCGTAGCCATTACTTCATCTCGGAGGGCATCGGAAATGGCAGCCCTGTCTGTCCGCGAGGAACTCTGTATTTTCCACCCAAACAGGGTGGCCCTTCGCCTGGACCCAACATTCAAGGTCACCTCGTGGTTTCACCGGGTGCAGGAGATCATTCTCCCGGACGTCTGTCTGCAACCTTCACACCCGAGAGAGAAACAGTGGCACCGACTTGATGTTCGCAGGGCACTCCGCCGTTATGTGAAAGGAACTGCTTCATTTAGAAGGTCGGAAGCCTTGTTTCCTTTCAGCCATCAGTCATGGGCCAGAAGGTGTCCTCTATCAGACGTTGGCTGAGAGCATGCATTGCCCTTGCCTACGAGACCCAGTCTACACCTGGACCCAGGCGCATCACTCCTCATTCCATCACTCCTCATTCCACCTGGGCAGCCTGGGCCACTCAAGCCTCGGTGGAGGAGATTTATAGGGCGGCTACCTGCTCATCCCCGTCGCCCTTTGTCAGACCTTATAAGTTAGGTGTCTTTGCTTCGGCTGAGGCCTCATTTGGGGGGGGGGGGGCTCCTTCAGAGGGCTCTATTGGCACCTCAGACCCCTGGCCAGCCAGGCTCCCGCCCTTGAGCTTCATTGCTTTGGCACGTCCCATGCTTGGATTCTCCTCGCAGCGCACAGGAGAACGGCAGTGGACTTACCTGAACGGCAAGGAGAATCCACCCCACCCTCCCTTCGGCTGGTCCAGGGAGCTTCGGGACTTGTATTTCCGGAGTTTGACTTGAGGATCGGACGGTTTCATTTCTGGACTATTTCCATTATATTATGACCCGAGAGCAAAATCTACGTCTCTTCGTCCGGCTGAGCCTTCGTACAAAAAACTGAACACTTCTGGTCAGAGGAGGCGTGCTCAACCGTTTCATAACTCCCCAGTCTCTAGGCTGATGGGCAAAGTTAACCTGTGCTTGGATTCTCCTCCCAGCGCACATAGAAGGACCCTCCAGGTAAGTCAACGGTCATTCTGATCACATGATCCTGGGCATTCTACAACGGTCATAAGTGTGAAAAACTCCTATTTTTTTGTGCCGTCGTAACTTCAAATGGCCACTAAGCAAACCATTGTAAGTTGAGCATTGGCCCATCCAACAGCGAGAGAGAGAGAGAGAGAGAGAGAAGGAGGAAGAGTGGCAGAGGGGATGGGCTGCTCCTTGGTGGGAGGGGGGGAAAGAGCCGGGCTGCCCAGAGGGACGAGGCTCCCTCCGTTGACCCGCCCCTGGGCCACTAGCCTGAGGTTGCCCAGCTTCTGTGGCTCCTGGCGGCATAAGGGTGAGTCGGTGATCTCCTTGTTTTCCCCTTAGACCCCCGAGGCCTGCAAGCAGGCCAGGAGCTTCCTGGAGTTTTCGGAGGATTCGGTCCAGGTGCCCCGAAATCTGGTCGGTGAGTAACGCAAGGCCCCTTCGCCACCCTTTTCCCCTGAATCCCCCCCCAAATATATTTCCCCCGTTGCCCCCAAAATAAAACCCAACTGGAAAATACAGCACGGTTTTTTTCAGGATCCTCATAATATCAGCCCTACCCCTGTGATGGCAAACCTATGGCACGCGGGGCAGAGGTGGCCCACACAGCCCTCTCTGCGGGCATGGGCGCCAGCCACCTGGTGTTCGCGTACGCCGGAAGCCTGGACACTCGAAGACCAGCTGACTGACGCTCCGGCAAGCGCAAAGACCAGCTGTCCAGCACGCGCGCGCGTGCCAGAAACCCAAAGAGCAGGTGGCCGTGCATGCACCTGCACCAACCAGCTGGTCTTTGGGTCTCCAACACTCCGGCACACGGGCGTTCCAGTTTGGGCACTCGGTGCTGAAAAAGTTTGCCATCACTGCCCTGCCCCCCAAATAAGCCCCAGTTAAGACATTTCAGTGCTGCATTTCCCCCAAAAATAAGGCCTACCATATTTTTCCGACTATAAGACGCATCAGGATTTTGAAGAGGTAAATTAAAAAACAAAAGGTTTTTGCACTCTGCAGGCTTCCCAAATCCTCTGCGCACCTTGTTTTTTTCACAAAATGGGGTGTGTGTGTATGCAGAGCTTTGAGAGGCTTGTAGAGGGCTCCTGGGGGCTGAGCCCCTTCCCCCCCCAAACGAGCAAAAGATGCCCATTTTTTGCTTGTTTTTGCCCTCCCAGGACCACTGCAAGCCTCCCAAACCCTCTGCACGTCCATTTTTGCAAAGGGGGTTTCGGTAGGCCCCAAATGCCGTATTCGGTGTATAAGACACACCCAGATTTTCACCCTCTTTTTTAGGGGGAAAAGGTTCATCTTATACTCCAAAAAATACGGTAACCAGAAAATAAGCCCTGCTGCCATCTTCTGGAGCAAAAGTTAATATAAGACCCGGTCTTATTTTCAGGGAAACATGGTCCTTGGCTTGATTGGCAGCACCAGACAGCCACTTAGGCCTTCTTAATCAGGCTCTCTGGACCCTCCCATGCCCCCATGCTGGGGGATTCTGGGAGTCCACCGGTCTTAAAAGTGGCCAAAGTTGGGGGATCCCTGGGCTGTGCGGAGTAGCTCACCAGCCTCCGAGCCCAGCATTCCTTCTGGCCACGTGACGGAGGCGCCTCCTCGGGGCTGGTGGGGGTGTTATCTTGTCCCTCCCCCCCTGAGGCAAGACAACACCCCCCCGAGTCCCCCGTTTTGCTGAGGGGGGGGGGCAGGCCCCTCTGCGTTCGGCCCTTCCCTGATCGGCCCCGCTTGCTCTTTTCTCTCTCTCCGCAGGAAAGGTGATCGGCAAGAACGGGAAGGTCATCCAGGAGATTGTGGACAAATCCGGCGTGGTCCGAGTGCGGGTGGAAGGGGACAACGACAAGAAGAACCCCCGGGAGGAGGTGACGTTGAGCCCCTGGCGCCTGGCGGGGCTGCCCACTTGCCCCCTCCCCCCCTTTTCACAACGGGGGCTTTTCTGACGGAATATTTGTAGCTCAGGTGGAACTGGGAGGCTCCTCGGTGCTTGTGGGCGTTTCATGACCCAGCTGGGTGATGCCATCATGATAAGTGCACTGATGATGTTCCCTAGTTGGGTCATGCAACGTCTGCAAGGAAATCACCCAGTTCAGGGAGCCCCAAGGACGGCATTGCTGTGCTGGTGGTGGTGGTTGTCCTCTTCCTCTCCTCCTCCTCCTTCTTCCTCTTCTCCTTCCCCTTCCCCCCTCCTGTCTGCATCTTCCTTTCCCCCCCTCCTTCTCCCCCCCTCTTCTCACAAACCCCACTCCCTTCTAGCACTGATGAGGTTACCTACTTGGGCCGTGAAATGTCTGCTGAGAAACCTCCCAGCTGAGAGGGCCCCAAGGGCCCCGGGGCCATTTCTGTCCCTCCTTCCCAGGAGACTTCCCTAGCCCTCTGGCTCTTGGGGGGAGATTCCCCCTTGGCCTCCTTTCTGCTTCTACGCTGGCCTGAGACAAGGAGAAGAATGCCAGGCCCTCCCACTACAGAGGGGGCAGGGGGGCTTGCTCCTTCCAGCTTGTTGGATGCCCATTTGCCCCCTGAGCCCCCTCGCTCTCCCCTTTCCCTCCCGCCCCCCTGCCTTCCCTTCACCTCCTGGTGGCTTTTTCTACCCCCTCCTCAAACGACGATGCCTCACTTGGACCTGAAGGGTCGCCTTTGCTTCCTTCCCCCCCAAGACCCCCCACTCTCGGGACAAAGAGACCTTGCCGTCATCTTCCCCCCTCCTCTTCCTCCCTTCTCTCTGCAGGGCATGGTGCCCTTCATCTTCGTGGGGACGCGGGAGAATATCAGCAACGCCCAGGCCCTCCTGGAATACCACCTCTCCTACCTCCAGGTAAGGCCCAAGGTTGGGTCCCTAGGCGAGCACACACACCTACAAATTTCTCTTCCCCCACCTCCCACCTGGTCTAAGCCTCGCAGGGCCAGGGAAGCCCCTCCTCACCCTTCCTCTCCCTCCTCCCCGGGCAGGAAGTGGAGCAGCTGCGCCTGGAGAGGCTGCAGATCGACGAGCAGCTGCGCCAGATCGGCCTGGGCTTCCGGCCCCTCTCCAGCCGCGGCGACAAAGAGCGGGGCGGCTACACCACGGACGAGAGCACCTCCTCCCTGCACAGCACCAGGACTTACGGCGGGAGCTACGGCGGGCGTGGACGGGGGCGCCGGGGACCCAATTCTGGCTATGGTGAGCCGCGTGCCTCTCGCGTGGGACCCCCTCCAAAGCTCCTGGGGGGTCCTGGGACCAACCCTTTCCTTCTCTCACCACCCTCAACTCCCCAGCTACCAACTCGGACGCCTCCAACGCCTCCGAGACGGAGTCGGAGAAGAGAGAGGACTACGATCGGGACCCTCGTCTGGAGGACGGCCGGCGGCGGCCAGGGACAGGGCGAGGCCGGGGTCCCGCTCCAGCCCCTCGCGGGAGCAGCAGCAAATACAACACCTCCTCCATCAGCTCAGGTAAAGGGTCTTCCTCCTCAGGGGGAGGTCCCGGGGGTTGGAGGGAGACGGCCCGAGGAATCCACCTCTGCCTGCCCCACAGCCGGAGGACAAGCCCGCCTGCCAACCCGCCCTTCCTCTCCGCAGTCTTGAGAGACCCCGACAGCAATCCGTATAGCCTCCTGGAGAACACCGAGAATGACCAGAACGCGGACACTGATGGCAGCGAGTCGCAGGCCCTCGGCAATCGACGCCGGCGTTCACGCCGACGCCGCACTGATGAAGACACCACCGTGATCGACGGGGCCCTGGAGTCAGACAACACCTCTGTCAATGAGAACGGCACTGGTGAGAGCTCCCTCCCGGGGAACCCCCCCACCCCCTGGCCACGGAGGAAAGCAGGCTGCCCCTTCTGGGCGGGGGGCTCTCCTTTGCGGTTAGTGTTAGAGTCCCCTCCCTCTCAACGCTCCCTCCTTTTGAGCAGAGGAGGAGTCGAAGCCGCAGAGACGCAACCGAAGCCGACGGCGCCGTAACCGTGGCAACCGCGTGGACAGCTCCATCAGCCGGGATCGCCAGCCAGGTAAGAACCGTCCAGGACCCTAGGCAGTCCTCAACTTAACGACGGCTCATGTAGTGACCGAAGTCACAACGTGCGTCTGTTTTCACGTTACTGCAATCCCTTCGGGCACATGATCAAGATGCTTGGCCACTAGTTTATAGTTATGACGGTCGCGGTGTCCCTGGGTCCGCGCGATCCCCTTTTGCGATCTTCTTATATAGTCACTGAGCCAGCGTCTTACTCACTTCACACCTACAGCGACTCACTTAAGGACTGTGGCCAGAAACGCCATACAATGGGGCCGAGCTCAAATTGTCTCACTTAGTGTTGGCGGGGGGGGGGGTCGCCTTGTGGTCCTAAGTCAAGGACTAGTCTGTTATTTCCCGGGGGGGCGCAGAAGGCGCCCTTCCCTTCCTGACGCCTGACGCCCTCTCCTCTTCCTCTCCGTAGTGACTGTCGCGGACTACATATCCCGAGCAGAGTCTCAGAGCCGCCAGGGCCCCCCCCGCAAGGAGAGCCAGGAGAAGACCCCCGAGGGCGGCAACCCCCCCAAGCAGAAGGTAAGGGGGGGCTCTGGAGAGGGGCGGGGCAATGGCGAGAAGGGGAGTCCCAGGGAGTTGAAGTTCCCGTTCGCTCCCCCTCTTCCAGGCAGAGCCGAGCAGCAAGATGGCCAACGGCCCTTCGGAGAACGGGGAGCACAGCCCCACGGCCGGGGCCGAGGTGGAGGTGGCCACCCTGGTCAACGGGGTGTCCTAAGGGCCCTGCTGGTGCTGCCCGCCCGGCCCTCCTCTTCCTCCTCCTCCTCCTCCTCCTCCTCTCCGCGAAACGATCCCACCTTCCCACCTGCTTGCAACACCATCTTCAAGCGAAACGAAATAAACCGCCACTACCAGTCTTCGTTCAACCAAACCAACAAAAACAAAACAAACCATCATTTAAACCAGAACAAACCAACATCCACCCCCACCCAACCCCCCCAAGGCATTTCCTCTCGTGCGCGTTCCAAGCTTGCCAAAGACGGGGGAAAAACAAACCTCTCTGTGCCGCGGCTCTTAAAAACGCATCCTGGTTAAAGGTTTTGGCGACAGTCGCCGGGAGGGGAGTCCGAAGCCCCCCTCCCCAATCCTGGTTTGTTTCTGCCCTCTGTGTGTGTGAAAGGGGACGCGGGGGGGGGAGACGGCGGGATTTCTCTGAGGCTACCTGAGCTGGTCCTTGTCGTGCCCCCCGTTTCCCGAGAGAGGTGTGAGGAAGGGGGGAGGGGGGTATCGGGTGTGGAAATACAACAACTTTTCACAACTTTTTTCTTTTGGTGACTTTAAAAAGGTTTTGGGGTTTTTTTTTGTTTTGAAACAAATGCGAGAAAGGAAAACAAATATCAATATAAATAAAAGCGGCTATTCAAAACTTGGGGAAGGAAGAGGGGGGAGCAACCTGTGCCTTCTGATAACGCAAACACACACATACACACACAACACAACACACACACAGACGGACACACAAAAGCCGAGTGCTTTGTTTCTTTTTTCTTTTCTTTTTTGGTTTTGCCTCTTGGAGGAGGGGTCCCGTCTTGGGAGAGCCAGCCCACCCCTCCCTGGAAAGAGGGTCTGAGGCCGCCTGGGTCAGGTCCAAGCTGAGGAGGGGGAGGCAGCCCTTGCCCAGCTAGGGAGGGGAGAAAAGGGGGGGGAGCGGCCTGCAGCCTGGCCCCTCTTTGGGGGTCCTCCCTGGCGCCCCCCCTCTCCCCCCTCCCCCCTTTTCTTTCCCTGTTCTAAAAACACTGTGCAAGAGGTGAGTAGGCAGAGGCCGCCTGGCCTGGTGGTCTCGAGTTTGTGTGTTTGTGGGTGGGGGGAAATATGGGGGGGGGCTTTGATCTGTGACGGTTGAGACTATTTATTTTTCACTGTACAGTATTTAAAAAGAGAAATAAAAAAACCAACTCTTGAAAAAATCTGAGATTCCCGGGTTGTTTTTCCATCCGGTTCCAAAGGAGGGGAAGGGGCTCACCCTGTCCTTATGCAGGGGGAGGGGGCCCTCGGCCTCCCAGCAGCCCCAGTTAAAACCAATTGCTGGCTGAGTCTGAGAGCCAGCTGGTGACAGAACTACCGTGTTTTGGGGATTATAAGACGCACCTAAATTGAGAAGAGGAAAGCAACAGCAAAAAAGGTTTTTGGCCTCCGCGGGCCCCATTTTCAGCCCTCTGGGGGGGGGGGCTTTTTTTTTTACCCAGTTTCTAGTCTTTTTGGCCCATTTTTGTGCTTTTTGTCAGCCCGTTTTTGTGTCCTTTTTGGTCCCTTTTTGAGGATTTTTGGGGCTCATTTTTGAGGATTTTTTCAGGCTGTTTTTTCCAAACAAAAGGGCCGAAAAAAGCCCCCCCAAAAAGGGCATGGGGAGGCCAAATAATGGCGGGTGGGTGGGCGGGGCTTCAGCAATATTCAGTCTATAAGACGCACAGACATTTTCACCCCCTTTTGGGAGACAAAAAAGTGCGCCTTATAGCCTGAAAAATACGTTAAATCTACCAGAGAAATGAGGCATTTTATAACCTTGAGAAAAATCAGAATCTACCCAAAGGGAAGGTTCATCTGAGAAGTTTAAGACCCCTTTTGTCCCTCGAAAGGTCAATCAAAACAGAACCGGAAGGGACCTTTGAGGTCATCCAGTCCAACCCTCTGCTCCAAGTCACAGCAAAAAGTATCACAAGCGGAGACTACTAGCAGTTGGACAGTGGGGGAGGGGGTGGGGGAGGTGGGCTGCCTTCCCTGTGAAAACAGGCTGGACAACACCTGCTTGAGCCAAGGAGGGTGGTCTGGATGGCCTGAAGGGTCCCCGCCCCTCACCTGGGAGGAAGCTTTACAGTCTCATGATGGGGGCAGGGGGTCAAAATAGGAACTCGTCTTCACCCACTAGGCTGCTCTCCTGCCCTGCTGGCATCCCTTGGCAGCCAAAGGAGGGCAGAAGGAAGGAAGACCACCAGGTGTAGCTCCAGCCCTTTCTGGGAAATTTAATTTTGGGAAAAACCTCTAAGGGAGGGGGTAAAACACACAGGTGTGCCAGATCTGATCAGGGTTCGAATGGTGTGTGTGTGTGTGTGTGTTTGTTTTGTGGGGGCGGTGTTTGCCAATATTGGGAGCTTTAAAAAGGATGGACTCCGACTCCCAGCATGCTGGCTGGGGGATGCTGGGAGTTGAAGTCTACCCCTCTTAAAGCTCCAGACTTGAAAACACACACAAGGGTGCCTTAGCTTTTCAGCGCCTGTCAGGGAATAAAGAGGGACAATGTGGGGTCTTTTGGGGGTGGACAGAAACCCCCTTCCCTTGCGGCTTCAGCCTAAGACCAGAGGGCTTCAAACATGGCCCCTTTAAGACTGGTGGACTTCAACTCCCAGAATTCCCCAGCCAGCCAACTGTTTTCCTTCCCTTTGCTGAAGTCAAGATATATTACTACCCACCCTCTATTAAGAAAGGGCCCCCCTGCAGCTGCCTGGAGAATTCTGGGAGTTGAAGTCCACAGGTCTTAAAAATGGCCAAGTTTGGGGACTCCTGGCCTAGACCCTTTGCATGACATTAGAACCCGGCACCCGGCTGGAAATACAACAGGGGTTGAGCTGCTTTAAACACCACTGTATCCCTCCCCTCCTGCCCTCCCCTCCGCCCACCTGCACCCTCTGCCCCTCCAGCCGGATTTCAAATTCCCTCACTTCAAAGGCACTCTGCGCGTGCTCTGTAACCCTAACCCCAGCTCTTCCAAGGTCCTGCTTCCTGGCACACGCACAGCCAGCCTCCCAACCTTAAGCCCGGATGGCCCGTCTTCTAAGTCCAGGTTTTGACCCAGCTTGGCACAAAAAGGCACCCGGGACCCTCATCTTGGTCTGTTCTGCCGGGTTTTTAAAGTAACCGAACGTGGTTTACAGAGGACCTGGCCAGAAAAGCCATTTATAATCCTACAAACACACACACAAAACAAGCTTGTTTTTCCGGCCCTGTGTGTGTGTGTCTTTCTGTCTCTTTGTGTGTGTGTGTGAATGTGTTCTAAGCAGAGGATTACCAGGCAGAAATCCAACAGGTTCCTGCAGCAAAACCTAGCAAAGACCAAGGTGAAATCTGATGGAAATGCTATTCTTTGCATCTCAAGGGGGGGAGGGGCTCCCAGTGTCCCCCTCCCCACCCCTTTTCCTCCATGCCTGCCAGGGATTTTAGAGGGAGGGGGGAGAGCTCTGCCCTTTTGCATATGCCCCCCCCCACCCGTCTTGGAAAGCTCTGTGGGGAGCCCCCCTCCCTACCGCTTCTGCTGCTGCTAGGGGTGCCTCTTGGGGGTCCCCCCCCCCCGGCGTGGCCCAGGGCAGAGCAGGAGGGTCCAACGGCAGGAGACCCTGCCCTTGGAGTCACGGGCTCCAGCAATGTGGTGGCCGCAGCTGACCCTGAGATGATTGATTTAGAATAGAATGAATGAGCTGGTACCTTGGAGGTCTTCTAGTCCAGCCCCCTGCTCAAGCAGGAGAACCTATCCCACTTCAGATAATGGACTGTCTCAAGCGGACCCCACCCGGCCCTTCTCCCATGCTCAGGAGCCTTGCCAGCGCTCTGCTTATGCTCAGAAGCCCAGCATAAGACAGATGAACAGAGTTGGTAGGGGCCTTGCAGGTCATCTAGTCCCACCCCCTGCCCAAGCAGGTGACCTGCCCCATTTCAGACAAACGGCTGTCCAATCTCTTCTTCAAACCTCCAACCCCCTACTCAAGCAGGAGACCCCTAGACCACATCAATCAATCAATCAATCAATCAGGCTAGAGCTGGAAGGGACCTTGGAGGTCTTCTAGTCGAACCCCCTGGCCAAGCAGGCGACCCTACATCTGTCACTACAGGGTTGGCACGGGACGAGGAGGCAAAGTGGTGGTGGTGGGGGGGGTCCGTCTGCTCTGCGCCCCCGGCGGCAGAAGGGTGGGGGCGGGGCCTGGAGGGGCGGGGCCTGGCTCCCTATATCCAAGCACCGGCCGGCAGCATGTGCTCCGTTGCTGCCGGCTGTTCCAGGGACTGGGGGCCTCTCGAGGCTCTCTAGTCGCTCTTCCTCCACCGCCCCCCCGACGGGCGCAAGGATGTTCGCGGGCTTTTACACCCCGAAGGCGTCCCCGAAGGACAGGCCGGCGGCGGCGGGAGACCCTCCCCAGCCCTCCCCCTCGACGCCGGAGAAGGTGAAGCGGCCCATGAACGCCTTCTTGGTCTGGTCCCAAGGGCAGCGGCGTCGGATGGCGCAGGCCCACCCGCGGATGCACAACTCGGAGATCTCCAAGCGGCTGGGCGCCGCCTGGAAGCTCCTCGACGCCGCCCAGAAGGAGCCCTTCCACGAGGAGGCCAAGCGGCTGCGGGCGCGGCACCTGCACGACCACCCCAACTACAAGTACTGTCCGCGGCGGAAGAGCCGCCCCGCCCGCAAAGCCCCCGCCGGCGGCTCCCCCGCTTGCCCGCCGGGACCCTCGACGCCCCTCGGCCGGGCCGCCCCCTGCGACGTCTTCTGTGGAAGCCCCGCGGGTCCCGGGATGGCTCCGGGCGCCGACTACGTGTTTGGGACCGCCGCGGCCCCCTGCAGGTGAGGAGGAGGAGGGGTCCTCTCGAGGGTTCGAGGCGCCCTTGAGCTCCCAAGACACCTTTTCCGGGGGGGAGGGGTCCCGAAACCGGCTGGTTGAAGCAGCCGCCCACTCCCGCTTGCCCCCAGCGACCCCCACCCGCCCCATTCCACTTGCAGGGCGTGGGGGGCGTCGGCGCGCTCTCCGTTGCTGCCGGCTGCTCCAGGGACGGGGGCCTCGCGAGGCTCTCTAGTCGCGCCTCCTTCTCTTCCCCCCCCCCCGGAAGGATGTTTTACAGCCCGGAGGCGGCCCCGAGGAGCCCGGGGGCGTCGGGGTTGCACTTAGCGAGGCCCCTTTCCTGCCTCACCTGCCCCCAGGTGCGACCACCAGATTCCGAGGAGCGAGGAGCCCCCCCTGGCGCCCCCCCGACGGTTCTCCGTCTTTTGCCGGCTGCCTGGCTTCTGTTGCGCCACGACTCCGCGGTGCCAGTTTCCCCTGGGCGCCCTCTGGCTCGCCCTGCCAGGCAGGCACCCAATAGGTATACCTCGCCCCCCCCCCGCCCCACTCCCTCTGTTCCGGGTCAAGCCCGGGCCAAAGCGAGCCCAGGAGCGACTTGGCTGTGCCAGGAGAAGCACCCCGCAGCTTAGGCAAAGGGCAGCCCTTGCCCCTTCTGGCTTCCCTGGGATGGGTGGGAAGCCCCCTGGGCCCCCTCCCCAGCAGCTCCGGGCTGAGGCCAGGCAGGGCTGAACAGGTTTGGGGGCTCCTGGCCAGAACTGGAAGAGCCGGCTATGGGAGGAATGCGGCTCGGTCCCGCCCATGCCCCCCTCCCCTCTCCCCCCCAACAGCTTTCTCCTCACAGGTGCAGGGCTGGGCAGGTGGCAATCCGAACCCCCGGCCCCCTCCCACCGAGGGCTGGCTGAGCCCCCCCCCTTTGGGAATCCTGCTCCTGCCTTACCAAACTCAGCCTGGCACCTTATTCCTGGGGGGGGAGGGCAAAGCTGGCACCCCCCCACCCCACGTGCGTGTCTCCCTCCGCAAGGAGAAAGGGCTGGGCAATTAATTCATGCCTTCCCTCTAACAATTTTACACCCAAAATCTCTCCGGCAGGAGAAGGGGGGAAAAGAAAGCAAAAGTCCTGGGGAATTCTGGGAGTTGAAGCCTGCACGTCTTCAAGCTGGGCAAAGTTGGGCACGCCTGCCTTGGGGGCAGCAGGCAAGGGAGCCCCCCCCTCAAAGCTGTAACCTGCGCCCCCCTAACTATCGTTTATGAAGATGGCTGGGTTTGACTCCGTATGTTGCAAGCCCACTTTGCTTTCTTCCCATGGTTCCCTCCCTCAAATGCTCCCTCCCCTTCCCTGGATGGGACTAAGCCCCCTGCCCTTCTTCTCTCTTGCCCGCAGCCTGGGTCACAGACCACCAGCCCACCCACCTGTTGCCACGATGCCAAGGAAGCCGGACGGCGGTCTTCAGCACCCTCTGGGCAACTTCACGGAGACGTTGGCCCTTTACGGGCTGCAGGGCTACAAGGCCTCGGACGCGGCCATCCCGGGCTACCTCCCGGAGTACCCACTTCAGCAGCCCCTGGGCTTCAGCTGTGCGGCCCCCTTCTAGCAAGCAGGAGACCCCACTCCAGCTGCAGGCAGCATTTCGGGATTGTGTCACCGTGCGAAAGGAAGGAAGGCACGAGACGAGACAAACAAGGACAAAAGTTTGGGGAGAGGTGCAAAGACCCCCCCCCAAAAAAATGGGGAATAAAGAAGTGGGGGGTGGGGGGCCTCCGGACAGTGGCCTGACCCAAACTGTCCCTGTGTGGCGATTGCCAGCATGAAGAGTTTTTTAAGGAGTACAAAATTTTTTATAAGGTATATATATATAAACCAAGTCTTTTTTTTTAATATAAACCACCAATAAAAGCTTGTTTAAAAGAGCAGAGTTTGCAGAGTTCAAACTGATTTACCCCCCCCCCCCGCCCCACAAGACCCAGGGAGAAGCCCTCCCTCCCCCCTCTGGCAGGGGAGAAAGGGAGGAGACCCTTTGCCCTGAGTTAAGTCGCCTTGCCTGGCACAGCTGGCAAAAGGTGCCAGGGTTATTTCTGCTGGCTGCCCACCCCCTCGGGAAGATGGCAGAGCCAGGAAAGCTGGGCAGGAGGAGGGGGGAGGCTGCTAGTTTCACCCCCCCCCCCCCATTTGCTAGGGGGAGATCCAGGCCCCCGGGCTGCTTTTTCGGATGGCTTCAGTAGCTTTTGCCAGGCTGAGCTTCCCCCCTCCTCCCCTGGGCAGCTGTGCTGAGTCACCCAGATGGGGGAGGGCAGCTTCTCTCCCTAATCACCCCAATTAGCCTGCCAAGGCAAGAGGCCCAAGTCCCCCCCCCACAGGGCAAGGGGGGGCAGGAACTTCCTTGGGGGAGGTGTTGTGTTTTGCAAGGGCTCCATCCTAGAGGGAGAGGAAGAAGGGCAAGACAAGGAAACATTCGGTTGCAGCTTCTTTGTTTTCAAAAGGGGGGGGGGTGTCAAGCAAGGAAAGAACCTCTTCCCATCCCCTAAACCCCTAAATAAAAGAAAGCAGCAGCCCCACTGCCCTGCGTTGGCCATAAAAGGTCCCGTGGGAGCCACTTCCCTGGACTCAGAATGCAGGAAGGAGAGTAGGTAGCGGGCATCCTTGAGGTCAGCCGGTGGGCATGGCGCCCCGCGGGTGAGGGTGGGCGTGCAGCAGGCCGGTCACTCTTTCTTCAGCCTGCCCGTAGCGTTCCAGTAGTAGAGCACCTGTCCCAAAATGAGGCTGTGGCAGGCCAGGGAGACGACGTAGGTCAGCACCATTAGGAGATCCCCCGTCTCCTGGGAAGAAGGCAAAGCGGGAGGTTTTCCTTGGGGTCCAAGGGAGGGGCTCCCCACCCCCTCTGCCCCATATTTCAGCAGGGGAGGCCTTCGGCCCTCCACACCCGGCCAGTCAGAAGGCGACGGGCCAGCCGACCAGAGGGCAGAGCTGTGATGGCCACATTTTATGACGGGAGGACTTCAACTCCCAGAATCCCCCAGGTTGTGGCAGCACAGTTGGATCAGTGGGTTCAGACGAGGACTCTGCGTTCGGAGCTAGACAGCAGTGAGGCAGAGGAACAGCTGGAGCCTGTTCCCAGTGTGCGCATGCACAGAGCTGCCAGGCGAAGGGAACAGTTGAGAAATCAGGGTCGTCTTGGGAGTAAAGCCACAGGTGGAAGGCGATTGGCCCCTCCCAGAGGAAATAAAAAGGGGAGCGCCAGGGGAGTGGAGTTTGCAGGAGACCATTAGTTTGGTCGGTGATTAGATTCGTTTCAGGAGCGTGAAGATCTGTCCCTGAATCTCAGAGACTCTGTGCCAAGTCTTTCCTTGCACAGCACTGCGTTTGGAAAATATTTACATGGCAGCTTTCCAAGACAGAGAAGGTCTGTGGTCATAAATACTCCTTTGAAAGGCCGTTTGCCAGGCCTTGGCTGAGGGTGAAGGAGGGGAATTCACGTTCCTTTAATAAAAGGGTTCTTTTGTGGGGACCGGGACTCTGCCTCCTGCTTTTGGGGACGCCTGGGTCACCCTAGCCTCACATTGGTCAACCGTGGCAACTTTCAAGACTTCAACTCCCAGAATCCCACTTTAAGACACGTGTGGACATCCCTGACTGGGGAATCCTGGGAGCTGGTCCGCCCACCTTCAAAGCAGCCACGGTTGAGAACCACGGGGCGAGGGGGATTCTGGGAGCTGAAGTCCAGGGGTCTTCAAACCACGCAGTCCCAGCCAGGGGTCTCTGGGGATTCTCAATCACACAGGTCACGGTTACTTCCCCCCCCCCCTCTTGCTTTTTGGGAAAGCACCTTTGGGTCCCCATTGCTGCCTGGGGGATTCTGGGAGTTGAAGTCCACCTGTCTGAAAGTCCCCGGTTGACAAAAGGCAGCCCAAGGCCTGGCATCCCCTGGTGAACTTTGAAAAATGCAGCCTGGCAGCCTTTTGCTCCCCCCGAGCCCTCTGGCCGGGATAGTAATAGCCCTTAGACTTATATACCGCTTTATAGTGCTTTTACGGCCCTCTCTCGGCGGTTTACAGAGTCAGCCTCTCTTGCCCCCCAACAATCTGGAAGGAGGGAAGGCTGAGTCAATCTTCAGCTGGTCAGGATCGAAATCCTGGCAGTTGGCAGAGTCAGCCTGCAATCCTGCATTCTAAGCATTGTGCCACTACAGCTTCCTTCCCTCCCTCCCTCCTTCCTCTTACCATCCCTTTCCTTCCTTCCTTCCTTCCTTCCTTCCTTCCTTCCTTCCTTCCTTCCTTCCTTCCTTCCTTCCTTCCCTCCCTCCCTCCCTCCCTCCCTCCCTCCCTCCTTCCTTCCCTCCCTCCCTCCCTCCCTCCCTCCCTCCCTCCTTCCTTCCTTCCTTCCTTCCTTCCTTCCTTCATCTTCCCTTCCCAAGGAATAGCCCTTAGACTTATATACCGCTTCGCAGGGCGTGTACAGCCCTCTCTAAGCGGTTTGCAGAGCCGGCATACGGAGTCAGGGATGCTGGCTGGACGGTCGTTAACTGAGGACCGGGGATCTCAAGTGATGGCCTTGGGGCAGGAGGCTGCCTTCTTGTTTCCAGGCTCACTCTCAGCCTTTTAGGCATTTACAGACAGTCCTCCACTTACAACCGCTCGCTTAGTGACTCTTCTAAGCTACGACGCTTGGAAAAAAGTGACCGATGACCGTTTTTCACACCTACGACCGGGCGGGGGCGTGGCCAGCCTATTTGCCGGAAGTGGCTGGATGCCTCCTCTGGGTATTAGTACCTCCCTTGATTAGGTGCCTCACCCTTACCTGGATGGAGGTGAAGATCCGTGCCAAAGACCCCACAAACAGCAGGAAGGTCGTGACGGCCGAGAGTTGGCCGGTGTGGCCGTTGTGGTAGTTGGTGGCTGCTTGTAGGAGCTGTTGGAGAGAGGGAGCCTCGTGAGATGCCAGGGCCACACCACTATCGCCGTTAAGCAAGCCGCCTTCACGGAAAGCCCCTCCCCACCCTGATCTGGGGGGGGGGATTACTGCTTACCCTGCTTGTGGCAGCAGTGGGCATGTTGGACACCTGAAGCATAGTCACGACCGCCGGCGGGGTGACCGGAGAGAGGAGGAGGGACAGGAGGGCGAAGTAGGTGAAGAGGAAGGCCAGGCCTGCACAGAGGGGGTTGCGACATGATGCTCTGAGGCCCTGGGGAGCCCCCACCTCATTCCCTGCCCCCCCTTCCCCCCCACGCAGGCCTCTTGTTTGGACACCAGTGGCGGGAGAGGCACGAGGACGGTGGGACGCCAGAGCGTTTTTCCTAAGTCAGCATCCCACTGGTTTTTTTTTCCTCGAAGAGGTTTCGCTTCTCATCCAAGAAGCTGCTTCCGTTCTGCAGAACGGAAGGGCCGAGAACTGAAGAAGCTTCTCTGGATGAGAAGCGAAACCTCTTCAAGGGGGGAAAAAAGAAAGAAAAAAAGCACCGTTCGGACAACCTTGTCTCGGAAGACGGAGAATCTCCATGAACATAAAATTAAGTCAATATCCTCAATGCCTTTGCGAATGTTACAAAATGCAACAGGATTAGTGTGTCTCCACCAAGGCAACTTTCAGAGGGGGGGACTCCAACTCCCAGAATTCCCTCCCCTCTGAAAGCTGCCCAAGTTCCCATTCTAAATATTTGGAGCGGAAAAACAATAAAAATTGTTTCGAAACTCTTGTTTTCCTCCCAAAATAGATCCTCCCCAAAGGACTTCCGGCTTGGGCCGCCCTGCAGGGCTGTCGTTGGGCCCCTCTGCAAATGCCCCAGTCCCCCCACCCCAGCCCCGCTTCCTCGCCTACTTACCCCGCTTGGTGTGGCTCCCGAAATACTGCACCATGAAGCCGATGGAGACCGTCTGCATCATGACGAAGAGAGCCTCTCCCCAGGCGCTGCGCAGGAGGGGGAGGAAAGAGGGCAGGGGGGGGTCAGCGCTCTTGCCAAGGGGAAGGGCAGGCTGGCAGCACTGGGCTGGAGGGAGCCCCCTGCGTGTCCAGACCCACCAGCTCACTGTCTCCGGGTGATTGGCCCAAATACATACACTTGGCTTGCAGGCCTGAGACGGGACTAGAACTCACCGTCTCCTGGTTTCTAGGCCAGGACCTGGGCCACTAGACCAAACTACATAGACTAATACTCAAACGCCACGTTCCCTCCATTCTTGTTGAACTACATGTCCCATCAGCCCCAGAGAGGGGGTGAGGCCCAGGGGTGTGCCAGCCAAACGACCTAAGATTCCCCTTGGTTGCATGCTGGGCCTTCCATGGTGAGACCCCTCCTCTTCCCCACAGCTGGGGTTTCTTAAGAGGGCAGCCCTTGGTCTGGAATGGGTCTCCTGCTTGAGGAAGGGGATGGACTAGAAGACCTCCAGGGTCCCTTCCCAATCTGCGGTTCTGTGCCTGCGGCCTTCTTGGCAGCCCAAAGAGCCGAGGAAGAGCAGCGACCCAGCAGCCCAACTCTACGGGAAGCTCCCGTCCTCGTCCCCCCCCCAAAAAGCCCCTCTACCTGAAGGGGAAGTTGTGGGCGATGCTGTAGGCCATGGTGCCACTGATGGCCACCAGCTCCAGCAGGATGGCGTTGAAGCTCAGGCCCTCTGCGCTCTTGGCCCCCAGGATCTTCAGGATCTGCGGCATCTTCACTGCGGAAAGCGGGAGGCACCAGTCAGGGTTAGAGGAAGGGGGGGGGATGCAGGACCCTCAGCCAAAAGGGAATCCGGGGGGGTGGCATGAGCCCCCAAAAGCATCCACCTCTCTGGGCAGGGATTCTTCTCCCAGGGGACCCAGGGGAAGGCATGGGCCACGGAGGGGGGGGGGCAGAGGCTTTTTTCTGGGGGCCCGTGGCCTTGATGGACCCCTGGATGGCATTCCAGCCTCTCTGCCCTTTGGGGCTAGCATGGATGGGTGGATCAGCCAGAAGGACTGGGGAACTGGGGGGCAGGCAGATTGGGGGGGAGGGAAAGGAGGGGGAAGGGGGGGTTTATGGCGGATTGTGGGGGGAGGGGAGGGGGAGGGAAGGGGGGGCTTATGGGGGATTGTGGGGGGAGGGGGAGGGAAGGGGGGGCTTATGGGGGATTGTGGGGGGAGGGGGAGGGAAGGGGGGGCTTATGGGGGATTGTGGGGGGAGGGGGGGTCTCTTACCCACGAGGGAACCGGCCACCACGCCGAACCCGAGGGCTTTGCTGAGGAAGACCTTCAGGCAGGGCACTGCGCGGGAGGAAGAAGAGAGGAGAGGGTCCCACTAGCGCCCCCACGACCACTCGGGAGGCCCCAGGGGGGTCCCTGGGAGGCTCCCATCGCGGCGGCTGCCTGTCAAAGCCCTGCGGTGGGAGGGGGCGAGGACCTTCCTCCGACCCCTCCCCCCGGAGGAAGGACCCCCATTCCGACCCCCGATCTTCAAGCCATTCAAACGACAGCGGGCTCCTTCCGCCCACTCCCAACATGGCGCCTCCGCCGTCATCCTATGGGAAAACCTCGCTGCCGCCCTTCTCCACGATGGCCGCCGACGGACGCCAGGCACTTCCGCCCAGGCCCTGTTGCCACGGCGACGGGTCCCCGCGCAACCCCTCCCCTCCCCTAAGGTGGGCGGGTCCGGCTCACCGTGCAGGAGGTTGAGGTTGACGACGAGCTCATCGTAGCAGCGCTCGGGGAGAACGTAGGGCACCAGGGCGACCTTCAGCGCCGAGGCCGCCATGTCGGGGAGGGAGGAGGCGGGGCTTAGGGCGGCCCAAACTTCCGCTGCCAGGACGCCGGACGGGTGCCGGCCCGTCTGCGCGTGCGCGAAAGGGGAGGAGGGCCGCCAAGCCGCCGTTCCCTAGCGCATGCGCATTTCAGCGTCAGTGTTAGCCTGGGTTGAGGCGCCTGCGCGAGGTTCTTTAGTTCCCCCGCCGGTCCGCCACGCATGCGCGCGGCCTCCCGACGTCCTCGAGGGGCAAAATGGCCGCCATTCCTCAGGCGCCATCTTGTCCCACGGCCGCCTCAGGCCACGGAGGCCAGGACCACCGGCTGCTGCCCGCCCTCAGCCGTGGCACCGTGGCCCTCTGCCTGCTCCACGCCCTGCGGCTGCAGCGGGGCCGTCGTCTCTGCGAGGCGGACCGCCGTCGACGGGCAGCACGCCACCGCCGGGCCCAGGCCCGCTCCCGCCAACGCTTCGCCCTGTTGTGGCTGTGCCGCCTGCTGGCCTGGGAGCACGGCCCGCACGGCCTGAGTCCCCGGGGCGTTGGGGGACGGCGTAGCGGGAGCGCCCTGCCCCGGCTGCTGCGGGAACGGCGCCTGTGGAGCAAATTCCGCAGTTCGGCTTTCTGGGAGATTGTGCGCATCAAGGCCTTCAGCGCCTGGGAGTGGGGCGAGAACTTCCGCGTGTCGCCCGGCACCTTTGACTACCTTTGCGCCCACCTGCGCAACGCCATCCAACGCCGGGACACCAACATGCGCCGGGCCATCCCGGCGGACGTCCGCCTGGCCATGACTCTTTGGCGCCTGGGCGCCTGCACCGAATATCGGGCGGTGGAGCTGCTGTTCGGTGTGTCCCGCTCCACCGTCTGCAAGATCCTGCGTGACGTCTGCGAGGCCGTGGTGGGCATCCTCACCCCGCTGTATGTGCGCCCGCCTGACCCGGCCCAGGTGGCGGCCGGCAACGGGTTCCCCCTGCCTCAATTGGCCGGGGTGCTGGGCTCCCTCCACGTCCCCATCCGAGCCCCCAACGAGAACGCCGCGGGCTACTACAACCGCCGCGGATGGCACTCAGTGGTGGTGCAGGCTGCTGTGGACTCCCGCGGCTGCTTCTGGGACATCAACGTTGGGTGCCCAGGACGGGTGACGGACACCCAAGTGCTGTGCGCGTCTGATCTCTACCAGCGAGCCCAGGAGGGCGAGCTCTTCCCCGGAGGCTCCCGAGACGTCCGTGGGGTGCAGGTGCCCATCTATCTGCTGGGCGGCTGCTCGTACCCGTTCCTGCCTTGGCTGATGCGGCCCTACAGGGCAGCGGCTCTGAGTCCCTCCCAGCAGCGCTTCAACGAGTACGCCGACGCCGCCCGGACGGTGCTGTCGGTGGCCTTTGGGCGCCTGCGTGGACGCTGGCGTTGCTTGACCAAGCGCAACGACACCGACGTCTCCTTCTTGCCCACCCTCATCGCGGCCTGCTGCACCCTGCACAACATCTGCGAGACCCGCGGAGACGCCTTCCAGGCCTGCTGGATGGAGGAGGACGAGCGGCGGGAGGAGCAGCCGGTGGAGGAAGAGGAGGAAGAGGATGCCGAAGCACTAGAGATCCGAGATGCCCTGGCCTCGGCCTTGAGGGGCTGAGGGGGCTCGGGGGGGGGAGTGAGGGGCAGGCTGAAGGGGAGGGAGGGGCCGCAGGGAGAGGCCAAAGAGTAAGATGGGGGGCGTCCTGTTACAAGTAATCCTGGACTTACCGCCACAATTGAGACCAACATTTCTGTTTGCTAAGCGAGGCATTTGTTAAGTGAATTTTGCCTCGCTTTACGACCTTTCTTGCCACATTGGTTACTTCAGTTGTTAATTTAGTGACAGGGTTGTTTAGTGAATCCAACTTCCCCATGGACTTTGCTTGTCAGAAGGTCACAAAAGGGGACACTGCAATTGTCGTAAGTGTGAGTGAGTTGCCAAGAGTATTTTGATCACGTGTCCATGGGGATGCCGCAACGGTCGTAAGTGTGAAAAATGGTCACAAGTTACTGTTTTCACTGCCGTTGTAATGGCCACTAAGCGAAGACGAGGACTGTATTCTCTCCAAGGCCCCCGCAGGGCAGGACAAGAAGCAACGGATGGAAACAAATCAAGGAGAGAAGCAACCTAGAACTGAGGAGGAGTTTCCTGGCTGTGGGAGCAGTTAACCAGTGGAACGACTTGCCACCAGACGTTGTGGGTGGTCCATGGTTTTTAAAGAGGAGACTGGGCAGCCATTTGTCTGGGATGCTATGCAGACGTTTGGACTTCAGGGGTCACAATAGCTGGCTGGGGAATTGTGGGAGTTGAAGCCCACAGGTCTGAAAGTTGCCAAGTTTGCTGAACCTGTTCTAGGGTCTCCTGCTTGAGCAGGGGTTGGACTAGAAGACCTCCCGGGTCCCTTCCAACCCTTGACATTGTTCTTAGGGCTGGTCCGGCCTCCTAGAAAGGAAGTCTGAATAGGGCAATGTTGATTGGGGCTGGTTAGGTAGGAAACAGACTCAACAGCCCCCACCTTTGTCAATGGGCCATTAAAAGGCCTGAGCCAGTCTATTCTACATAACAAAGACCTCCCCTTTTCAGCTCCAGGGCGATGGGATTAAAGCATGATCGTATCAGCCCTTTACCCATCTCACCACAGGGCACAGGGAAGAGCAAAGGGGCTTGCAAAGTGTTCCTGGGTTTTTTATGCTCTCTGTTCGGCCCCTCCTCTCTGTTTCCTGTTCCTGTGTAAGAAGTGAATTCCGATTGGTTGTCAGACTCCCAGGGGCGTGTGTGTGTGTGTGTGTGTGTCAGCTAACTTTGGAGGTTGTGTTTGAGTCCCAAGTTGAGCATTGCTTCTTCCCAGGTGCCCTGTGGTGAGAGGAGTCAAGGGCTAATACGATCATGCCTTAATCCCATTGCCCTGGGGCTGAAGCGGGGAAACCTTTGTTATGTAGAATAGACCCATTGACAAAGGTGGGGGCAATTAAGAGTGAGCCTGCTTCCTGCCTAAAAAACATGTTTCTCCATTTCTGATCCAGGGAAATTATAATAATTGCTCAGGATGTGTCTCATCTTTTCTGCTATCTCTCTTCGCACACGCACAGACGGACGGACGGATGGACGGACACACCCACCCACACCCCCCACACCCTGAGTGTGGCTGCCAAAGTGGAAGCAGTCCAGAGACATCTGACTCTCACAGCCAGGGAGCAGAAAACAGGAACTCGGCTCTCGCAAGCGGCTTCACGACTGAAAGGAAACGGAATACAGCAGGCTCTGAGTCCATCCAGTCAGTCCTCGACTTACAGCCACTCGTTTAGTGACTGTTTTGAACTTCCAACAGCACTGGGAAAAGGGACACAACTCAATAGCTGCCTTGCTTAGCAGTGGAAATGCTGGATTGTGGTCGTTCAGTCAGGGACTGCCTGTAATACAAAGAGATACCGGTTGATCCTCGACTTTACGACCACAACCGAACCAAACCTTTGGGTTGTTAAGAGAGTTAGATCAATTTCACCCCGTTTTTGCCGCCTTTCCTGCTGTGGTCGTTAAATGAATCACTGCCTTTGTTAAGCCAGGAACGTGGTCATTAAGGGAATCTGGCTCCCTGCCTTTGATTCTGCTTGTCAGAAGGTCGCCCCCCCCCCCCCCGGGACTCCACGACGATCATAAATACGAGTCAGTTTTCAAGCTGATCCCCTGAATTTGCAAGCTTCGACAGTGTGGGAAAATGTCCCTTTTTCCCCAATTGTGTCGTAACTTCAAATGGTCACTAAACGAGTCAACGACCACCTGTATTGCTTTCTGCTGGTGACCTCTACTGACCCTTGTGGACTCCCCTCCCTCTTTCTGGACCTCAACGGGCCCCTTTGGGAGGCTGAAGCAGGCTGGCCGTTAACGGCCAGTTGTGAGGCCGAACTGAGCTTCCTGTACTTTTCACTACAGGCTGAAATCCATCAGGTTGAGCTTGGCTCCCCCCAGGCACACCTAGGCGAAGAGGGAGCCGGGAGCCAGGAATGGGGTTGAAGGAGGCTCAGGCTCCTTCCTTCCTTCCTTCTCCACCAAAACACAGGCGGCGTTCAACTGCGGGTCTCGCAGGGAGTCCTCGACTAACGACCAAACATTTCTGCTGCTAAGCGAGGCATTGGTTCAGTGGGGGTTTTTGTTCGATGACCTTTCTTGCAGCCGTCGTTAAAGTGGTTCATAAGTTGCAGTTGTAACATGAATCCGTCCTTCCTCATTGACTTTGGCAGAAGATGTCGGGAAAAGGGGGATCAGATGACACCCCCCCCCGGGACTCGTCATAAATATGGGTCAGTGGCCACGTGTCTTGAATTTTGATCACGGGGATGCTGTAACGGTCATAAGTGTGAAAAACGATCCTCAGTCAATTTTTTTCAGTACTGTTTGTCACTTCGGTCACTAAACGGAACCGTTGTAAGGAGTATCTCTGTATGTCATTCTGCTTTAACATCCCCCCTCCTCCCCCCCCCCCCAGGTGGGTGAAAGCCGAATAAAACTTTTCCTTGCCAGAGGCCTCAATTGGTCACCCAGGAAATGATTTGTGGCCTGCAGTTTCTTTTTCAATACCTATTTTTTTATTTTCCTTTCCTTCTGAAGAAGCAGAAGAAGAATGCAGGGTGAAAGCGGCCTCCCCTTTCAGTGGGAGGATTCGGGGGGTGGGGGTGGGGGTCTCTTGAGTGGTGCAGTGGCCTAGAGGGGGAGCTCTCGCCTCACAATCAGGAGGCTGTGAATTTGATCCTAGTTAGAGGCCGATATTTCTCTCTCTGGGCACACTGAGAATATATATCTGTTGAAACAAAACTCCTCATTGGCGACAGGGCAGGGCATCCGGCCAGTAAAACATTCTGCTTGCTCCATTCAGTTACCCAGACTCCACCCTGCAAGGGATTATGGGGTCCTTAAACAGGTGATTGTGGGGGTCTCTTGCAAAGGTAGGGAGGGATTCCCAGGAGCTCAAAGAGGAGGGGGCTGTTGCAGAAGAGAGCCCCCCCCCAAAAGGCATGAAATTAAAGCACCAAATTAAAAGAAAGCCAGGAAATTAAAAGACACGCCAAGGTCTTTAATGAACTGAGTTGCCAGGCCCACAGTGGGGAAACGCAGGTTTTATTCCAAGCAAACCCTCCCTCCCTCCCAACTACCAAGTTCCTTCCTCTTTACTCTGCAACGGCTTTACATCGAGTTTGAAAGCATCTGATTAAAAGCCTGACAGGCAGCCCCACTCGCGAAAGAGTCGGTGCACCTTCCATTCCAATGTCTCATTCCCCTTTATTATTATTTTATTATCATTATTATCCAATTTATTCGCCTCCCCTTCTCACGGTCTCTCCAAATTCCATTGCCAAGTGAGACGGTTCAGCGAATTTCGCCTCATGTTTACGACCTTTCTTTGCCACGGTTGTTAAGTAAATCACACAATTGTTAAGTGGATCTGGCTTCCCCATTGGCTCTGCCGGTCACAAGGTCGCAAGAAGGGGGCCCCGTCACAATCTGGGGCACAACGACTGTCATAACTATGAGTCCGTCAGCGACAAGGCTCTGAATTTCGACCTTGTGATGCCGATCATGTGACCGTGGGGAACGCTGCAATGGCCGTAAGTGTGAAAACCAGCTATAAATCACTTTTTAAAAAAGTGCTGCTGTAATTTGCTCACAAAGTGGACGGTTGTAAGTCGAGGACTACCTGCATAGCCACCTGTGCTTATTTAACATCCCGCCTCTCCCTCCCCCTCCCGCCCCCACCATAAGCAACACTGTTTTTTAAAAAAAAGCTAAAATCCCCTAAAAGTGTAGGCCTCAAATGGCAGTCCAAGGAAGGGCAGCGGATTAGCGGCCGGCATTTTATCTCTCTCGGCATTTCTGTCCGCCAGTGGCTTTTGTTGAAAGATTCGAATCCAGCTCTCCGTCGGCTGGTCCAGCTGCAGCTGACGGAAGGGGGGGGGTCACCAGGGGCTCTTAGAGGGACTCGTAGCCTGTGCGGGCGCGGCACCGTCCCACGGCGAAGGCCACGAGGACGATGAGGATGAGGAGACCAAGGACCACGCCCACCACGATGGGCAGGACGACAGAGCGCTTCTGCTCGGGACAGACTTCCGCTGGAAGGGCAGAAGGAGAAACTGAGGCCGAGGCAGAACGATGGGTCCTTTGCCCCACGCCCCACCCCCCTTGGAATTTGGGGTAAGGGGGAGAAAGGGGGAGGGGGCTGGATGCTCCCACAGTTGAGGAAGCCTCAGGTGACACAGAGGAAAAAGTGGGAGGGGGTAAGAATGGGTGGGGGGGAAAGGAAAGGGGGGAGAAGGCCCAAATCTGTTAGCCGAGAGCAGGGGGTTGGACTAGAAGACCTCCAAGGTCCCCTCCCCATCCTATGATGCCATGTTCTACATCGGGGGTCTCCACACTCCCAGAATTCCCCAGTTCCCCACGCTTGTTTCTCCACCTGGCTGAATGGAAGGTATATTACATCGAACGGCATCCCCACCGTCCACTCAGAAGGTCCCCCCAAAGTGGAGAGTTATTCTTATCCGTGCTGGATTCGGATCAACCTCTGCCGGCTGGGGAATTCTGGGAGTTGAAGTCCACCTGTCTTCAAAGTGGCAAGGTTTGGAGACGCCCCCTCCCCAACTTGATGAGCTGGGAGGATCCTTTTCCACCCCGCAGAGAGAGAAGCGCTTACCTTCCCCGAACTTCCCGTCCTGCAGCTGGAAGGCCTGGAGGCGCTCGCTCAGGGCCGTCAGGTGGAAGTTCTCACTCAGCGCCAGGCTGCGGTTGCGGCACTGGTAGGATTTGCCCAGGGGGGCCGCGAACTCCCGGAGGGAGGCGTTGTTGGCGCTGAAGGTCCTCTCTGCGGAGACAAAGCCACGGAGAAGTGGCCCCACGGTGGACACCTGGGCGGTGGGCACGCTAAGCATCCCCCTTAGATCCCACCTGCCTCCCCCCTCCCCAAAGGGTCAGGGGGCTGGGCAAAAGTAAAGCCCCTCTGGACGCTTACCCAGGCAGTCCTCGACTTACGACCATCACGGAAGCCCAAAAGACAGCGGGGAAGTGAGTTTTGCCCCATTTTTGCGGGTCGCGGTTCTTAAGTGAAGTTCTTAAGCGAGCCCCACGGTTTTTAAGTCAACTTCATGTCCCCGCTGAGGTGGGGGCTTCACGTGGCCATAATTTGGGGTGAGCCCCCGAAGTTCACCAAAGCAATCTATTTCCCCCTACACACACACACACACACACAAAATCCCCCCCTCCCATCCCTCTTTGAGCTGTGGGGCCTCACAGACTCCGCCAATGCTGCCACCCCCAAGCCCCCCCCTGCTCACCTGTCTCCTGGGGGAACTGGTAGGTTAGATTGGCCTGCACCTGTCTCAGGTACGCTGCCTTTTCCGTCTCGTTCTGCAGAAAGAGGGACAAAATATTTGGTTTCCCCCCCCTAAAACGGGGGTCTCCAACCGTGGCAACTTTAAGCCTTCAACTCCCAGAATTCCCCAGCTGGCAGAGGTTGATCAGAATCCAGCACGGATAACACAATGAATAACTATCCTTTTGGGTGGGGTTCAAAGCTACTGTCTCCCCCCTCCCCAAATTCATCCATTCTTCCCCCTCCTAAGAATTGGATAGCCATCTGTCTGAAACGGTAGAGGGTTTCCTGCCTAGGCAGGGGGTTGGACTAGAAGACCTCCAAGGTCCCTTCCAACTCTGCTATTGTATTGTATTGTATTGAATTGAACTGAATTGAATTGGAGTAACCTCTCTCAAACTCAGCACTTTCAGATGGTTGTTGAAGGCTTCCTGGCTGGGGAATTTGGGACTTGTAGTCCCCACATCTGAACGCTGCCAAGCTTGGGAAAAAGCCATGAGTTATTCCAGCATGTGATGCCTCTGAGCAGCTGACTGGACGTAGAGCCACTCCCAGCCAGGACCAGTGAGTCACCCCAGTCTGACCAGAAAGGGGGGGGGTCCAGCTGGGAACTGTCCAGTGAGTCATGGGGGGGGGAGGGGCGGCCATTCGGGGAATATTATGGACAAATTATTATATCTTCAAATAAACCCTTCGGAAGGATAGAAAATGTGAAATTGATACACAAATGAACCCTGTCCGCTTCATCCTCTTCTCACAAAGTTATTATGTATTAAATTAAGCTGAACATTAATAAACTTCGCCCCCAACGGTGGGCGGTCCTCGGCTTATGGCCAAATTGGTCGTTAAACGGGGCAGTTATTAACCGAGACATCCCGTGACTGCGCTTTGCGACTTTCCCACTGACCGTGATGTAACGATCATAAATGCCAGCCCAAACCACGATCACGCGGCTGCAGGGACACGACGACGACGGTCGTGAAATGCGAGGACCGTGTGTAAGTCAAAACAAATTTTCAACACTGTCGTAATGTTGCACAGTTGCTAACCGAAGGGCCGTAAGTCGAGGACTTCCTGTAATCATGAAGCTTGCTGCCTCAAGATGTGACTTTATCCTGCCATTGGTCTGGAATGGCGTTATAGGGTGGGGGGTCTCCAGACCGGCTGGCTGGGGAATTCTGGGAGTTGAAGTCCACAACGAGCCCCATTTTGGTATAGGATTTCCTGCTTGAGCAGGGGGTTGGACTAGATGACCTCTGATGTCCCTGCCAACCCTATAATTCTGCATTCGGTAAGCCCCCTTCACCTCAGTGGGTGGACACAACCTTTGCATGTCTGTGTGTATTGTGTGTGCGCGTGTGTGTAAATGAATGCCACTCCACCCCCCCCCCCCATCCTTCCCACTGCCCCCTCCTCCTGCACCTTTTCGAAAGTGAAGAGAATGAAGCCCTCTGGGAAATGTAGTTTCAAGGTGGCCGTCTTTTCGGAACACGTCCCGGAGAAGTTGGTGTGCTTCGGCTGCACCGCGAAGGCTCCCCAGACCTGGAAAATGAAGGAAGGAAGGAGATAAGGAAGAAGGGAAGGACAGAAGGAAGAAGGGAAGGAGAGAAGGAAGGAGAGAAGGGAGAAGAGAAGGAAGAAGGAGAGAAGGAAGAAGGGAGAAGGACAGAAGGAAGAAGGGAAGGAGAAAGAAGGAGAAAAGGAAGAAGGAGAGAATAAAGGAAGGACAAAAGGGAGAAGAGAAGGAGAGAAGGGAAGGAGAGAAGGAAGAAGGGAAGGACAGAAGGAAGGAGAGAAGGAAGAAGGGAAAGAGAGAAGGAAGAAAGGAAGGGCAGAAGGAAGGAGAGAAGACGGGAAGAAGAGAAGGAAGAAGGAGAGAAGGGAAGGAGAGAAAGAAGGAAGAAGGAGAGATGGCATACAAGACCTCCCACTTAGGAGACCCTCCGTTTCCCCCTCCCTTCCCCCTCCCACTACGCAGTGCCCCCTCCGTGCCCGCCTGCCCTCGCCCTTCTGCCATTGAACAGGCAAAGAGGGTGGCAGGAATTGGGTTTTGGCCAATAGAGGAAAGAAGGATTGGGGGGGGGAGGAGGACATGAGAGCATCAGTCCAGTATTTGAGGAGGGGGTCCCACCTATTCTCCAAAGCGCCAGAGGACAAGAAGCAACGGATGGAAACTAAGCAAGGAGAGAAGCAACCTGGAATTAAGGAGGGCATTGCCCAACTGCTTGCCACCAGAAGTTGTGAGTCCTCCATCAGTGGAGTCCTCCATCAGAGACTGGACAGTCACTTCTCTGGAATGGGTTAGGGTCTCCTGCTTGAGCAAGGGGCTGGACTGCAAGACTTTCAAGCCCCCTTCCAGGTCTATTCTAACTGATTGATTGATTGAAATGGTCTAGGGCAGGGCCACACCCAGTTTAGCTAAAGGGAGGGGGAGTGCTGATACGTCACATGATGCCACCATCATGGATGTTAGTTTGACACCCCTGGTCTAGGGTCTCCTGCTTGAGCAAGAGGCTGGACTAGAAGACCTCCAAGGTCCCTTCCAGCTTCTATTCTGATTGATTGATTGATTGATTGATTGATTGATGTGGTCTAGGGTCTCCTGCTTGAGCAAGAGGCTGGACTAGAAGACCTCCAAGGTCCCTTCCAGCTTCTATCCTGATTGATTGATTGATTGATTGATTGATGTGGTCTAGGGTCTCCTGCTTGAGCAAGAGGCTGGACTAGAAGACCTCCAAGGTCCCTTCCAGCTTCTATCCTGATTGCTTAACTCTGCCAGGACAGACGTGAGCACCCAAGCAGATACAAAGGGCCACACACCCACACCCACACCCAAACACACAATCTCCCAATGCAGCTGTGTGGCCGGGCTAACCTAGCCAAGGACGGCCGTAAAGCGAGACTCCCAAAGCAGTTGCAACACCCAACCAGCGAGGGGAAGTCGGCTGAAGGCGGTTCTGGAAATCGCCTTGCTCAGAAAAAAATGGGGGATGTCGGTTCCTGGCCTTGGGATGTGGCCTCCCAGCCCCCCCCAACTCCCCCCCCAACCCCCCCGTCCGACCCACAGGAAGCCCCCCCCCCCCCGGGCTCACCTGCCGCTTGGCTCGGTCTGCGTACAGGACCTGAAGCTGCAGCCCCATCTCTGCCCGCAGGCAGATGCTGGCGCCCTGCTTGACGGTGTAATTCCCCACGGGCACGGATGGCGGCTGGGTGGGCTGTGGGCCGGCGGTGGTGGGGTGGTGGTGGGCCGAGGTGTGGGTGGTGGCGGCGGGGGTCGTGGTGGCGGGGTGGCGGCTGGTGGTATGATTCTGGTGGGCGGTGGTGTGGTGGGGGCTGGTGGGGTGGGGGCTGGTGTGGTGGGGGCTGGTGGGGTGGGGGCTGGTGTGGTGGGGGCTGGTGGGGTGGGGGGCAGGATGTCTGGTGGTGTGGTTGGCGGGGGCCGTGGTGGTCGTGTGGCGGTGGTGGTGGTGGGTCGTGGTGTGCTTTTGGGGAGGGGTGGTGGTGGGCCCTGGGGTCTTGGTGAAGGAGGGCACCAGGGGGGCGGACTTTGTGGGATGGGGGCAATTCCCAGCACCCGATTGTGGGGAGCAGGGCTCCTTCTGCCCTGAGGGGTCACCTGTGAGAGAGCAGACCAAGGAACCGGTCGGTCAGTGGGGCGACGGGACAGGGGGCAGCTTAAACCCCCCCTTTCCACCCAGCCAGGCTCACCCTCAAGCCCCCTCCCCAATTCCCTCTGCATTGTGCCTCCTACGGCACGGCACTTCAGCTATTTTGGGGTACGGGGGGTACAGGCTGAGCCGCCATCCCTCCATCCAGAGTGTCCCCTGCAGGGTCCCTGCAAGGAAAGCCCCCTCCCCAAAGGAAGGGGTCTTGTAGGAGGGGTAAATTGGCCCCTTCCTCGGGGAAGCCCCAGCTCAGCCTCCCTCCGCCTGCAGCTCCTTCCCCACTTCCAGCCACCAACCTGCCGCCAACAGGCACCACCAGCTGGCGAGCCACAGGACGGGCGCCACGGAGAGCTTGGCCGGCCGCATCGCTCCCTCCGACGGTCTTCCTCGCAGGGCTGACGCTCACGGGACTCTGAGGGCCCCCACCGCTTCCCTGCCCGCCTGGAGGCTTCGGAGAAGGGGAAGGAAGTGAGACTTGCTGCTTTGACAAAGCCTGAGTCAGTTGGGGGGGGGGGAATTGTCCGAGGCCCAACGCTTGGGGGGTTGGGGGGGGTGTCGCTTCCCCTGTTCCCTCCTTGCAAGGCAGCGGAAGTCATGGCTCGGTTTGTGGCCGTGGAGTCTCATGCGTGGCAGTGACACCTGGCTGACAAGGCAGCTTCCACTCCTGGCCACATTTTCCAATCTCCCCCCCCCCGTTCCTCCCCCTCCCGTGGGCCGTAGGCTCAAAGTGAGTGGTGGGCTACCCGCAGCTCACGTTTAACAGTGTGAGAGAGTCGGAAGGGGCCTTGGAGGTCTTCTAGTCCAGCCCCCCTGTTCAACACCATCGCAGACAAGCGGTCGCTCTTCTCTGCCCACCGTGTCTCTGCAAAAGCCCCCTCCCCTGCCCTCCGGGGCGGTTGGTGGAGGGTGCCAGCACAGGGGAGGCTGGTCAAAGGGCAGAGGCTGCCACGTCCTGGGCACCAGGAAGCCAGGAGGGGGAGGATGGGGGCTGGAGTCCATGGGGGGGGGAGGGCATTGAGGGTCATGGAAACAGGCCATCGGAGGGAGTCGGTCTCCCATGGGGGTTTCGGAGTCCCAAATCAGCATTTTCCCCTTCCTCTTTTGCAGATGGAGGCCTGACTCGCATGTGACCGAGAGAATTGTGGCTTTGCAAAAAAATAGCAGGTGGAGGGCCAGGCCTTGCACACACACACACACACACACAAAGAGTCACACACACCACAACACACAAAATGTCTCCGTTAAGGCAAAATGCACACACAGCTCTGGTCCTTGAGCGGAGCCCTGTGTCTGTGGGGGGGGGGGTGAGGGGGGGAGAGGAAGGAGGGTGGCTTGAGATGCCCAAAGGCCCCTGGGAGCCCCCACCCCATCAGCGGAGGGGGGGCAATTGGAATCCTGCCCCCCTCGCCCAGCAGGTGCCCCTCCCCCGGTGCATGCCACCATCAGTAACCCAGCTCCTTTCTTATGCCCGCTTCTGCCTTGGCAGGAGTCCCAGTTTGCTCGTTTCCTTGTGGACGTTTCGTTTGCCCAAACAAGGGGAAAACCTCACTGGCATGTTCCAGGTAGTCCTCGACTTACAACCTTCTGCTTAGTGACCGTTCGAAGCTGCAACGGCACCGGAAAAGACCATTTTCCACCCTTACGGCCGTTGTGGTCGTGGGATGCACACTCAGACGCTTGATGACGGATTCACATTTACGACGGCTGGTGTGTCCCGGGGGATCCCCTTTTGCGACCGTCTACGGATTCACTCAGCAATGACTGATTTAACAACGGCCGAGATTCGCTTAACGACGAAAAGGCGTAGAGTGTCTCGCCGAGCCGCAAAACTGTTCGGCTCAGTTGCAGTTGTAAAATCGAGGACTGACCTGTCCGGAGGAAGTCGAAGGGGGTCTTCCGCCCCCGTGGCCTACTGCCCCCACCCCCAATTACACACCTCGGGTGGTTTGAGCTCCTCAGGTGGCTGAAATGAACGGAGGGTCCGATCAGAGGGGACGCAGTTTTCACTTTCAGAAAGTGAAGAGGAACGGAAGCCAAGCAGCGGAGGGGAAGGACGGGCACGCTACCCTCCCCTTTGGGGCATGGGGGGTGGGGGCTCTCAGCCTGGGGAATGACCCTTGGAACCGATCCGCCCCCTTCCACCAAGGACACCTGCGGCCGGTCGTATCACCTGGACTTTGGCCCCTCCTGAGACTTAAAAACAATGTAATTGGGCACAGATCAAAGGAGGTGCCACCCGTTGTGTGTTCTGCCCCAGGGATCTCCAAGGTGGACTTCAACTCGTGCCCAAGGTTGGAGACCCCCCCCCTATTCTAAACAGGCCAGTTGGGCAATTCTGGGTGTTGAAGACCCCTCACTTTGCCAAGACCGTCGTTCTAGACCCGTGTTCCTCCACCTTGCCCCCTTGGACTCCAACTCCCAGAATCCCCCACCCCCGCAGGGAATTCTGGGAGTCGAAACCCACCTGTGTTAAGGTCACCACGTTTGAAGCTTCCCTTGTCAAACTTGAAAGAGTCCTGGACTTCAACTCCCAGAATCCCCCAGACGCCGTGCCAGTGCCCCCCCCCCGTCTCACAGGTGGCTTTGTTTTTTTCCCTTTGAAGACGTTTTGCTTCTGATGGGAGAAGCTTCCTCGGTTCTGATTGGATGGGGGTGGGGTGGGGGGAGAATGGAAGGATTGATGCTCTTTGCCATCCGTCCATGAACTCCTTCCCTTCTCCTCCATCCAGGTCAGAGCCGAAGAATCATCCTGGATGAGAAGCCAAATGTCTTCAAAGGAAAAAGCCCAGTCGCCTCCTGTATTATTCTAAGGATCAAATAAGCTTGTTAAATGAAACAAATGTGATTAATACGGATTTATTTGCATTAAAACGTATGACACTCAGGTCCATGCATTGATGTGTTTGTAAAAAAAAAAAACTTAATTTAAAAAATGAATGACACATCCTGAGCAAAACTGCCAAGGGGGTCTTCTCCCCTTGAAGCCCCTTCCCTCCCAGAAGGGTAAACCTCCAAGGACCCCTTACAAGGGGAGAAGGGTCCCCCCCCCAGTTCACGTTGCCCTATTTGGAAAACTTTTTTTAGGAACTGGGGAAGCTGGGCCAGCTCTAAAAACAACAGAATAAACGGAGTTGGATGGGACCTTGGAGGTCTTCTAGTCCAACCCCTGCTCAAGCAGACCACCACTTCAGACAAATTGTTGACCCGTCTCTTCTTAAAAACCTCCAGTGATGGAGAAGGGAGGGAGGGAGGGAGGGAGGAAGGAAAACAGGATAATGGGAGGGACCTTGGAGGTCTTCTAGTCCAGCCCCTGCTCAAGCAGGACACCCCTAGACTGGTGTGTGTGTGTTTGTGTCCCCAAACGTGGCAACTTTTAAAGTCTTGCATTGCTGGCTGGGGAATTCTGGGACTTGGAAGTTCAACAGGCCTTAATCCAGGGGTGTCCAAACTTGGCAACTTTAAGACTTGTGGACTTCAACTCCCAGAATTCCCCAGCCAGCAGAGCTGGCTGGGGAATTCTGGGACTTGAAGTCCACAAGTCTTAAAGTTGCCAAGTTTGGACACCCCTGCCTTAATCCGACCGGACGAGGCCTTGCCGATTTTGGGGGTTAAACCCCAATGGATGACTCAGCCGTTTCCCCTGCAGAGCAAAGCCCCCGCCTCACTTCCTCCTGGGTCTTGCTCAACGTCGGTGTGGGGCCGTTGGAGGTTCTCAGCCAGGAAGTCACACTTACTGGACTTCTCACACTCCGGCAACCACACTCGACAAAATGGCCACAACGCCCCACCTTCCAGCCTGCCTTTCCTTCTTGAGAAAGTACCTTAAAGAGACTCTTTGCCTTATTGCAGTGTTTCCCAAACTTGGTGACTTTAAGTCCTGTGGACTTCAACTCCCAGAATCCCCCAGCCAGCATAGCTGGCTGGGGAATTCTGGGAGTTGAAGTCCACAGGACTTAGTCACCAAGTTTGAGAAACACTGCCTTATTGTGTGTGTGTGTGTGTGTGTTTTACTAATCCCATTGATGTCCCAAAGGTGCTTTTTTAGGAGGCAACTGGACTTTCTGGTTTGTTTTTTCTTTTGAAGGCGTTTCGCTTCTCATCCAAGGAGCTTCTTCAGTTCCGACCGGATTGTGTGTGTGTGTGTGTGGGGGGGAACAGAAGGATTAATGCTCCTTGCAGACAGCTGGTCATTTGCATCCTTTCTGGAGGGTCCTTGAGGCCCCTTGGAGAGAGAAAACCTGCAGGCTGCAGGAACCATTTCCACCCCTCAGGTGACCCCGAGGACACAAAGAAGCCGCCGAGTGCTTCAGGTAACGATAAAGGTAAAAATTCCCCTCGCACCTTTGTGCTGGTCGTTCCTGACTCTAGGGGGCGCTGCTTGTCTCCGTTTCAAAGCCAAAGAGCCAGCGCTGTCCAAAGACGTCTCCGTGGTCACGTGGCCGGCAGGACTCAATGCCGAAGGCCAGGGAAGGCTGTTCCCTTCCCATCAAACGGGGGGGGGGGGGGGGTCCCTACTTTTCTACTTGCATTTTTTTTTAAACCGTGATTTCGAACAGTTAGGTTGGCAGAAGCTGGGACAAGTCACGGGAGCTCACTCCGTTATGCGGCACCAGGGATTCGAACCGCCGAACGGCCAGCTTTTCTGATCGACAAGCTCAGCGTCTTAACCACTGAGCCACCACATCCCCAAGTGCTTCAAGGACCCTCTAAAACAGAGTTTGACATCCCTGCCCTAAAGGATGCAAACGACCAGCTGTCTGCAAGGAATGTAAATCCTTCCATATTCCACACCATCCTGTCAGAGCTGAAGAAGCTTCTTGGATGAGAAGCGAAATGTCTTCAGAAAAAAAAAGAAAAAAAGCAGAAAGTGCAGTTGCCTCCTGAAAAAAAGCACCTTTGGGACCACCAGGACCAGGGTCTCTGGACTTTTAATCATATTTTACTGTTCCATTTCACTTTCACTTGTTTTAAACTCCCCCTTTTAATCTCCGTTAAGGATTCTGAGCTGCTTAGAGCAGCCCCGTGGCCAGCTCATAAATCCCATAAGAATATATCATGACGTGTAGGAAGAACGGCTGCAGGTTTGGTTAGAATTGGGGGTGACATGATAGCCTCTTCCAATAGTTGAGGGGCTGCCCCAAAGAATTATTCTCCAAAGCCCCCGAAGGCAGGAGAAGAAGCAACGGAGGGAAACCGATCAAGGAGCAACCTGGCTAAAAAATTTTGGTTATGCAAGATTTAGATAAATGGCCAAAAATGGGAAATTAGAAAATTAACAAGATCCACTGCATAGAAAACCTTTATAAAATGCTTTATAAGAGGGCATTTTCCACCCTCAAGGCTGGCAAAGATGTTTGGGAAATTCCATCCGATACCCGGTATCTATTGGGACGAAAATATACGTAGTTGGCAAAAATGATAAGAGCAACGTATTGATTAAAAAGCCAGAAATATTTTTGTTGGGCATTTCACTGGGCAAGTAGAAGAAGAGGAAGACGTTTGATATTTTTTTTACATGCATGGACTGCAGCCAGAAGCGGAAGGGAAAAACGAAGAGATCCCAAGAGATGAGGTTTTAAAAAAATAATGGATAATTTAACACTTAAGGAAAAGGGAGAAACTTGATTATTTTATCCATGGCTGGTTGAGAAAAACAGAAGTTAGAGACATGGAAATATAAGAAAAGGACCAATGAAAAAGGGAGGTTTGTTAAAACGGATAACCAAGTATCAAGTATTAGGATGGTTATAAAATGAATTATACTAAAAAAACCATTTGTGCCCAGACAAGAGCTTAACCCAAAATGGATTTTTTATGTGTTGTAAAATGAAAATGCAGAAAGAGAAGCAACCTGAAATTGAGGAGAAACTTCCTAGTGGTGAGGACAACTAATCACTGCTGCCGTTAAGTGAATCAGTCGTTAAAACATAATCCAGCTTCCCCCCTTTCTTGTGAGGAGCTGGTTTGGGAAGGGTACCGACAGTGGCCACCTGCCAGTTGCCAAGTGCCCAGATATTAGCCCCAGGGATGCTGCAACGGTCATTAAGTGTGAAAACTGGGCATAAGTCACTTTTGCGGTACTGCTTAACTTCAAATAGTCACTAAGCAAATAAACTACCAGTATAAAACTGCAAGGGCAGTTTCCAAAATGCTGTTTTGGGGAACGTTTGTAAGAGCCCAGGAACCAGTAAAAACCAGTAAGGGCCGCTCTCCTCTCCCATTTTACAAAACTCACGCCGAGCCGAGCCTTTTTTTTTTCTCAAGATCACGTTTATTTTGGTCACTGTAAGTCTCCTTTTGAATAAATAATAGCTATACAAAAGAAAGGAAAAGGTGGCGACACAGATTTCTTATTTATCATTCTTTTTTTTCCTTTTTTTTTTTTTTGCTGTATGAAAAAAGTTTTTTTTTCCTGGTTTTATTTTAAAAAATGTGATGGGGGGAAAGGTTCTCATTCCTAAAGAGAGAGAGAGAGAGGGGAAAAAAACACACTTCTTGGCAATTTTGTTTTTGTTTTCTTTTGAATTTTGTGAGACCGGGAGAGAGAAAAAACCGTCACCCCGTTGAGGTAGGTTTTTCATTCTCAAAGCTTTTGCCGTTTTTGTTTCTCCGTTTTTAGCACCATGATTCTTCTCGTCAAAAGGTTCGTGGATTTGAAAAAAAAAGAAAAAACCCTACAAAATTAAGCTTTTTTTTCCTTTTCTTTTTAATTTCCTGGGAAAGAGGAAGGGGCTGGGGGGGGGGGGGAAGCAGCAGTGAGCCAGGTGGTGCCCAGCTCCTGTGAAAGTCTTCGTCCGTCGCCCCCCCCCACAAAATGAAGTACACCTGTTCTGTTTTGCAATGACCGGGGGGGGGGGGGGGGGGAGGGAAAGATTGGGGGGGCTGGAGGGAGGGGAGATTAAGAGAGGAGAGGTTGAACAAGACACGGCCGAGCGCCCGGAGTAAACACTAAAAGATTTTCATTCTGCCTCCAAAAAACCCCCCCAAAAGTGACATTTATTCAAAAGGCCAAAATAATGAAAACAAAAAACCCTCAAAAATAGAAAAAAAAAACAAAAAAAAAACCAAAGGGAGAATACTGTGCCTCTAACTTCTCGGGAGGGGAGGGAGTGGGGAGGGGGGTGGGTGGGGTGGTATCGTGGCACAGTGCCCCCCTCTCCCCAGGCCGCTCAGATGAGGTCGGCCACGTTGAGGGGCATCTCCTCGATGGAGGTGTTGTAGAAAGTCTCGATGTCGTGCAGGGTGCGCTTGTCCTCTTCCGTCACCATGTTGATGGCCACGCCTTTCCTGCCAAAGCGCCCGCCTCGACCGATCCTGGGGGGTTTATTGGGAGGGGGGGTTTGGAGAGAAAAGGACAAGGTGAGAGCAGGCAGGCAGGGATTTCATGGGGGGGATTGGAAGGAAGAGGACGGGTTGAGAGCAAGCAGAAAGGATGGGAGACGCCCCCCCCCAATCCCACCCCCCCTCCCCTTTGAGAGCCTCTACTGACCGGTGGATGTAGTTCTCGCGGTTGGTGGGGAGATCGTAGTTGATGACCAGGGAGACTTGCTGGACGTCGATGCCTCGGGCCTGCAGGGAAAAAGAGGCGGCTGCTTTCAACAGGAGCCCTGGCCCTTGACAGCCCCCCCCCCCGTGTCCCCTGACTGAAATTCAGATCAGTGACGGTCGCAATGGCCCAGTCAGGTGATCCCCCTTTTGCCACCTTCTGACCAGCTGTTCAGTGGACGCCTGAGTCACTTAACGACTGCCTGACTAGCTTAACTGCAGGGATTCACTTAACACCCATGGCAGGAAAGGTCGTAAAGTGGTCAACGTCTCATTTAACCGTAATTTTGGCCTCCATTGTGGTCATCAAGTCCAGGGCTACCTGTAATTAAGCTTTGGCCCTTTTCCAACTGGGGGTCTCCCCCCAGAGAGCTTTTGTGCCCCCTACAGCACATCCTGGGACCTGCACTGCAGAGCAGTCCTCGAGTTACAACTGAGCCCCCAAACGCCCTGTTCCTCCTTTGTCCAGAGACCCCCCCCCACCCCACCCCTTTTCCATTTCTCTGAAACCGTATAAGGGTTTCCGGCCTAAGCAGGGGGTTGGACTAGAAGACCTCCAAGGTCCCTTCCAACTCTGTTCTTCTATCCCCATCTCTCCCTTCTGAAATGAGGGTCTGCCCCTTGGCAACGCCCAAATGTCTGCCCCCCCACCCCCCCCAAAGAACCGCCAGGCAGGCGACAGATCCAACTGTGAGCTGCTACAAAGTGGCCGGGAACCTCAGGGGGGGTTTCCAGCCGTGGAGTCAAGCAGCCCCTTTCGACCGTTCCTCTGCCCAGGAGCTACAATCTGCCACTGGCACCGCACTGGCCAGGCAGAGAGGGAATCTCCCTGGGGGGGGGGGGGGGGGGGGAAGGAGGGGAAAGCCTTCCCGCAGCACTTACCAGCAAGTCGGTGGTGATGAGGACTCGGCTGGATCCGGAGCGGAACTCTCGCATGATGACGTCACGCTCCTTCTGGTCCATGTCCCCGTGCTGGGCGGGCAAGAGAGCAGAGGAGGTGTGACTCCCTCCCCAATACAGGCCAGGACTGGCAAAAGCTGCCCCCTCCCCTCCCCCAATTCACGCAGGAGAAAAAACCCCAGAATCCCCCCCCCACTGGCCCCCCCACCCACCATGGCTGAAACGGTGAAGTCCCGGGCGTGCATCTTCTCCGTCAGCCAGTCCACCTTCCTCCGGGTGTTGATGAAAATGACCGCCTGGGTGATGGTCAAAGTCTCGTAGAGATCGCAAAGGGTGTCCAGCTTCCATTCCTTTGCGGAGGGAGAGGAAGGAGAATTAAGGCAGCCATAAAAGGAGACCATTTGGGCAGCTCAACTTGATGGCTCCCTTGAGAGGTTGGGGGCCTTTCTGGCCGGCATCTCATGACCCAACTAGGGAACGACGTCCAGAGAGCATCAAGGACCCCCAACAGACGCTCCCTGCAAACACTGTGGGACCCAGCCAAGGCCGAGGGTATTTTTAGGGGAGGGGGCCTTGGAACAAATCCAGCTGTGTTCTCAAAGCCCTTGAAAGATCCACCGTGTGAAGCCCCCTCCCCCCACTCCATCAAGCCCTCCTAGGCTACCCCCCCTTGGCCCAGCCATCAAACCCTCCTGCACTCACCTCCCTTTCCACATTAATGTAGAATTGCCGAATCCCCTCCAAAGTCAGCTCCTCCTTCTTCACCAGGATCCGGATGGGGTCCCTCATGAATTTCTTCGTCACCTCCAGGACATCCATCGGCATGGTGGCAGACAAGAGGACCACCTAGAGTGGGGGGAGAGAGAAGAGAAAGGTCAGCCTCTTCCCTGCTTTACCCAAAGCCCCCTTCCCTCCCACCCCTTGTGCTTTCTTTCCCCCCCTTTTTAAATTAATACAAATTATACTTCCCGTATTATAGTTCCCAGCCCTGCATTATAGGAAGCAAGCGTTGTCTTTTCTTTCACCTCCTCTCATTTACATCAAAGTCTTGTCTTCACTTTCAAGCCAAGTTATTCTCTCCCATTCTTTTTCATGTTTTTCTTACGACATAAACAGCGTCTTCCATTGCCCCTCCACAGTCCCAGCCAAATTCCCATTTCTTGCTATAAACTGTGTACATCCCCCAATTCCATTTAAACCTGAGAGAGCATTTCTTTCAGTTTTTTCTACATTGAACAATATACTACCATTTTTCTTTCTTAATTACTTACATAAACACAACCCTATTCATTCTCTTTCACCTTTCCCTTTCTTCCTCCTTTGCCCATTTTTCTCTTGGGCTCTCAAAAATCCCTCTTTTAATTCTTTTTCTTCTTCTCCCCCTTTTCCCCTAACTTCTTCTTTTCCTTTTCCCTGTTTTTGTGATTGTTCCATCTTCCTTCAGATATTTCTCCTTGTGCTTCCTGAAAATGCCTCCCAACATTCACTCTACAGCACAAGAGGTCTCCCAGCAGCTTTTTAAAGATTTGTGGATTTCAACTCCCAAAGTCCAGAAGTCTTAAGACGCTGCCAAGGTCGCCGACTGGGGTCTCCTGGGAGTTGGGGTCCATAAAGGCTCCAAGCTGCCAAGGTTGGGGACCTCCTGCTCTACAGTCTCCTGCTCCAACTCTTCTTCTCCTTAGGGCTGGGCCTGGCCTTCCCAGGAGACCCCTGGCCCAGAAGGTGGCTGACTCTAGAGTAGCCCTCCTCCCCATAATGAGACAGGTGGCAAGTCAATTCAACAAATAGCTCTTCACGGTGCTTTCCAGCCCTCTCTAAGCTGTTTACAGAGTCAGCCTCTCATCCCCCCCAACAATCTGGGTCCTCATTTTACCCACCTGGGAAGGACGGAAGGCTGAGCCAACCTTGAGCCGGTCAGGATCAAACTGTTGGCAGTGGGCAGTCAGACTGCAATACTGTATTCTAGACGCTGCGCCATTACAGCTTCCTTCTCATTTCCATTCCTTCCTTCTTTCCTCCCTTCCCCAAGGAATAGCACTTAGACTTATCTACCACTTTACAGTGCTTCACAGCCCTCTCTAAACAATTTACAGAGTCAGCCTCTCACCCCCCCCAACAGTCTGGGTCCTCATTTGACCCACCTGGGAAGGGCGGAAGGCTGAGCCAACCTGCAGCTGGTGGGAATCCAACTGCCAACCTGCAGCTAGCAGTCAGCCAAAGGAGCCTGCACTGCGCCACCCTCCTAGGAATGAAATGGCTGGATTGGCACAGGTGCCCCTCACCTGCGTGTTGCCACTCAGCTTCTGGAATATATCATAAATCTGGTCCTTGAAGCCTCGGCTCAGCATCTCATCGGCTTCGTCCAGCACAAACATCTTGATGAACTTGGGGGCTGTAGAAGGGAGGAAGGAGACCAGCTCAGGCAGGCCGATGGGAGGAAGGCCCGGCCGAGGAGGAGGAGGAGAGCTGCTGATCTCAGGGACATTATCCAAGTATGATCACTTTCCCCCTGGCCCCAGGGATTCCTCCCCCGGCCCAGCAGAACGCCAGTGGCCGAGGGGAAAATCAGGGGGGCCACAAGGGGTCAGATGACACGCATGGGGAAATCATCATGGAACAGCAGCAGCAGGGAAGGGGGGCAGCCGAGACCCTCCCCCGTGTGCACCTCTGAGTAAGAATCATCCTTAAACAGCCCCCGTTTACTGGAAGTCAAGTGAATTACAGGCAGTCCCTGACTTAACTTACAACAGTTCACTTAGTGACCGTTTGAAGTTACGACAGCCCTGAAAAAAAGGTGGCTTATGTTTCAGCACAGGGGGGTCCAAGCGTGGGAACTTTAAGGCTCGTGGACTTCAACTCCCAGAATTCCCCAGCCAGCCATGAAGTCCACGAGCCTTAAAGCTCCCACGCTTGGACCCCCCTGCCTCAGCCCTCGTCGCACCCCCGTGGACTCGCGTGATCGAAATTCAGACGCTTGACAACTGACCCGTATTTATGACGGCCGCAGAGTTCCTGGGGGTGAGTTGGGGGTCTCACGTGATCCTCGTTTGCGGGGAAGTCCGTGGGGAAGCTGGATTCACTTAGTTACTAACTTATCAACTGCAGTGATTCACTTAACAACCAAGGCAAGAAAGGTCATAAAATGGGGGGAAAGTCACTTAACAAATGCCTCAGTTATAGCCCCAAAAATATTTTTGGGGGAGGGGGGTTCAGCCCCATTGTGGTCGTAACTCAAGGACTACCTGCAGAAGCAGTGGCAGAGCCAGAACTGAAAATCTCCCCCCCCCAAATCCCCAAGGCTAATTTTTCCCTTGCCTCCCCCCCCCCCGTTGTACCAATAAATTCAAACAAAGACGTTGTTTCCAGGCGAGTCCCTTTGGATTTCATGCCCCAGGCTCCCCCCCCCCGTGTGTCCCTGCGTACTCACACAAGTATCTTCTGTTCAGCATGTCAAAGACACGCCCGGGGGTCCCCACAATGATGTTGGGGGCTTCCATCTGCAGCTTCTGAACTTCGGCTCGGACGTTTGTCCCTCCTATGCAAGCGTGGCAGGAGGCCCCCATGTAGTCTCCCAGAGCCATGACCACCTTCTGGATCTGTCAGGAGGAGGAGGAGGAGAACAAGCCAGGTAAGAGATGAGGCCGGGCTGGGCAAAGGGGCCCCTGTCCACTCGCCCGGACTCTCCCTTGTTTCCCCAGCATGAACCAGCCATCAGCCACGGGGAGAGACGCTGGGCTGGGATGAATGAGGAAAGCAGTTGCTTTTCCCCTGCTAGATGTGAGAAGCCGCCACAGTCAGAGGCTCTTCTCTGCCCAGTTAGCAGGGGGCGGGGGCTACCACCCACTGGTGGGCAGCTGAAGCCGAGGAGCTGCCAAGTCCTCCCCTCGGTCTCACAATGGGGGGCACATCTGGGCACTCAAGTAGTAAAAGAGAGGAAAAGAAACGGGCAGACAAACAGAAAGGGAGGAAGAAAGCAACAGGCAGGGAGGGAAAAAGGGAGAGGAAGGAAGAGAAACAGAGGGAAAGACAAACAGAAAGGGAGGGAGGGAAGGAAAGAAACATATAGAGGAAAAAAAGGGAGAGAAAAACAAGGAGAGGAAAAAACAGAAAGGAAAAAGGAAGAGAAACAGAAAAGGGGGGAAAGAAATGGAAGGGGAGAAAGAAAGATAAACAGAGAGGGAAGAAGAGAAATGAAAGGAGAGAAAAGCGTACAAAGGGAGGGAAAGAAAGATAAAGAGGAAGGAAAAAAAAGAAATGGAGAGAAAAACAAACAGGGAGAAAGAGGGACATAGGAGAGGAAAAGAAACAGAAAACAGGGAAGAGAGAAAGGGATGGGGAGGGAAAGACATAGAAAAAGAGGGGGGGAAGAAATGGAGAAACAGGAAGAAAGACAGGGAGGGAGGGAAGAAGAGAAAGGGATGCAGGGGAAGAGAAAGCGAAGGAAGGAAAGAGGGAGGGAGAGAGGGCCTCACCTGCTGAGCCAGCTCCCTAGTGGGGGCCAGCACCAAGGCCTGGGTAGCTTTCAGATCCAGCTCAATCTGTTGCAAGATGGAGATGGCAAAGGTGGCAGTCTTCCCAGTGCCAGACTGGGCTTGGGCGATCACATCGTATCCTGGGAAGGTCAAAGAGGAAGAAGAGTTCATCATAAGAGTTAACCACAGCTCGCCTCGCTCCCCCCCTTCCAGGCAGAAGCCACATCCCCCCCCCAAAAAAGGCCCGCTTAGTTGTGTCTCCCCAGCATGAACCAGTGAGCAGCCACTGGGAAGGACGCTGCCCTGGGATGAATGAGGCTTGCTCCTGTCCCCCTGGTAGATGTAAGATGACAGCCACGGGGAGAGGCGCCTCTTTGCCCATTAGCAGGGGGGGGAAAGGCCCAGAAATGGACCCCCATGTGACTTCGACTGCTTTACCAACTGGCAAACATTGAAGATCCCAGAGCAGAAAAAGATGGATGGGGGCTCCCTACAAGACTCACCTAACACCCCCCCCCTAAGATCCCCAGAAACTCCTGAATTTTTACCCATTTTCTTTCCCCATCAAGTATTGACAGGAGTCCCTGGTGTTTGTTTCCAGGCAGACGTTTTATTACCCAAGCCAGGGAACGTCATCAGGGCTAGAAGGGAGTGGGGTTTGCTTGGGGGCTCTGCAAATTCTACACTCGGTAGCACTGATGATGTTCCCTAGTTGGGTCACGGAAGGTCTGCCAGGAAATCAACCAAGCTCGGACAGCACCAGGGACCCCTCGGGTCAACCCTGAGCTACAAATCTTCTCCTTCCTGGACCAGGATCTATCCTCCCAAGTTGACTAGAAACGGGCCAAGGGTGGCATTTTCTTCTCATTTCTGGTGGTCTTCTGTAAGCTCACCCTTGATACAAGGGAGAATGGCTCGCTGTTGGATAGCAGAGGGTTTCTCAAAACCGTAAGCGTAGATTCCTCGCAGAAGGGACTCCGACAGGTTCATATCGTCAAAGCTGTCGACAATCTCATTCCAGTTGCTCTGCGGGGAAGAATGGGACACAGGATCAGCCTCGGCACCCCAGGAAACCCCCCCCTTCCCTTCCCTCTCAAAGGGGAACTGCAGGTGACCCCCAGACCAATTCCTAAGCAGAAAACCAGGTATAAAACTTCACGGGGACTATAGGATCAGGCCCAGGCCAGCTTTCCTGCCACCCGCAGGTGAGGTGAAACTATGGGGCCCCTCCCCTATTACATAAATTCCCAAGTGGGGGGGGGGGGCAGGTGTCTTCTTTGGAGGGGGGGAAACAGCCCTTCACAGGAACTAGAACCCCAGGCGTGGGCCAGGTTTCCTGCCAACTCCAAGGGGGGTGAAGCCATATATCACCTTCCCCTATTCTACCAATTCCTAAGAGTGTGTGTGTGTGTGGGGGGGGGGAGCCATCCTTCTTTGGGAGGGTGGGCCACAATCCTTCAGAGGAACTGCAATCTCTGGGCCTGGCTTCCGGCCTTCCCCAAGTTGGAGGAAACTATGGGAAACCCCCCCCATTAGCCCAATTCTAAGCAGGGGACGATCCTTCATAGGAACTAGAACCCCCAGGGGTACCATCTGCAACTGGGGTGAAACCATGGAGCCCCCCCTTCCCTCCTGCACCAAATCCTCAATACGGGCGGGGGGATGCAGTGGGAAGTGAATCCTCCAGAGGGACTAGAATGCCAGGCCTGGCCAAAGGAAAGGCCCTCTCCACCCAGAGCCCCCGGGTCCTCACCTCGATGACGCCGTCGGGGTCCATGCCGTCGGGGCCATTGTCTCGGGGGCTGCAAGAGCCGAGGGGGGAGAGGTCAAGAGGGGAGGGGGGAGAGAAAAGCTGCGCGCGCCTCCCCGCCGGCCAGGCGCCTCCCCCGCCCACGTGCGCTTCCGCCTTTCCCTTTTAAGGCCGCCCGCCCCGCCCCCGCCGCGCTGACGTCACGCGCCCCGAGTTCCCCGGATGCGCAGCGCTGAGGACAATGGGCGGCCGGGAACGCGGACGCGCCCGCCGCGGGAAAGCGCGCCGCCCGCCTCGCCTGGGGGGCCCCGCCGATCCCCCCTTTTTATTTCGGGGTGGGAGAAGCGAAGGGCCGAGGGGAAAAAAAAGGGGGGGGGAAATAAAAAGGAGCCGGAGGGAAGGGGGAGAAAAAGGGAGAAGCGGGGAGGCCGCCGAAGGGGCGGGGGATGAAGGTGGGGGGAAAAACCGTCCGCAGGGAAGGATTGGCACCACGCCCGCGAATGGCGCAGTCCAGGCCTTTTTTTAGAAAAATAAAATACGCCCCCCCCGCGAGAGAAAAATGGCTTCGTCCACAGGCCGCGCGCAGCATGGGCCGCGCGGGAGAGACCATCGCTCCGCGGGGGGGAGGCAGCCTGCGGGAGCGGCCACGTGCGGATCCGCCGAGAAAAACGGCGGCGGAAGGTGGCGAAGGCCGGCCGCGAGGTTGGCGGCGAGGGAAGGCCGGGGAAGGAGTCAGGCGGGCGGCGCGGCCTAAGAGGCGGCCTCGGGACTCACTCACCGGCTCTCTTGACTCGCAGACATTCTGTGGAAAAGGTCCTGGCCCCGCCCGCCTCGCGGCTCCTTATAACCGCCGCCGGGACTCCGCCCACTGGCCCGGCCGTCATTGGCCCTCGCGTTCCGCCCCGCCCCGCCTCTCCGCTCCTCTCATTGGCCCGACGCCCAGTTCCCTCCCTGACCGGCTTCTCTCCCATTGGCCCGCCCGCTTTCTGCTCCTCTGCCGAGCGGCCCCGCCGTCACGCGTGACGCCAGCGGCCGCTGATTGGGGGAAAGCGGAGCGATGACGTCGCCAGGAGGCGGGACGCCAGGCCTGCATTGGCCGAGACGCACGTCCGTTCGCCCGCTTGCGCAAGACCCAATGGCCAATGACGGTCGTCGGAGAGGCAAAAGGCGGGCCTTCGGGGCCCGGGCAGGGTCGCACGTGGCGGGGCCGGTGGCGGCTTCCGGGCCGGGCTTTGTGCGCGGGGAGGGGGAGTCACGGGAGGACCGGGGGGGGGGGAGATAGAAAGGAGACGCCCTCCGCAAAGGACGCCGTTTTCCCTACACGCGAGGTGCATTCCCACGACCCGGATCGCGACGTTGCAAGCAGCGGGCGGGCAAGGCCTCCGTCCTTTCTCGGCCCGAGTCCCCACCCACGTCGCCCAGGGCGAGGCCCGCAAGGCCCGCAGAAAAAAAAAGGGGGGGGGAGATTGCGGTGGGGCGGCCTGCTCTGCTCCACCCCGTCCCCTCGGATTGACCTAGCAGCAAGCGAGGCTCCGAGGCCTCTGCTCCCCGAAGGGCCACGGAAATCTCACCCCCCCCCGGGCCTCTGAGCATAGGCAGAGGGCGCTACCCCTCCCCACAAATCTCCAACTCATTTAAGACCCTTCCCCTGTCCTGAATTCCAACTTCTGAGAGCCTGCCAGGACCACCCATCTGTTCCCCACCCTCCACCCTGGAGCCTCCCCCTCCTGGTGCAGTCTACCTTGTTTCCCTGAAAATTAAGCCCCAAGGAGTCTTTTGGACACACACACACACACACACACAGGTAGAACGAAAAAGATGGATAGAAAAAGATATAGATAGAAATAAATAGATAGCTAGAGATAGAAAGAAATAGAAATAGAGGTAGATATAGAAAAAGAAAAATAGAAATAGAGAAATAAATAAATAGCTAGAGACAGAAAGAAAAAGAAAATATACAGATAGAAATAAATTGAGATAGATATAGATAGAAATAGAGCTAGAAAGGAAAAGATAGAAATAGATAGATAGATAGATAGGGATATAAGTAGAGACAGAAAGAAATAGAGAGAGAAAAAGATAAGAGAGAAAGATAAAGAGAAAATGTTAGATATGCTCCAGGCTTCGTCCTTGTGCGAGCAAAGCAACAAAGCCAGCACTCCACCCCCACCCCCCCAAATCAAGATTTATAGAAAGAAGGCAGCTCCGATCACACTTTGCTCGCACAAGCACGAAACCCAAGGCACCCGCCTGAAGATGGCGAGTGGGACCTCGTCCAAACGTCACCAAGATACTCTCAAATACGCCAAGACCTGCATACCTGTACCCATGAAAATGTACAAAACACACACACACACACACACATATGGCTGTGTGTATGTATATGTATATACACACATATACATACATATGAATAGTTGAAAGGTTGTAGGTCATCTAGTCCAACACACACACACACAAATGTCTTAGTTTTGGGGAAACCCGGCAGCCCTCTAGCTAAGCTCCTTCTTCCAGGAATCGCCCCCTCCCCATCACTGTGGATGTGGTGGGACCAACACTAAAGGGGGGGAGGGGGGGGGAAATAGTGACTGGAGGGTTCTGGGGTGCAGCTCAGGTGCCCAGCTGGTTCTTGGGAGGAGGAAGAGGAGGGGACCCCTCCTGCACCCACCAGGCTCCATCCGCAGAGCTGCTTCCTCAGATCCTGGGGAGATCTTGGCCTGCCCCGGGGGCTCCCAGAGGTCCTCCGCACTGACCCCTGGGCGCTGCAGACCGGCTCCCTTCCCCTTTGGGCCCAGATGGCCAGCCCAGACATTCTGGAAATGAAAGTCCAGGAGGAAGCCAGCTATCCTAGGCTGGGCCTTGCCTTAAACCATGGTTTATATTAAACCAATCTCCAGACGGCCTAACTCGGTGGGACCTCTTTGGCCACTTCTTTCCAACGTGCTTGAGGGAGTCCTCGAATTACGACCTCAACCGAGCCCAACAGTTCTGGCCGCTAAGTGAACATGATCTGAGCTTTGTCCCGTTCTATCCACCTGTCTTGCCGCAGCGGTTCATAACCCAGTCGTTAAGCGAATCCGGCTTCCCCCGGTGACTCTGCATGCCAGAAGGTCGCAAAAGGGAATCCCAAGGACACTGGAACCTGGCGACCGTCGTTAAAACGAGTCAGTGGCCAAGCGGCTGAATTAGGACCCCGTAACCATGCGTCTTCAGAGTGAAAAACGGCCCTAAGTCTCCTTTTGCGGTGCTGTTTTAACTCCAAGCGGCCACTAAGTAAGTCAAGCACTACAAGTCCCATAATTTAAGTAGCATGCTTCTTTACAGGAGGTTGCCCACGAAAGCTCAACTTACAACCGTTCCATTTAGTGACTGTTCAAAGTTACAATGGCACGGGGGGGGGGGGAATGATTCGGGAGCAATTTTTCCTTCTTACAACGTTCAAATCATCCCCGGGGTCAACATTCACTCTCTTGGCAAGTGGCTCGTATTTATGACGGTCGCAGTGTCCTGGGGGGTATCACCTGATCCCCTTTTGCGACCGGAGCGAAGTCAACAGGGAAGCCAGATCCGCTTAACAACCAGTTAAGAAGTGTGGTGATCTGTTTAACGGTGGCAAGAAAATGTTGCAAAACGGGGCAAGGCTCGCTTAAGAAATGTCTCGCTTACCAACAAAAGGGCTCAACTGTAGTTCAGTTGAGGACTTCCTGTATCTGAGGGGCTGCCCCAAAGAACCGGGGGTGGGGTGGGGGTTGTTCCTTTTATTTTCTAAAGGCAGGATAAGAAAACAATGGATGGGAATCAAACAAGGAGAGAGGCAACTTAGAATTAAGGATAAATTTCAATTCACCAGTGGAACTGCTTGCCACCAGAAGTTGTGGGTGCTCCATTTAACACGAGACTGGGTGGCCGTTGTCCGAAATGGTCATAGCGTCTCCTGCCTGAGCAGGGGGTTGGACTACAAGACCTCCAAGGTTCCCTCCCCCCCCCCCCCCGGTCCCAGCTCTATTTCCACTCGCCATCACAAGTCCACTTCACTTGAATGCTTCTTCAAAGTTACCTCCGGGACCGTATTCTGCCCCATACATCCCTACGACCTATTCGCTCGCACAGAGAGGGACTTCTCCAGGTGCCGTCCACTAGACAATGTCATGGGGCGGCGCCTAGGAGCAGAGCCTTCTCTGTGGCGGGCCCAGCCCTGTGGAATGACCTCCCCCCGGATATTAGGACCACTACAGACCTCCGCTCCTTCCGTGTTAAGCTCAAGACCCACCTTTTCCAAATATCTGGCCTGGCCCAACCATAACTTCGTTACGCTCCTGAGGGGTTTTTAATTCAGCAATTTTATTTAGGGGATTTTAAACTGTGTTTTAGCTGTGTTTTTAGCTGTGTTTATTGTCTTTCACTTGCAGGTCTACTCTCCTCCATGCACAAATGTAATTGTCCTTGTTTTTTCGTATGTATGTGTGTCCTATGTGTATTTTATCTTTTTGACTGTACGCCGCCCCGAGTCCTTCGGGAGAGGGTTGCGGCTAATCAAATAAAATTTGATTTGATTTGATTTGAAAGAACAATTTTTATTACCCACAATGGCAGCCATTGTATTAAAAAACGCTTGTTTTCAGTTAATCTCGGCCCACCCAGTGCAGCCCCCTTCCCTCTTTTCCAATGCCTTTCCCCTTTTTTCTGGGCAGGGGGGGGGAGAGGAAATACATTGTGAACTAACACGATGAAGCCACAGAGGTGACAGAGCACAGGAGGGGGTGGTGTGTCTGTGTCCGGGGGTCTCCCGTGTGCCCCCTCCTTTTCCGGTCCCGAGTTCAGGATTCCCCACGCTTTTCTCAGATCGGCAGGGAGCGGGGGGCCCCCGTCTCGGCCACCTCCCTGATGCCGGCAGACCCCCCCCTCAATTCCCAAAGGAAACAACCGCGAGAAAGGCTACCTGTCCCAGATTGAAACAGGAACCGAAAAAAAACCAAACAGAATGACCAGAAAGAAAAGAAAGGAAGAGAGAGAGAGGGAGGGAAGGAGGAGGGAAGGAGGGTCAGGACATAACTTGGGTTAAAAAAACAACAACGTCCCTTCCCCCCCCCCCCCCACGTAAGTCCGGTGGATCAAACCTCAAAACAGTCCCCTTGTCTCTGGCTGAAATCCTGGGGAGGTTGGGGCCTGCTCCCCCCCGGCCGGACGAAGGCCTGCAGCTGCTCCGGTCCAAGGGTTGTGCGGCGTTCCTGGTGGGGAGGTGTGTGTGTGTGGGGGGGCTTGGGAGGGAGAGGAGGGGGTAGGGTAGGGGGGGGTGCAGCTGGGGCTGTCACGCAAGGAGTTTGCAGTGGCACAGCTCCTTGTACATCTGTCGGCGGAGTTTCGGCATATCCTGCTGTGTGAAGGTGAAGGGCAGGCCCAGGGCCAGGAATTTGGAATACTGCGGAAGGAAAAAAAAAAGACAAATTAAGAAAAAAAAAAAAGATCGATTTGAGGATCTGCTTTGTGGTCGGAGCCGATCGAGAGCAATAAATGAGAATATTTGTCGCTCAGGGTCGAAATGAGGGCTCCTCGGTGCTCTCTGGGGTATTATTATTATTGTTTTGGCAGACGTTTCATGACCCAACTAGGGAATGTCATCAGCACTAGAAAGGAGTGGGGTTATGGAAAGAAAGAGGAGGACGAGGACTGTGGGCTCCTTGGTGCTCTCTGAGCTGCATTGTATTCCTGAAGACGTTTCATGACCCAACTAGGGAACGTCATCAAGGCTAGAAGAGAGGAAGGCTTATGGCAGGGGTCGGCAACCTTAAACCTTCAAAGGGCCATAACCGGAAGCCCCCCGTTCAATTCTGGAGCCGACCAGAAGTCCAGTTCCCCCCCCCCATAGAGTCTCCTCCTAGCACGGCCTCCTTTTGACTCTACCTGCCCTAACCGAAAGCCCCATCCATTGTGGAGCCCACGGGCGACAGGGAGCCGCAGCAGAGGGATGGAAGAGCCACCGGGGGCTCCAGAGGGGGAGGAAGAGGAGGAGAACTGTGGGGTCCTTAGTGCTCTCTGACTTGGTGGGTTTTCTTCCAGACGTTTCATGACTCAGCTAGGGAACATCATCAGAGCTAAAAATGCACCTCCCCTCCCCCCTCACACTGATGAAGTTCCCTAGTTTACAATACAATAGTAGAGTTGGAAGGGACCTTGGAGGTCTTCTAGTCCAACCCCCTGCCTAGGCGGGAAACCCTATACCGTTCCAGACAAATGGCTATCCAACATCTTCTTAAAGACTTCCAGTGTTGGGGCATTCACAACTTCTGGAGGCAACTTCTGTTCCATTGATTAATTGTTCTAACTGTCAGGAAGTTTCTCCTCAGTTCTAAGTTGCTTCTCTCCTTGATTAGTTTCCATCCATTGCTTCTTGTTCTACCCTCAGGTGCCTTGGAGAATAGTATGACTCCCTCTTCTTTGTGGCAGCCCCTGAGATATTGGAAGACTGCTATCATGTCTCCCCTAGTCCTTCTTTCTCTTAAGCTAGACATCCCCAGTTCCTGCAACCGTTCTTCATGTTTTAGTCTCCAGTCCCCTAATCATCTTTGTTGCTCTTCTCTGCACTTTTTCTAGAGTCTCCACATCTTTTTTACATCGTGGCGACCAGAACTGAATGCAGTATTCCAAGTGTGGCCTGACCAAGGCATTATAAAGTGGTATTAACACTTCACGTGATCTTGATTCTATCCCTCTGTTGATGCAGCCTAGAACTGTGTTGGCTTTTTTGGCAGCTGCTGCACACGGCTGGCTCCTATTTAAATGGTTGTCCACTAGGACTCTAAGATCCCTCTCACAGTTACTACTACTGAGCAAGGTATCACCTATACTGTCCCTGTGCATTCCGTTTTTCTTGCCTAAATGTGGAACCTTACTCTTTTCACCATTGAATTTCATTTTGTTAGATAGTGCCCAATGTTCAAGTTTGTCAAGATCCTTCTGTATCTTAAGCCTATCTTCTGGAGTGTTGGCTCTTCCTGCCAGCTTGGTGTCATCTGCAAATTTGATGAGTTCCCCATTTATTCCCTCATCCAAATCATTGATGAAGATGTTGAAGAGTACTGGGCCCAAAACAGAGCCTTGGGGTACTCCACTGCATGCTTCCCTCCATGTAGATGCAGTTCCATTGAGGACTACACGTTGAGTGCGGTTGGTCAGCCAGTTACGAATCCATCTGGTGGTGATGCTGTCTAACCCACATTCTTCTACTTTATCTAGTAGTAGGTTATGGTCTACCTTATCAAAAGCCTTACTGAAGTCCAAGTAAACTATATCGACGGCATTCCTCTGGTCCACTAGTTTTGTCCCTTTGTCAAAGAATGCAATAAGATTAGTCTGGCATGATCTGTTTTTGACAAACCCATGTTGGCTTTGGGCTATTACTTTGTTTACTTCTAGGTGTTAGCTAATTCGTTGCTTGAGTATCTTTTCCAGAATCTTTCCTGGTATTGAGGTCAGGCTGATAGGTCTGTTTTACCTCTTTGTGTAAAGACAGATGCAAAACATGAGTTAAATAGTTCTGCTTTCTCCCTGTTGCTTGTCACCTTCTTGCCACTTTCTCCCAGCAATGGACCAATTGTTTCCTTAACCTTTTTCTTGTTTTTAACATGTTGGAAGAAGCTTTTTTTTGTTATTTTTTTACTTTTGTGGCAAGCCTTTCTTCATTGTGAGCCTTAGCTTTCCTCACTTCATCTTTACAGGCTCGGGCTATTTGCTGATATTCTGCCTTAGTTAAGTCCCCCCCTTTCCACTTTTTATACTTAAGTTTTTGCCTTTCAATTTGTCAGAGAGTTCTTTATGCAGCCATGATACTGGTTTCTTTTGGGAGCTGTTATTTTTCTTCTTCATTGGTATTGTGCTAGACTGGGCTTTTGTAATCTCATTTTTCATAATTTCCCAAGCGTCTTGAGTTGTTTTCCCCTTGAGGATTCTCCTCCATGGAATTCTTCCTAAGCTCTAAGTTTATTGAAATTAGCTCTCTTAAAGTCCAAGACTCTAGTTTGACTTTGTTCTACTACTTGTGTTTGCATAATGTTGAATTCCAATATTGCATGGTCACTTGCCCCCAGGGTTCCTATGGCTTCAACACCTTCTATCATTTCCTCTCTGTTAGTGAGAATTAAGTCCAATATGGCCGATCCCCTTGTTTCCTTCTCTACTTTTTGGGAAACAAAGTTGTCTGCTAGGTTTGTTAGGAACCTGTTGGATCTTCCACTTGGTGCAGAGTTTGTTTCCCAGTTGATGTCAGGGTAGTTAAAATCCCCCACTACTATTGTGGTGTGCTTCCTACATACCTTAGTTAGCTGACTAGCAAAAAGTTCATCTACTTCCTCTGCTTGGTTGGGTGGCCTGTAGTATAGACTTATGGCAGTGTCATTTCCCCCCCCCCCCAACCTTTAATATTGACCCAAATGCATTCAAGATATTTCTCATCATTGTTGTGCTCTATTTATTTCTTATATATAGTGCAACTCCACCTCCTCTTTTATTTGGTCTATTTCTTTTAAATAATTTAACTCCTTCTACCTGTATGTTTCATTTGTGGCTTTCTTTAATGGCAACAATATCGTATCTGCCCTCTTTTACTTGAATTTCTAATTCGCCCTGTTTATTCCTCATACTCTGTGCATTGGTGTATAGACATTTGAGTCCATTTTGATTGACCTTGTGTTTACTGTCTACATAACCTGTGTTAGGCCTGACTGCCCCTATTTTCTTGCCACTTGTTTGATTCATGCACATGGTATGGCACTCACTATTAAGTGCTTGGTTTTGCTTGACAGCGGGAGTGATAATCTTACCCGCACAAACATCTGTGTTACATGCACTGATAACCCTATGAGTTTTAGATTGCTGGGGTCAGAAATGTTCTGTATCAATTAATTCTCTGTCCCCGCTCTTCAGTTTAAATGTTTATCCAGAAAATCTGTGAATTTGATGCCAAGTAACTCAGTCCCTTTCTTGGATGGGTGCAAACCATCTCTTTTGTACAGTTTTTCATTGGACCAGCTGCAGACATCATGACTAATAAAACCAAAGCCTTCCCTTTTACACCACTCCTTTAGCCAAACATTAAACTCTGCTACACGCTGGCCCTTCCCTTTTTCTTCCTTCTATACAGGTAAAACCTCTGAAAAGATAAGCCTACAACCTATACTACTAAGTTCATACCCCAAGCTCTGGAAATCATTCCTCACAGAAAGTACATATTTTTGGGACAGATCCTTTGTGCCAAGATGTATAATAGCATCAACATCACAGTCCTTACTTGCATTCTTGACTATCTTAAGAATAGGCCTCGTGTCTCTGCTGGCAGTAGCACCTGGCAGACACCTGGGTCATGAAATGTCTGCAAGGAAACCACCAGGTTCAGAGAGCACCAAGGACCCCACACTCCTTTTCTTCCTCTCCCTCTCCTCCTCTTCTCTCCCCTCCTCCTCTTCTTCTTCTCTCCCCTCTTCCTCTTCCTCCTCCTCCAGAACGCTGGAAGCACCCTTTCCAGGGGCAAATTTTATTCAAAGGGTCTACGAGCTGCCTTTCCAGAAATGCTTCTGCCTTTGAACAGGTAGGAAAGGTGCCCCCACCCCGCACTGTCCAAGCGCCAGGGCCCCCCTTTGGCGCCAGTTCTCTCACCTGCAGGACAAAGGCTCCACAATCACTGTCGTTGTTTTGTCGGGCGATGTTCTGGGTGGGAGAAAATGCAACGGGTCAGATCAGGCGGGGAAAGAGAGCAGGGGGTCCCCCCAGCCCCCAAGGTGCCCACCCCTCTTCCCCCACTCGCCTGACCAGACCCATCCCACACTTGGAGAAAGCTGGCCGGGGGTTGGCCCCCTTCCTCACCTGGGCTCCCACCTGCGTCCTCTCTGCCTTCCTGCCCGACCTCCCTAAGCCACTCTGGGGTCCCAATTCTCGCCTCCGTCCCCCTGAGCGGTCACTTCCGCCCAGCCACAGAGGGGCACCTGGCATCTTCTATCATTTTATAGCTCAAAGGATCAAGGTAGATTTTGGGGTGGGGGGGCAGACCCCCCAAAAGGGCTGAATTTTACACATCCACCTAAACTGAAATGAGAGTCAGTTTGAGCTAGTGGTTAAGGCGCTAGCCTAAAAGCCAGATGGGCGGGAGTTTTAGTCTCGCCTTAGGCACGAAAGCCAAGTAGGTGAATTTGGCCCAATCACCAGGAGAGACAGTGAGTTCTAGTCCCATTTTAGGCATGAAAGCCAGGTAGGTGACTTTGTGCCAATCACCAGGAGACGGGGAGTTCTAGTCCCGCCCTAGACACGAAAGCTGGTTAGGTTGGAAGAGCCTCCTGGCTGCCGGAGGGGTGATCCCCCCAGGTTAAATTTGGGAGGCCCCGAGAAGCTGAGGGAGAGGAACCCGAAGGAGATGGGTCACTGGAGACCCCTCCCCAAATGCTTGGGAAGAGACACCCACCATCTGGAAAACCCCTCTCCAGCCTTCTCGGAAGTCAGGACGATTCTTCTTATCCGCTTCGGCTTGCAGGTACCTGCAGATGTGCTGGATGGGGGGGGGGGGGAGAGGAGGGGGAAGGTGCGTCAAACAGAAAGCAGCAGCCCCATTGCCCCCCCCACAACTTAATTGTTTGTAATATTATATATTTTACTTTATTCAAATTAAAATCCCCCCCTTCCCAAAACTCCAATCCATAAAACAACCGAGATATTTTAAAAGGTGCCTTAAAAACAAAACAAAAAAACAACCCAGAACATATAGCTTAGTCCTCGACTTACGACCCCAATGGAGTCACTTAACAATCATGGCACGAGAGATTTGTGAAGCGAATTTTGTCTTGTTTTACAATCTTTCGTGCCATGATTGTTAAGTGACTCTCCATCGCCGATATATTAAGTGAACACAGTCGCTAAGCGAATCCGGCTTTTCCCCGTGTTGACTTTGCTGGTCAGGAGGTCGTAAAAAGAGGAATCCCGTGAACCCGAGACAGGGCGACCGTCATGAACCCGAATCGTCTGAATTTTGACCACGTTTGACTACAAGGATGTGGCAACGTTCATGAGTTTGAAAGACAATCGCAAGCCACCTTTTATCTGCGCCGTTGTAACTTTCAACGGTCACTTAATGAACTGTTGTAAGTCAAGGACCGCCTGCATAGACGTATTATCCCCTCCTAGTTGAAAACTGACTAATATATTACTACAGTGTTTGCAGACACCTGCATTTTTTTTAAAGTAGTCAATGTATTGACAAATTAATGGCCTGTCTTTTACATACCATTTTATCGATGGCAAAAAAAAAAAAAAAATAGTCAACAGGAAAAATTAAGAATATAAAAGGCAAAATAAAGATTTCCAAGTTCTTAGGGAAGTGGGATCGTAATCCACTCGTGGAAAAATTTTCCGCAGCTTCCCATCGATCCCAAATTGCCCCGAGAATGCCCTGACTTATCCATCGTTGGCTAATTAAATATAATAAATCCAGTCTCCACCGTAGGGGGAAGTGCGTGGAAAGAGCTGGGGGGGGGGGCAGGGCCACTCCACCTCCAGCCTCCTCCACCAAAAAGCCCCTCCCCCAAGTGTCTTTTTCTGAAAACAAGACAACCTTGGTGCTTCCTCTTTCCAGCCCCCCCCACCCCCCACCTCTCCTGCCAATCTCAGGGGAGCAGTCTCCAGGGGCAGAGAAAGGGGTGCTCAGTGCGCCTGGATCCCCGGCCTCCCCGGGACTTTGCAAGCTCCAAATCCTTTCTCCAAAAGTTGCTCTTTTCCAAAAGAAAAACTGGAATTTCTTGGGGGTTTTCCCCCCCCTGAAAACATTTCGCTTCTCACCCAAGAAGCTTCTTCAGTTCTAACTGATTGGTGGGGAATGGAAGGAGTCGGTCCAGTTCTTCAGTCAGTGAGAACGGAAGAAGCTTCTTGAATGATTGTGGAGCATGGTTAGAGGGAAAAGAAGGACTTTGGGGGGACACGATAGCAGCCTTCCAGTATTTGAGGGGCTGCCCCAAAGAAGAAGAGGGAGTCTAGCTATTCTACCAAGGTCCAGAAGGCAGGAAGAGAAGAAACAACGGATGGAAACTCATCAAGGAGAGAAGCAATCTGGAACTAAGGAGATATTTCCTGACTGTGAGGACAATTAACCAGCGGAACTGCTTGCCACCAGAAGTTGTGGGTACCTCCATCCCTGGAGGCTTTTAAGAAGAGACTGGGCAGCCATATGTCTTGAATAGTGTAGGGTCTCCTGCATAAGCAGGGGCTGGACTAGAAGACCTCCAAGGTCCCTTCCTCCTCTCTTCTCCCTATTCTCTCATCTCCCCTCTTCTTCCCTTCCTGAAATTCTTATTTCCTCCCCTCCTTTCCCTGACCCTCTCTTACTATCCCTGAGAACAAATTAACCCGTGGAACAGCTTGCCACCAGAAGCTGGGGGCGCTCCATCTTTGGAGCTCCTTAAGAAGAGACTGCTTTAGGGTTTCCTGCTCGAGCGGGGGGGGGGGGGGGGCTGGACTGGAGGACCTCCGAGGTCCCTTCCGGCTGTACCCTGATTCCAAGAAGCGAAACATTTCCAAAGGGGGAAAAAAAAACCCACCAAGAAAGTCCAATTGCCTTTTTGGAATAACAGTGGAAGATGGAGCCCTTTCCTGCCCACAGCTGAGCCCGCCTTACCTTGGGACACCGCCGGTTGAGGGTCCGCTGGGAATCCAGGTAGGTGATCTTCTTCTGCTTCACCTCCACGCAGATCAGCGACCAATGAACCTCCAGATGGATCGGGATCAACAGGATCTCTTTGTTAAAAATGTCCACCTGGGGGCACGACGATTTAAAACGGAGGAAGAAACCAAAAGAGACAACGATAAGTTGGGCCCAAAACTTTGGTTATTGTCTTGAATTGGAACACTGGGAAAAATCATGGGAGAAAAATGCCCCAATTAACAACGTCAGCAGCCTACAAAAAAACTTGTACAAGATGTTTTATCGTTGGCATTTAACCCCCCCCCCCCGGCGTGACTGGCCAAAATGTCCCCAAAGCCTTCGCCTGAATGTTGGAGATGCAGCTATAAACAAGGAACTTTCTATCACGTGTGGTGGCCATGCCCCAAAATAAAGAGACGGCTAGAGGAAATTACAGGACAAAAGATAGAGATGAAACCGGAAGTATTCCCATTGGGCACATTAAGGGGAAACATGGGTAAAACAATTCCAACACATAATACTGCATATATTAACCGCAGCTAGAATCGCTTTTGCTCAAAATTGGAAAGAAGAGCAAACCCCCGCTCTGATCTAACGATAGTAAGAAAGGTACTTGATTGTGCAGGGATGGATAGGTTGACCGTGGAATTAGAGGACAGAGAAGACTACTAAATAAGGCATATTAAAGATTTATATCAAAAAGAGAGAGAAATGTACACATTTGTAAATATCGGTGTAATTTAAACGAGTATAGAATACATAGTACAGTAATCTAAATAATTAGTAACGATTTAATAGGAGTGACATCAATATGGAAACGCTGGGACGAATGGAACTGGGTGTTGTCGTTAATGTTCAGATATGTTTAATAAAAAATTAAAAAATAAAGTCCCCCTGGGGATGGACGGAGGGGACACAGGAGGAGGTCAGCGGGGTCTCCCAGCAGGGCCTTCCCCTTCTCCCTCCCTGGCTGTACAGGTGGGGAAGGGGGGCTTGGGCTTCAGCCTCTGGGGCTTTGGCGATGGGGACTCCCCCCGGTGCACCTTGAACAGATTCACTCAATGACTGAGCCACTAATTTAACTGCCACAGTGACTCGCTTAACAACGGTGGCAAGAAAAACTGGCAAAATTCCCTTCACCACCATCTCACTTAGCGACAGCGGTGGTTGTTACGTTGAGGACTACCTGTTTTCCCTTTCCTGTCCACCTGGCCGAGGGGCTGCAAAGGAAGGATAGCGGGGGCGGGTGGGAGGGAGAAACCCCACTTACATTTTTGGTCCAACGCTTCACGCCTTCGTACCCCTTGGTTCGTAGCTTATCGTAGAAAAAACTGTTGAAAAAGTGAACCTGAGGGAGGGGGAAAAAAGAGAAATTGAGGAAGATGGAGGTGCAAAAAAAAAGGCAGAGACCATCACCAATTGGCCCAATTCACCAGGTCCACCTGTGACCTAAGACAGGGGTCCCCAACCTTGGCAACTTTAAGACTGGTGGACTTCAACTCCCAGAATTCCTGGCTGAAGAATCCTGGGAGCTGAAGTTCACAATAAGTCATAAAGGGGGCACATCTCCCCCACCTCTAGGAGGGCACACAAACCGTAAGCCCCCTTTTACCTGGGACGTATTTATTTATTTAACGTATGGCATATCAAAGTGCCATTCAAGATGGCTGTGCACAAGGCTGGGCAGGCCTTTTTTCCGGCACCAGTGACCGGTTTTCCAATTGCACTAGGACAGCGCCCCAGAGGGTCAAGGTCATTGCCCAGAGGGTCACGGGTTGCCTTCTCCCCTCTTGGGAAGAGCTTTATAGCTCCCGCTGTCTTCAGAAAGTTCAAAACATCCTTAAAGATCCATCTCATCCTGGGCACCCCTTTTTTTTTTGAACTATTACCTTCTGGCAGACGGTACAGGATAATAAAAAGCAAAGACAAAGAGGCTGAGAAACAGCTTCTATCCCAGGGCAGTAACTATATTCAATTAAAGCGCTCCATGGCACGGGACCTAGTTACTTGCGGGATCGCATCCTCCCACATACATCCCTGCGGCCAATACGCTCACACAGGGAGGGACTTCTCCTGGTGCCGTCCACGAGGCAATGCCAACGGGCGACACCGAGGAGTAGGGCCTTCTCTGTGATGGGCCCAACCCTCTGGAATGACCTCCCCCCCGACATTAGAACCACTTCTGACCTCCGCTCCTTCCGGCAAAAACTGAAGACCCACCTGTTCCGATTAGCAGGCCTGGCATAATTCAACTGTCCCTCCTAGCAAATGTATTATATCTGGTTATTTTAGGGGCTTTTTAATTTACTGTATTTGTTTTTAGGGGTTTGAATTTATTTTATATCTGCTTTGTACAGTTCTTTTAACGACATTTTAACCTCCTCCATGTCAATTGTCAACTGTACATATTTAATTTAATTTTATTGTATCCTGTTATATTTTGTATGAACTGTACACCGCCCCGAGTCCCTTGCGGGAGAGGGGGCGGTCTAGAAGCATTAAATATTATTATTATTAATATTAATTCTACTGTATAGTGAAATATTAATGCAATATCGTTTTTCAATTTCAATTATATAGCAAGTGTGGAGGATGTGTGTGTGTTTGTGTTTTTACTTTTATAGTTATAATGTACACTGAAGTTGGCATTTAATTTTCATTGTATGATATGCAATGACAATAAACTAAACTAAAACTATACTGAAACTAAACTCACCCTAACCCTAACCCAAACTAAAATTAAACTAAACTAAACTAAAGAGGCCCTAGCAATATATATTAACATTTCTACCAGCGTTGGGTTTCCATTTTTTCTACTACCAGTTTACTCATGCGTGTGTACGCAGAAAATTGTAAAGATACAAACGTACAACTTAAAAAACGATATAAGTGGATTTATGATAGGGAAATAAAGTGTGGAATAGGAATCTTATTTTCGTGTAAATATTGAGCTGGCATTGCTGGAATGCCGCCCCGAAAATCCACCAGAGAAATAAAAGAAGCAAGGGCAACAACGGAAGGAGGAAAGAAGCGAAGGGAAAAGAAGAGAAGGGGAAAGGAGAGGAAGCGAGGGAGAGTGTAGAAGGAGTAGGAGAGAGGAGGGGTGGGGGAGAGGGAGGGGAAGAAGAAAAGAGGAAGGAGAGGAGGAAAGGAGAAGGCAGAGAAGGGGGGGTCGGGAAGAAAGGGGGAAGGAGGAGGGTTGTGGCAAAAGAAGTTGGAGAGGCGAGGTGGCAAGAAATTGACCCCAATTGTGTCTTTTGTATTTTTAAGCAGATTGTGATGGATGCTAGACGCCAACAGAGAAATGTTAATCGTATCGACAAGGATGTATATTTGTGAATGTATAATATGGAAAGATTAAAAAAATAAAACCTTTTAAGAAAAAGGTAGGGCCCGATACGGGCCGAATTGGGAGGGACCCACCTCTGATTTCTACCTACCATATTTTTCGGAGTATAAGACGCACCTTCCCCCCCCCCCCCCCCAAAAAAGAGGGTGAAAATCTGGGTGCGTCTTACACACTGAATACAGCATTTTTGGCCTCCCGTAACCCCCCCCCTTTGCAAAAATGGACATGCAGAGGCTTTGGGAGGCTTCCAGAGTGCTCCTGGGGGCTGGGGGGGGGGAGGGCACAAATGAGGAAACAAATGGACTGTTTTTGCCCCCCCCCAGCAGCACTTTACAAGCCTCCCAAAGCCTCTGCATGCTTTTTTTTTTGTTTTTTGCAAAAAACGGCCTGTTTTTTTGCTTGTTTTTGCCCCCCCCAGCCCCCAGGAACACTACAAGCCTCCCAAAGCTCTGCATGCCTCCCCCCCACCTTTTTTTTGCAAACAAACGAGGCTTGCAGAGGGTTTGGGAGGCCCGCAGAGTGGAAAAATGTACCTCTTAAAAATCATGGTGCGTCTTATAGTCCAAAACATTCGGTAGTTTAGGGAAACGTAATTAAAAAATCTACATTTTTATGGAAGGTGTACATTTTACACTTGGCATCCATTGCTGGGTTTCCCCCCCCCCCCCGCCAGAGTCAAGGGACAAAAGCACCTCCTTCGTCAGGAGTTCCAAAGGCTTTCCACCGAAGCCTCTGTGCCGGGGCATTGCATTGCGGGGCATTGCGCATCCCTTGGGACTCTCATGTACATTTGTTAGTCATGTCCTTATATTGCAAGCGCCCGAAAGGAAGAAAAAAGGTGGAGAAACGGGGCTCACCTTTTCTGGCACGGTGTCCATAACGAGGTCCCCGTACATGTTCATCACCTGCTCGAAAGGGGGACAGGGGGTGGTGGATTAAAACAAGGACACCACATAGGAAGCCCTGGGGGGGGGGGGAGGGGGGAGCAAACCATCCCACGCAGGGCTGGATTGTCTCCCTAACCACCAGTATAACCACAGCCCAGGGGGAAACGGTGCTCCGGATCGAAAGGCCCGAGTTGAACTGTGAGGATCTCGGCACTCTCTGGGTCTGGTTTCCTTGAAAACGTCTCATGACCCAACTAGGGAACATCATCAGTGCTAGAAGGGTTGTGGGGAGGAAGAGGAGGAGGACTGTGGGGTCCCTGGTGCTCTTTGGGCTTTTCAGGAGGCAACTGGACTTCCTTTTTTTTCTTTCTTTTGAAGATGTTTTGCTTCTCATCCAAGGAGCTTCTGACAGGATAGAGGGGAAGGGAAGGATTGATCCGTCCTATTATTTTTATCCACTATCCCGTCAGAGCTGAAGAAGCTCCTTGGATGAGAAGCGAAATGTCTTCAAAAGAAGAAAAAAACCCACAAGGAAGTCCACTTGCCTCCTGAAAAAGCCCATTTGGGACAACCAGGACCTGGAGGACGGAGGATCTCTACAGAATGGGAGCTGGGCAGTTGTCTTCCAGATGTTCTGTGACCCAACTAGGGGGATGTCAGCAGGGCTAAAAGGAAGAGGGGGCTGTGGGGAGGAAGAGGAGGAGGGAGAAGTGAAGGAGGGAAAAGAGGAAGAGGGAGAAGGGAAGGAGGAGAGAAGGGAAGGAGGAAAAGGGGAGGAAGGAGGAAGAGGGGAAAGAGGAAGAGGGAGAAAGGAAGGAGAGAAGGGGAGGAGGAAGAGGAGGAAAGGTAAGGAGGCGGGGAGGAGGAAGAGGAGGAGGAAGAGAAGGGAAGGAGAAGGAAGAGGAGGCAAAGGGAAGGAGGAAGAGGAGGAGAAGAGGAGAGAATGGAAGAAAAGAAGGAGGAGGAGGAAGAGGAGGGGAGAAGTAGGAGGGGAGGATGAAAAGGGGAGAAGGGAAGGAGGAGGAAGGGAGGAGGAAGAGGAGGGGAGAAGGAAAGGAGGAGGAAGAGGAGAAGGAGGAGGGGAGGAGGAAGAAGAGAAGGTGGGAGCAGGAAGAGGAGGAAAGGAGGAGGGGAGGAGGGGAGGAGGAAGAGGAGAAGGAGGAGAGAAAGGAAAGTGGTGGGGAGGAGGAAGAGGAGAGAAAAGAGAAAGGGAGGAGGAAGAGGAGGGGAGAAGGGAAGGAGGAGGAAGAGGAGGAGAAGGAGGAGGGGGGAAGAAGAAGAGAAGGAGGAGGGGAGAAGGAAGAGGAGGAGAGAAAGGAAGGAGGAGGGGAGGAGGAAGAGGAGGAGGGAAGGAAGGAGAAGGAGGAGGCTGACCTGACCCAAGCGATGGTGGCCGCTTGAGGGGTTGCCCCACTGGAGCTCAGGGATAGGGAGGGGGGGAGGGAGGGGGGAATTCAGATAGAAGGGAATCTGTAGCCAAAACAACGTCTTTTCTCTGGGGAACCAAGGACATTCTCGCACCTGGTCGATGGAAGGCGGAGCAATGATGCCACCCGGTTGCCAGTGTCCCCCCCCTTCCCCCCCCCGTGAAGGGCCCACCTGGCCGATGGCCTTGAGAAAGTAGGAAAAACTTTTTCTTCTCATTGGGGGAAACGGCGGGGGGCTTTTTCACCAAGAGTATCCTTTGAGGGATCGACCTGCCTCGGAGTCTCACTTGCGATGGGTTGATTACTGGGAGGAGGAGGAGGAGGAGGAGGAGGAGGAGAAGGACTGTGGGGTCCTAGAAATGGTTTCAGCCGATGTTTAAAATTGAGCCCAGGTAGGCGGCTCAGAGGAGCTCGGGCAGGTTAAAAAACACACCGCAGAGGCATCAGGGAGCCTGGCACCTCTGGGGCGGCCTCCCTCCGGGGCAACCGCCCGCCCTGTGCTGCCCAAGGCCTCTACGGGCCGCCCCACCCTCGCCCCTCCTCCCTCCTCCGCCCAAACCCTACCTGGTCATTGAGCCAGTTGGAGCCGAAGAGGGTCTGCAGGTCGTCCATGGTCACCACGTGGCGCTTGTACGTCACCCGGAAGGTCCGGATGACGGCGTTGCCCGGCATGCGCTGGTAGGACTGGATCAGCTGGTTGATCAAGCTCTTCCTGCAGGGGCCGAAAGGACGACAGCCGTGGGGGACCCCTCAATGGGAAGGGAGGCCCAGGGGGACGGTGGCAGACGGGGGGCTCTCTCTGGGACCCCCTTGAGTCGACTCCACCTAAGAGTGGAGTCCCATTTCGAGCCCAGGAGCTCCTAACCCTATCAATGTCAGTCTAGCTCTCTCTCTCTCTCTCTCTGTCTGTCTCTCTCTATCTATCTGATCAGATAACCATTTTTCCTGGATGATATAAGGCCTTGGGCCCCTGGGGTTTGGACTAGAAAACCTCCAAAGTTCCTTCCAACCTTATGATTCTACAATGTCCCTCTCCCTCCCTCCCTCCCTCTACCTCTCCATCCATCCACCCATCTCCATCCACCCGTTTTCAAGAAAAGACCAGACAACCCCCCAGGGAGGGGTGTGGGACTAGAAGACCTCCACGGTCCCTTCCGACATCCTGCAAGGGCTTGAAGCCCTCCCGCTCACCACGAGCTGCACAAGGGACTTCGATTCCCAGAATCCCCATATCTAGCTGGGAATTTTGGGAGTCGCGTCTTTTAGCTTGGCTCTTTCCAGAGACCAGCAAGGCTTTTCTTCCCAGGGGTAGATTAAACCTGGGGGGCGGGGGGAGCCAACTGTTCCTCTTGTAGGGGAGCTCAGATTTGGAGGTTGGGTGGGGCTGGCAAGGGTTCTGTGGGGCAGCCTTCCTGGAGCCTTGATCTTTTGGGGGGGAGGGGGAGGAAAGCTGAGCTATTTGCCCATTAGCGGCTGGAGGGGGGGGGAAGGCAGGGAGGAATAAGAGCAGGGAGGGGGGGTAGCAGTGGGGGGGGGGTGGATCGTACCTCTGGAGGGTGGAGAATTCCTGCTGAAAGATGTCCTCCAGCTTCCCCACCACCTCGTCCACGCTGATGGGAATGAGGCTGCCGTACGTCTGCAGGAACTCGTCCAAGATATCTGGCAGGAAGGACAGAAGGATGTGGAGGAAGCAACCAAATTCAGCCCATCTTTTTTTGGAGGGGTGTATCTCAAGGAGGGACGAGGGGAAAGGGGTGGGTGGGAGGGAGAAGGGCTGCTGCCTCTAAGGCTGCTGGGGAAAAAAGCCTTTTATTCCATATTTCATGTTGATTTTTAACCTGTCCTTTTTATAAAAAAAAAGATTGTAAACTTTGCACAAACTTTTAAGTCCTCGACTTAAAACAGTTCATTTCGTGACCGTTTACAAAGTTACATCACCATTGGAAAAAAAAATGACTGAGGACCGTTTTTCACACTTAACGACCACTGCCGCATCCCCGGGGTCAAAATTCTTGGCTTGGCAACGGGCTCGTATTTATGATGGCCGCAGAATCCCTGTGTGTGTGTGTGTGTGTGTGTGTGTGTGTGATGCGATCCCCTCCAGATGAGCAAAGTCAACAACCGGGTTACTAAGCTATCAACTGCAGGGCTTCGTTTCCCAAACGTGGCAGTTGTCAAATCGAAGCGAAGCTCACTTTAACAAATGTCTCCTTTAGCGACAGGAATTTTGGCTTCGATCGTGGTCGTAGGTCCGTTGAGAGCCGCTTGCTGTGAGGGACACCCACTCTCCACAAACAACACACCCCAGGGTGGATTAAAAAATCTGGTTTTTTAACATTTATATCGGGTTTTTTTTTCATTTTTAAATCAAATTTATTTTTAATAAAATGCCTTTGGAGTAAAAAAATCTCTCTCCTAAAGCCAAGTTTTTTATTTAAGATACAGTATTAACAATTTAGTTTATTCAGCATGAAATGGAGTTGACTTATGTAGCATGAAGCGGCTGTATATTCTGCAGTTTTTACCTTTTGGGTCAACTCATTCAAGCAATCCAAGCTTTGCCAGCTGAGATAAAATGCACCTGCATTGATGCATTCACAATAACCATGAGACAAATGATAATATTTGCATTTTTGGTCAACTCTTTCAAGGAATCCAAATGATAAATCATAAAACAAAGTTCCGGAATATTCCTTTCTCCCCTTCTTTTGCAAATCTAGGTACAGTTCAAACTGCAAGATGGTCTAAAGAGAAATGCCTCCGTCCCACCAGGCGCTAAGCGTGGGGAGGAAGGGCGAGCAGTGAAAAGGAAAGTGAAACCTTCTAAGCAGCTTCTAAATTTGATATTAAAGAGCACCTGTCATTTCAGATCCACCCTGGCAGTGCCTGTTAGAGGGCATCCAGCTTGTTGTGTCACTGATGCATCACCAGCCATCCCATTAAAGCGACTGGGACAGTCGGTGAGTCAACAGCGCATCAGAGGAGGAGCCGCTGCGGGACAAAAATTACAGTTGCTCTTTCAAAATTATGAATTAAATCGAGTTGATTTAAATCAAGCCTTTTAAAGGTAAAGGCTCCCCTCGCACACCTGTGCTAGTCGTTCCTGACTCTAGGGGGCGGTGCTCATCTCCGTTTCAAAGCCGAAGAGCCAGCGCTGTCCGAAGATGTCTCCGGGGTCATGTGGCCGGCATGACTCACCGCCCAAAGGCACATGAAACACTGTTCCCTTCCCACCAAAGGTGGTGCCTATTTTTCTACTTGCATTTTTTACCTGCTTTCGAACGGCTAGGTTGGCAGAAGCTGGGACAAGCAACGGGAGCTCACTCCATTACGTGGCACTCGGGATTCGAACGCCAAACTTTCTGATCGACAAGCTCAGCATCTTAAGCCTCTGAGCCACTGACAGAGCCTTTTTACTAGTGATTTAAATCTCGATTTCAATTGTGACTGAAATTGACTTGATTTAAACCAAATCCACCCTGACACACACACACAAACACACACGCTGCTCTTACTGTGCACACACGTGACGTGTTCCTCCCTCAGCAGACCGGGTTGAGCCGCGTTCTCGCCCGGCTTCTCTTCGGCCTCTTCGGCAGCCACGTTGGCCGGCTGGCTCCCGCCTTCCGCCCGGCCGGCCGAAGGATCCGGCGGCCGGCCGTTGTCTCGGGTCCCTTGGAAAAGCTCCTCAGCCACGTGGCCTCCGATGCTGCAGACGTTGCTGATGAGGATGGTGGCGTCCGGCAAGCCGGGCAGGGAGCAGAGTTCGCCGTCCGGAGGGAGAGAGGCGAAGCCGTTGGGAAGGGCATCCAGGGCGTCTGCAGGACAGGGGGAGAAGTTTGGGCAGGGGGCTTCAACGAATCTGATCACTGCGGTCGTAGGAAGCGAGGAAACTGCTCGGGGGGGGGGGGGCTTCAGCTCCCAGAATTCCCTGGCCCTGAGGCATTCCTTTCAAAGCACAGTGTGCCCATTGCGGCCTGCTTACTCTCTTCTAATCCCTTCCTCTGCAATCTCCCCACTGTGGGAAGAAAGAAAAAAGCAGGCAAGGGGAATTTTGGGAGTTGAAGTCCGCCCATCTTCAAGTGGCCAAGGTTGAGAGACACAGCTTTAGATCAACGTCCCTCCACTCTGGCAGCGTCCTTCAGATCCCACAATTCCCCAGCCGGAGGGGCCGTCGTTGAGAATTCTGGGAGTTGAACGTAGAGCTGAAAACGGTCAAGGGGGGGGGGGGAAGGCAACGCCTGACACCTAATGAGGCTCATTTCCTCATTCTGGGAGGAGAATACAGGACTTCTTCCTTGGCCTAGGACTCATCCCCAACAACACCAACACCAAGCAAAAAAAAAAAACCCTTCAGTGGTATGGATTGGTGAGCCCCCATTCAATAAGCGGTGAAGGCCCATTGTTCTGACCAGGCTTCCCAAGAGCATGAAGAAAACTCCTTGTCCCGACAAAAAAAACCCTTTTTTATTAATTGACTGTGAATTCTGCTCATTCCCATCCAGCAAAGTCTTTTCAAAGGAGGATTTACAGTCACAGACCTTCTCTGGCTTGGAGACCTGACAGGCTGATCTCTGCAGAACTTGGCCAGGAGTCTCGGAGAGTCACCAACCAATGAAGCGAACTAACTGTCTCCTGCAAACTCCACTCCCCTTTCGCCCCTCTTTTATTTCCTCTGGGAGGGGCCCTTCATCCTCCACCTGTGGCCTTCCTCCCAAGTCGACCCCTGTTCTTTGGCTGTTCCCTTCGTCTGGCAGCTCTGCGCATGCGCACACTGGGAACAGGCTCCAGCTGTTCTTCTGCCTCACTGATGTCTGACTCTGAAGGCAGCTGATAACTGTCAGTTGGCTCTGGCCCCACTCTCTGCCTCCGACACAGAGCCCTCATCAGAGCCTTCCCCAGACTCCAGGACTGGCCCAGGTTCCTCCTCACTCTCCGAATCTGCTGCTAGCTCCAATGGCCGCTGGAGGGCCACAACACACATGTCTTCTCCTAGACTTAGAAATCCTTCAGTCTCTCCTGCTCTGGTCAGCTTATGGCTTGACCACTGCAATACATTCCACATAGGACTACCCCAAAGGTGATTTCTGGGTTCCTCTTGGATTAAACAATATCGGGGACCCCGGAAAAGATCCGGATCTGAAGGGAGAACTTCATTGAGGGTCTCCAGCTCAGGCAGGGGAGCTGGACTAGAAGACCTCTAGGATTCCTTTCCAACTCTGTTACTCTGCATTCTGGATGGTCTGGATGGCGAGGGTCCCTGAAGCCTATTTCTGGGTAATGGGGCTTTGCTTCGGATGTCTGACCGGTGCCGTCTTTGTGTTTGTCAGGGGTGTCCAAACTTGGGAACTTTAAGACTTGTGGACTTCAACTCCCAGAATTCCCCAGCCAGCATGGCTGGCTGGGGAATTCTAGGAGTTGAAGTCCACAAGTCTTAAAGTTCCCAAGTTTGGACACCCCTGGTGTTTGTGGTTTCGATTGCTGTGTTATCTTATTGCTTTGCGTGCTTTTAAGACTTGATCGAAGGTGGAAGCAGAGAAGGGGATGGGCAAAGGATGAGATAGTTAGGGAGGGTCATCGACTCGACGAACGGGAATTTGGGCAAACCGCGGGAGAGAGCGGAGGGCAGGTGGAACTTTCAACTGGGTGGGGAAAACCTGGGAAGCTTTCAGATTCGGGTTTTCCCAGAAGCGCCAACATGGCTCTCTTCACCAATTGGAATTTTGCCTGGGATTTAATTTTGGATGCTATTTGGAACCCTGACAATAAGCTGAGGTTAAAATCAGTTGACGGACGAGGGCGACCGTTTCCCAGGATTCGTTCACATCCCTGGCTGTTTTTGTACCTGCTTGTTCGACAATCTTAGTAGCTGCAAAATTGAATGCACCTCCTACGGGCAGCCCAAAGCACGCTCTCTGCTAGAACAGGGGTCTCCAACCTTGGCCACTTCGAAGACTCGCAGACTTTTAACTCTCACAACTCTGGGAGTTGGAAAGTCCACAAGCCTTCAAGGTTACCAAGGTTGGAGACCCCTGTGTGTTAGAGAGAAGTTTCCCGCCTCCAGCACGAGTCCGAAAGCTCGGAAAACAAAACCTTTGGTCCCGGCGACTGACTTAGATTGGATCCTGTAAAATTACCTCGGGACACATATATTCGCCTCTCCTGCGTGGAAAATATATGTATAATAATTTAATAGAAGATTTTCCCCCATCCCACAGAATTGAGGCCCCGAGAGGCGCTTATAACGACCACGCGTCACGTCCAACAGCCTCTGATACCACAGCACCTTCCGAGTGACCGCACCCACATTGCTCTGCCTCTGCATCCCTGTGTCTCAGCCTCAGTGGTTTTAAGAGGTGGGGACTTCAACTCCCAGAATTCCCCAGCCAGCAAGAATTCAGAACGGATTCGCCAGAATTGAGCATAGAAAGGACAAGGACACATGGGGGCCGGAGTACTTTTGATCTCCTGTTTTGATTGGGTCACTTTCTTAATAGACGGTGGGAATGCGGTTGAAGTCGTATACCCTGAGTTCAGCAAAATAACCCATGACAATCTAAATTAATAAACAGCTTAAATACAGGCTAGGTGGCACGACAATTAAATGGGACTCTTGATAGGCTGGCTGGGGAATTCTGGGAGTTGAAGTCTGCCCCTCTTAGTTTGGGAAACGTTTTTGTGGCGCTTTATGGTTTCACCTTCAGCGCCAATCAATCAATGTCTGGGCCAGGGAACCATTCATAAAGGTCGCAATTTGAAGAGAGACAGTAAGGGCAGTGCTGCTGAGTGGGGGGGTCTTTCTGCTTAGGATGCCAACCCCAAGTTTCATGATTTATAGACTGGGGGAGGGGAGGGGGAAAGTCCTGCAATTCAACCCAGCTGTTAGTCCGTTACTCCTGGGACGGCCCCCCAAATAATTCAGCGCCATAAAGAAACCGAAGTTCTTTATGTTGTTCCAGAACAAACGAGTTGGAAGGGATCTTAGAGGTCTTCTAGTCCAACCCCTTGCCCAGGCAGGAAGTCCTATACCATTCTGGACAAATGCCGGTCCAGTCGCTTCTTAAAAAAACCCCATGTGTTGGGGAAACCTCACAACTTCTGGAAGGCAATCCGTTCCACTGACTTAAGGGTTCTACGGCCAGTCAGGGAGTTTTTCCTTAATTCTAGGTGGGACGTGAGTTCTAGAGCAGAATTTCCACCCTCCCTCCACGTTTGCGCTTTACCTCCATCTCCGTCCAGGCCGTGCTGCGGCTCGCCCATCTTCCTCGTCCTGGGGGACACCTGGGCTCCCCGGGGAAGGTATTTGAGTAGGGCGGCTGCTCCTTCCTCCCCGGGTTCAATCGCTCCGGGGTCCTTGTTGAAGCTCACCCGCTGGAGCTCCATGTACTGAGGGTAAGGGGAGGCCTCTTCCATCAGGGCCCCCAGCAAGCTGAGGCGGGAGTGCTGAGGCGTGGATGGAGACGGGGGGAAGGCTCCCCCCAATTCGTAGTCCAGGCGGGGCTCGGAAGAGTGCGGCTTGCAGCTGGCCAGGTGGGGCCGGCCCTTGGCCGCGCTTTGGCAGACCTCCACCGCTGCTCCCAAAGGACAGCTCTTCTTAAAGACGGGGAGGTGGTCGTCGTCGGGCTGGGAGCCGGGGGAGAGGGACATGGATGACCGGCCGCGCTTCGCCCCTCCTCGCCGGCGTCCCTTGGCGGCCATCTTGCCCAACAGCTTCCAGAGGAAAGCCAGGGAGCTCTTAGAATACAGAAACATCCGGAAGGCACGCCGGGCCCGTTGTCGCTTACGGCGGAAACAATGTCTGGAGGTCCCCGTCAGCTGCACGCGCCTTCGGGCCTGAGCGCCGGTGCCGACTTCGAAAGGCCAGCTATGCCCGCCGCTCCTGGCCAGCTTCTCCTGGGGGGCTTTGTGCCGGGAGAACTCCGACGACCCGCCCGCCACCCCCCAGTTGGATACGCGGGAGAGATCCCACTGGCCTTCGCGCTGCTCCTCGTCGCTGCTGGAGGACAAAGGGTTGAAGCTGGGGAGCGGCTTCTTGGCGCAGGCCAGGCGCCGGCTCCCTTCGAAGCAGCCGCCTCGTTGGCGCTCCGGGTCGCGCCATTCTCGGGACGCTCGGCAAAACTTGTCTGGGTGGCCCATGGGGTCGTGGAGGCTGGGGGGGCCTCCCCAGTACTTCTTCTCCTGGATGCTTTCCTTCATCGCTCCGATGGGCTGAAGGGGGGGGGGGAGAGAGAGGCAGCTCTAATCAGAGGGACGTGGCACATGGGCTTCCAAGCAGAAGGGTACAAAACTGATCTCTAATCCATTTAACTCCCTGGGGGACTCAAAAACGAAGATTAGAGGAGGCCAGAACGGCCACAGTTAGGGGACTCCAGCTGCCCATTCCCTGCTTAGTGCAACCACATTTATGACTTGATATTTTACTCCATCTTTACTCCAAGTAACTAGAGGTGGCAAGTATGCATAACACCCCCTTCTCTTTTATTCCCACCCACCCACAATCACCACCCTGTGAGGTGTGTGAGGCTGAGGGAGAGCGGTAGGCTGACCCAAAGTCACCCAGTGGGGTTTTCATGCTTAAGGTGGGACTAGAACTCACCGTCTCCTGGTGAGTGGCCCAAAGTCATCCAGCCGGCTTCCATAGAGAGAGACTACAACTCCCTCTCTCCTGGCGATTGGCCCGAAGTCACCCACCCAGCTTTCATGCCTAAGATGAGACTAGAACTCCCACTCTCCTGGCGATTGGCCCGAAGTCACCCACCCAGTTTTCATGCCTAGGACAAAGCTAGAACTCACCGTCTCCTGGTTTCTAAGTCAGCACTTTAAACATGAGGCCGTATTGGCTCCCTAACCCTGACTGTAGGATGGGGGTGACCACTTTAAAAACAGAGCAACCTCTGGGCCCAGAAATGGAGGATGACATGACCCATGCTCCTCTTCCACGACAGCTTCCAAAGAGTCCACCCTTTCCCTGCCTGCGACAACTCCCTGGACAAAAACAGACAGGCCCACTTCATCTCTTCCCTGTTCAAGGATCCTTTGGATGCCTAGCACTGCCTGAGCAGGGGGCTGGACTAGAAGACCTCCAAGGTCCCTTTCCAGCTCTACTCTGATTGACTGAATGACTGTGGCTGCTTTATCTTTAAACGACACACAGATGTTCAGAGAAGATGCTTTATAAACCTGCATTTACTTGTGGGGGGGTATGACATTTGCCTGCCCACTGGCCTGAGCTGCCCATACAGGCAGTCCTTGACTTACAGCAGTTCATTTAGGGACCGTTTGAAGTTATGACGACACTGAAAACAGTGACCGATGACCGTTTTTCCCACTTAACGACCGTTGCAGCACCCCCCCGAGGGTCATGTGATCAAAATACAGACACTTGTCTACAGACTCAGATTTCTGACGGTTGCGGTGTCCCGGGGTAAAACAAGACAATGGGGAAGCCAGATTCAGTTAACAACCGTGTGACTCACTTAATAAAATTCTTTATTGGCCGAGTGTGATTAGACACACAAGGAATTTGTCTCTGGTGCCGAAGCTGTGAGTGTACATACCACAATAGTGATAGAACAACAACTGCAATGGTTATTAATAGATGCAGCAAGAAAGGTCGTAAAACGAAACAAAACTCATTTAGCAACTCTCCCCCTCAGCAGTAGAAACGGGCTCAATTGTGGTCGTAAGTCGAGGACTGCCTGTGGAAGGGCAGCGCTAAGGTGCACCACAGGAAAAAAAAGGTTATAACACTCTTTGAGTGGGTCAGAATTGAGGCTTTCCACCAGGGCTGATACCTGGACTACAACTCCCAGAATGTACACCCAGCCATCCCTTTTGATATCTGGACTACAACTCCCATGGTTCCCCAGCCGGCCATGCTTTAAGATGACTGGACTTCAACTCCCAGAATGCCTTGAGGGCCCCCCCTTAAAGCCTCTTCCTAGGCCCAGGCACTCAGAACATGCTCAGGAACCCAGCAACCCGTTCACAGAGGATCCGGCTGAGGGCGGAACTCCCAGGCGGCCAGCAGGGGCTTCTGGGAAATGGGTATCCCCACACAGCTGCAGGTTGGAGAAATTAGGGCAAATACCAGCAATATTGTTGGCCCGGCGGAACTTTGGCAAAAAAGTGAAGTGTGGTTGGACTACAATGTGCTGGCTGGGAATCCTGGGACATGTAGTCCACAACTCTTAAAGCATGCTGGGTGGGGGAATCCTGGGAGGGAAGTCCAGGTATCCAAAAGGATGCCCGGTTGGGGAATTCTGGGTGTTGTAGTCCACCCTTCTTAAAGCATGTTGGATGGTGAATCCTGGGCATTGTAGTCCAGGTATCCAAAAGGATGGGCGGGTGGGGAATTCTGGGAGTTGTAGTCCAGGTATCTTAAGGCATTTGTAGTCCAGGTATCAAAAGGGAATTCTGGATGTGGCAGTCCAGGTATCAAAAGGCACGGCTGGGAGGGGAATTCTGGGAATCGTAGTCCACCCCTCTTAAAGCATGCTGGGTGGGGAATCCTGGGAGTTGTAGTCCAGGTATCAAAAGGGAATTGTGGGAGTTGTAGTCCCCACCTCCTAAAGTGGCCAAGACTGGGCCCTCCTCCCTCTTCTAAAACCTCCCCAATCCCCCTGCCCCCATTTCCACCAAGGAGGGCGAGGCTCAGCCACACACAACACCCCCACACACATACACACCCTCATTTGGGGCCAGTGGGGGGCAGGAGAAGGGTGGGAATCCCTCCCGCCTCCCATCCAGGGGGAGGCCTGGGGCCCAGAGAAGGCGGCGCAGGGGGCCCTCCCACCCATAGGGCCACTGGGGGGGCCAGGTGGGGGCCTCCCCCTCCCCACAGCCATAGGGGCGGCCGAGGCTGCTGGGAAGACCCTCGCGAGGCCGGAGGGGCGGGGCAGGGGGCGGGAGGGGGCGGGGCCCGGAGGGGCGGGGGGCCGCATGGCGCGCGGGGCACGATGGGAGGGGCTCCTGTGGGGAGTGGGAGGCAGGGGAGGCCGGGGGGGGAGGGGTTCGGGCCCTCGCGGGCGCGGCTCACCGTCTACGCAGCGGGCCCAGGCGCGCGGCCCCCGCGGGAAGAGAGGCCGGGCCGCGAGGGACGCTCCGCGCTCGCTCTCCCCTCCTCCCGCCGCCGCCGCCGCCGCCGCCTCCTTCCCTCACAAACTGCCGCGGCTGCCGGCGCCGCCCAATGGCGTCATCAAGCAGCGTCTGGAGGAAAGGGCGGGGCCAGCCGCCGACGGAGAGGGAGAGCGCGCGCGCATGGGACGCCGTGATGCCGCGTGACGTCACGCACCGCGCCGCCCTCTCCGGCCTAGCGTCATCCTCCCTCCCTCCCTCCCCTCCCAAGGCACGACGGGATTGGGCGCCGCCTTTGGGGGAATGCCGGGAGTTGTAGTCCTGAGTGGGAATAGGGGGTTCTCTGCCCAGCCAGCCTGTCAGAAGTATTTTCTTTCTTTCTTTCCTTCTTTCTCTCTCTCTCTCTCTCTTTCTTTCCTTCTTTCTCTCTTTTCTTCTTTTTCTCTTTCTTTCTCTCTTTCTTTCCTTCCTTCTTTCTCTCTCTCTCACACACTCTCTCTTTCTTTCTCTTTCTTTCCTTCCTTCCTTCTTTCTCTCTCTCTCTCTCTCCTTCCTACCTTCTTTCTTTCTTTCTTTCTTTCTTTCTCTTTCTTTTCTGGCCTTCGCTGTTGAGCAACCCTGTTTCCCAAGGGACGCCCCACATAGGTGCCCTCGAGGGATGGTGCCCAGCTGGCACCCTGCCTGGCATAGGCATGGCCCCCTCTGCCTGCCCAGCCCCCCCAGCCCCCTCCCCAGGCCAGGCCTGGTTGAAGGGGTGGGGTCCACATCTCTCCTCAGTAGCACAGGGGACCCCCTTGCCTGGCACTGGGCATCCTCCCTTAGTGCCCAGGAAACACACAACCCCCGCTCGACCCCCCCCTCCAAGAGAGACAGAAGGCGAGGCACCCCAGGCGGAATCTCCGTTTTATTTGCAGTGCAATTCTAGACTGACGGACGAGGCCTGGGGGAAGCGTCGGCGTCTTCGGGCCAGAAGCCAGACCGCCAGGGAGAGAAGGGCCACGACCACCGCACCCGCCGGCAGCAGCAGCAGGGGCCACCCTGGCATTTTCCCCGAGGGTTGCTCCCCGTCTGGAGGAGGAGGAGAAGGAGGAGGAGAGAGAGAGAGAGAGAAAGAGAGAGATATTTCCACCAAGGAGGGCGAGACTCAGCTTCACACAACCACCCCCCCACACATCCTGATTTGGGGGTGTCTGACAACTTTTAAGACCGGTGGACTGCAACTCCCAGAATGCCCCAGGCAGCAAGTTTAAGACTACTGGACTACAACTCCCAGAATGCCCCAGGCAGTAAATTTACAACTACTGGACTACAACTCCCAGAATGCCCCAGGCAGCAAGTTTAAGACTACTGGACTACAACTCCCAGAATGCCCCAGGCAGCAACTTTAAGACTGGCGGCTTTAAAAAAGAGATTAGGAAGCCATTTGTCTAAAGCGAGCCTCCTGCTAGAGCAAGGGGTTGGACTAGAAGACCTCCAAGGTCCTTTCCAGCTCTGCTCTTCTGTTAAAATCTCCCTCCCCTGGCAGGCCAAAGCTTTCTGCCCCTCTGCTTTGGCTGTGCCCGTCTCACCTTTTGCTGCCATGTTTACTGCTGCTTTGGGGAGCTTTGCAGGGGTGAAGGCGGCCGCATCTTCCAGGGGGCCGGGAACCCCCTCGGCCTTGTTGGCCAGCGCTGATCTCTCTGTGCCAGACGATGGGGGCGGTGACGGCCGAGTGGGTGCCAACGTCGGTGCCAGAGCAAGCGCTCGCTGGGGCGGGGAGGCCAGCTGCTGCTTACGAGGCCCCCGGCCTGTGACTGCTTCCGTCGGGTCTCCGAACCCGGAGCCTTCTTCTGCCCCACTGAAGAAGAGGGGGCCTTGCTGGACAAGCACTGGCAAGGGGGAAGAAGCATTAGACCAACCCAAGAAAGTCATTAGCTTCTTTGAATGACCTCATAACCCCTTGCGGGGTGGAATCAGGGCAACTGAATGGAGCTCAGTGGGGTTTTTTTTACTGGCCGGATGCTCTTCCCTGTTGCCAATGAGGAGTTTGGTTCGGCAGATATATTCTCATTGTGCCCAGAGAGAGAAATACTGGCCTCTACCTGGGATCAAACTCCTGATTGTGAGGCAAGGCCACCACCCCACTTTAGACCCACCCAAGGAAGTGGTCCCCTCAGATTGAATGCCCCGTTAGCAGAGCAAGCTGGGAGAACGGAAGACGTTAGCAGAGCAAGCTGGGAGAACGGAAGACTATGTTTTATACGGTAGACATTTCCGAACGCCCTTCCAGAAGCCAAGAAAGGGCTCAGGGAATGATGGGCTTTGTGATCCAACAATTGGAAGGGGCCCATTGGAACAAAGCAGATGACCAATATGGCTAGGATTCTTTACCCAACCTTGGCCCCTTTGCGACTTGTGGACTTCAACTCCCAGAATTCCCCAGCCAGCATAGCAGCATAGTCCAATCATCTTAAAGCATGGCTGGCTGAGGAATTCTGGGAGTTGTAGTCAGATATCTTAAAGCATGGCTGACTGGGGAATTCTGGGAGTTGTAGTCCAGATATCTTAAAGCATGGCTGGCTGAGGAATTCTGGGGATTGTAGTCCAGATATCTTAAAGCATGGCTGACTGGGGAATTCTGGGAGTTGTAGTCCAGATATCTTAAAGCATGGCTGGCTGAGTAATTATGGGGAGTACTAGGTACTCCCATGTGACACCGTTCCTGCGCGAGCTGCACTGGCTCCCTGTGGTCTACCGGGTGCGTTTCAAGGTCTTGATTACGATCTTTAAAGCGCTCCATGGCTCAGGACCTAGCTACTTGCGGGATCGTATTCTGCCCCATACATCCCTACGACCCATCCGCTCGCACAGAGAGGGACTTCTCCAGGTGCCGTCTACCAGACAGTGCCATGGGGCGGCGCCTAGGAGCAGAGCCTTCTCTGTGGCGGGCCCAGCCCTGTGGAATGACCTTCCCCCGGATATTAGGACTACCTCTGACCTCCGCGCCTTCCGGATAAAGCTCAAGACCCACCTATTCCAAGTAGCTGGCCTGGCTCAACCATAGTTCGTTCACTCTGCTCCTGACGGGTTTTTAATTTTAATTTTGTGATTTTTGGAATTTATTAGGGGATTTTAAATTGTGTTTTTAATTGTCTTCATTCATCTGCCTACCTCCTCCATGTACACGTATTTGTTTATTGTGTGTGTTTTGTCCATATTGTATTTTATCTGTTTTTACTGTACGCCGCCCCGAGTCCTTCGGGAGAGGGTGCGGCTAAGAAATAAATTTTATTATTATTATTATTATTATTATTATTATTATTATTATTATTATTATTATGAGGAATTCTGGGAGTTGTAGTCAGATATCTTAAAGCATGGCTGGCTGAGGAATTCTGAGAGTTGAAGTCCAGAAGTCATAAAGTGGCCAAAGTTGGAGACCCCTGCCTTATCCGGCACTTACCTTCCAGGGGGGCCCCCAAATGATCCTTCCGACCAACCGAGATGCTGGGAGACCCCTCCTGCTCTCTGAAGGGTGGGTGGGTTACCTTTGGCACGGCTGGTATCAATTCTGCCGGGAGTAGAAACAACGCCTGTTAGACGTACACAACTCATAATACAGGTAGTCCCCAATTTACAACAGTCCGTTTAGTGACGATTCCAATCTACAACGGCACTGAAAACAGTGAATGATGTCTGTTTTTCACACTTACGACCGTTACAGTGTCCCTGCAGTCACGTTCTCAAAATTCAAACCCTCTGAAATTGTCCGTGAGCCCCAAATTCCCCTTGCTACAAACCAACTTCTTTCAGGCTACAGTTGTTTAGTGAATCGCTACGGTTGTTAAGTGAGACACGCAGTTGTTAAGTGAATCTGGCTTCCCCCCCCTTGACTTGGCTGTTCCGAAAGCCGCAAAAGGAGACCCTGGGACACTGCAAACCATCATAAATATGAGCACAATAAGTGTCTGAATTTAATCCTGTGGCCTCGGGACATTTCAACGGTCCTAAGTGTGAAAAACCTTCATAAGTCACTTTTTTTCAGTGGCGCGGTTAACTTCACTAAGTTGTGAGTCCAGGACTCCACACAATTCTGCATTTCTTCTGCACTTCCCTTTCTCACAAAGCTAGTTGTGCACAACTTCTCTTTTTAGAGGAAGCCTCCCAAGCCTGTTGGAAACTTCAAAACCTCAGCAAAATTGAACATTTGCTCAGCGTTGCCAACTTGTTGGGGGGACAACAGTTGTGTTATTTTGGTTTCCGCTTTTCCTGATTTGGGACAAAAGCTTTGGCAACCGTTGTCCAAGGCGGTGTGACAATTGCGCGATCCCTCTGCCCTCGACAACCCCGGGAGTTAAAATGCTGCCTCGCCATTTTATTGACTCTCTGCTTCCTTCCTCCAGATGTTTCGGGTTGCGGGAGTTCCTCCCCAGCTGTTCAAGCTGATTTGAAATCTTTTTCAGAAACTTTAAATCTAAAAGGTTTGAAATTTATAAATCTAAAAGACTTTTAAATCTTTTGCAGTATCTTTAAATCTAAAAGACTTTAAAATCTTTTGCAAGGTCTTTAAATCTAAAAGACTTTTAAATCTTTTGCAGGATCTTTAAATCTAAAAGACTTTAAAATCTTTTGCAGGATCTTTAAATCTAAAAGACTTGAAAACTTTAAATCTTTACATTTAAAGATTTAAAACTTTTAAAACTTATTTAAAAACTTTAAATAAGGGTCTCAAACCAGGGGATCCTGTCCATCATTAAAACCATCATTCCAATCAGCTACCATTGTTTCCAAGTTTCTTTCTTCCCCACTTGGAACTGAACCCAGAAGGACTTTTCTTCCAACAGTTCGATACTTGGCAAATTCTGGGCAAAAAATAAATAAAAATAAGCTACTGATTTCTGCGGGGGGGCGGCGGCGGGGAGACCAATCCATTTATTATTGGAATCTGCAACGTTTCATCACGATGAATGCTCCCATGGTGTTTTTTTTTTTTTAAAAAATCGGCCCCAACTTTAGTAGAGGGTGGGAATGCAGGGGATTACTCCTGGATGCCATAAAAGCATTCAAGAGAATAAATGATGATGATATTACGATCAGCAATTATTATGGGCACGCCTGTTAGGGAGGGGGTAAAATCATAAATCTCACCCACGTGACTGAGGATTGCTGCAAATGTCCACAAAAACAAATTTGTGGCCTGAGTTTGTCAAGGGCCCAAAATGCCATTGTGCAAATCCAGGGGCAGGGGGAGAGAGGCCGGCCATCGGAATTTTAAATCCAGGTAAGTAAATAGCTGCAGGGAGTGCTTGACTTAACAACAGCTCATTTCATGACCGTTCAAAGTTACGACGGCATTTTGTAACTGTCTCTTTTTCTTACGACCGTTTTCTTACGGCCGTCGTAGCATCCCCCTGGTCAGCTTAACAATGGATTTGTACTTACGACGACTGCAGAAGTGTCCCCACGTGATCCCCTTTTGCGACCTTCAGACCAGCTAAACCCGACAGGGAAGCCCGATTCACTTAGCAACCGTGTCGCTGACCAAACCCCTGCGGCGATTCGCTTAACAACGGCCAGGAAAAGCCGTCCAAAGGGGCAAAGCTCCTTTAACAAAGCTAAATTCTGGGCACCCGTGTGGCCGAGGACTACCTGTGCATTCCAAGCTCTTCGGTCGCTAAGTGAGCGTTTGTAAGTCGAGGACTCCCCCACGTGGGGAGGAGAAAGTGTTTTCCATGAACCAGGGCGGGTAGGAAATGAAAGAGTTCCAGAGAAAGTGATTGATGAGGATTTCTGAGTATGGAAGGGGAAGTGAAAATGCACGGGAATTTCTCCCCGGTCAGGAGGCATCTCTAAGGTCACATGGGGGTGTCCCTGGAGCCCCAAACGAGAGAAAAGTCCGGTACCTTCCATTGCCATCTCCTCTTCCGCAGCTTCTCCAGGAAACTGACCGGTGCTCCCTTGCTGAGGGTCCAAGACGAAGAGGGGTCCCAGGGCCAAAGCAACCTCAGGAGTGTCCGTCTCCACTGTGGACGTTAAGAAGGTGAATTTTAGCTGAACCCTTCTTAACGTTGTATTGCTTTGATAAGAGGACATTTGGTATAAATTTTATAAATGGTGAAAAAAGGGGGAAAAGTAAGTTAAACTTAGACAAACTATTGTTAAATAAAGGACTGATAATGGATAATAATGTCATAATTCGTATTGACTGGAAAGACACAGGTTGAGATATGAAAATTAATAATAAAATACTAGTTAAATTTAGATAAAATTAGAGCATTATGTTAAAAATGTAGCGATAATGGATAAAGTTAGATAAATAATTGATAATGATAACAATGTATACATATGTATTGGTTTGATAAGAGGAAATTTGGTATAAATTTTAAATGGTGAAAAAGGGGGGAAAGTAAGTTAAACTTAGACAAACTATTGTTAAATAAAGGACTGATAATGGATAATAATGCAATAATTTGTATTGACATGATAAAAGGGAAATTGGATATAAATTGTAAACAATGATTAAGAAAAGAGGTTTAAAAACTTTGTTATTAAACATAATTAATTTTTTCTTTTGAATGTGTTATAAAGGGATAATGTGATTGGATGATATTGAAAATAGATAAGGGAATGCCATTATGTGGTTTTGTTTTAAACTTTGGAATGCTTGTTATAAAGGGACGTTAAAACAACTATAGTCATATGAAGGATGAGGCATGATGACAGCAATATATATAAAATATATGTGATGTAAAATAGATGATATGAATCATAGGGGATGACTGTGGAAGGGATGAACGAAAGTTCTTTGTAACCAATTGACACACTTTCTACCATTTGTAATGGAAGATGATTTTAAGGTGTTTGTTTGTGTTTATTCAATTTTTTAAAAAAATTATATATATATATATATATAAAAGAAGGTGAGTTTTAGCTGAACCTTTCTTACTTTCCTTCCAGACTGAGCCCTGGAAAGGGGGGGGGGTGCCCTACGGAGAGTTACCCTCCCCCAAGCTTCCCCATTGGGAATTCAGCCTAGCAGGATGGAGGCACCCCATCTGCAGCTAAAGCGAGAGAAAGGGAGAGAGAAAGGGAGAGAGAGAGAGAGAGAGAGAGAGAGAGAGAGAGAGAGAGAGCCACGAATCAAAGGAGGGGGTTTAACACAATGACCGAGTTGGAAGGACCTCGGAGGTCTTCTAGTCCAGCCCCCTGTTCAGACAGGAAACTCTAACCCTAACCCTAGATCATTTCAGAAAAATGCTTGTCTCTTTTGGAAAATAATACCTTCTGCAGGCAAGCCGTTCTACTGATTAATTAACAGGATAACAGAATTGGGAGGGACCTTGGAGGTCTTCTAGTCCAGCCCCCTGCTCAAGCAGGAGACCCTGTAACATTTCAGACAAATGGCTGACCACTTTCTTCCTTAAAACCTCCAGTGATGAGGCACCCATAACGTCTGGTGGCAAGCAGTCCCACTGGTTAATTGTCTTCACGGTTAGGAAATTTCTCCCACGTTGCTTCTGTCCTTGATTAGGTTTCCATCCATTGCTTCTTGTCCTGCCTTCGGGTGTTTTGGAGAATAGGTGGACCCCCCCTCTTTTGGGGAGGGGGCAGCCCCTCAAATACTGGAAGACTGCTGTCATGTCCCCCTTAGTCCTCCTTTTCATTAAACTAGACACCCCCATTTCCTGCAACCCATTGCATATAAATCCAATAAAACAAAACAAACAACAAACAAACAACCCTTCTTCCTTGAATCATCCTGATTCTGGCTTAGCATGCTTCGGTTGGGACACTAGGAAACCCAGCCCGTTCTGGCTCCTTTAGGGGAGGGGGCTCCGTTAGGGGAGGGGGCTTCGTAGCAGGATGCATGGGGGAGAACCAGCAAACATTGACTTTTTCTGAGCTTAGAAAAGGGCCGCAGAACTGCGAATGGTCACCAGAGGGCAGCAGCAGACAAGGTCAGTGTCCCAATTTGCTGCCCTCTGTCACAGTGTTTTCAACAGCGGCCTGGGGGATTCTGGGAGTTGAAGTCCCGCCCATCTTAAAGGGGCCAATGTTTCACAGATTAACCGAGTTGGAAGGGATCTTGGAGGTCATCTAGTCCAACCCCCTGCCCCCTCCTCCAACAGGTTGGAAAACAGGGTTCTAAAGCTGGCCTGGATTTGTGCAGCCCAAATGCTGACCCCCTAAATCTCGTTTCCCGACGCTGACCCCCACTCCGTTTACCGGTCAAGCTCCTTTGCCAGGCCATCTCTCCATGGTCAGGGCCTTGGGGGTCCTGACCCTCCTTTGCCCCACCGCAGCTCCGGGTCTCGCAACAGCTGCAGATGGCGACTGGTCCTTCCACTGGGACCCACCTGCCAGGGAAAAACAGCTGGCTGGAGAAGGCGACCGAACCCCTGGCTATTTGGGAGAGCAGGAAGTTACAAACCTTGCAAAACCGATGGCTAAATTTCCTAGGGGTCTCCTGCCCCCCCCCAACCCACTCCTTTTTCCAGGTGCCAGGCTACAGCTCCCAAAACGCACTTATAAATGTGCTAGAAACAGCCTGCCCTTGAAATGGGCTGGTGCAGGTAGTCCTGGAGTTCATTTAGTGACCGTTCAAAACTACAGCAAAAAAAGAGAAACTTATGACCGTTTTCGTACTTATGACTGCATGCCCGTGGCCGCACAATCGAAATTCAGCACTTGGCAATTGGCCCCTTGGCAAAATTTCAACACTTGGCCATTCGACTCGTACTTATGACCGTTGCCACGTCCCTGGAGTCACGAGGTCCCCCTTTGCGACCTTCCGATGAGCAGGTTCGCTTAAGAACCGTGCTCCTAACTTAACAGCTGCAGCGATTCGCTTAGCAACCGCAGCAGAAAGGTCGTAAAATGAGGCGAAATTCACTCAAGAATCTAGAAACGTTGGGCTCCATTGGTCGTAAGTTGAGGATGGATGGTATTGGGAAGGGGACGAACTCACGAATGGCTGGCTGCGTCGAAGGAACAAGCTTTGTTCAAAACATCTGGCGCTTGGTCTCCCGGAGTGACTTTCAGGCGGCAGGTTATGTAAATCTGGGGGGGGGGGGAAAGAATAATTTTTAATCCCCAATTCCCAGTGGAGGGAATTCTTCCTCTCTTTTTTTTGCCATAAAAGGTATAATTCTCAACCTAAGTGATTTGAAGATGGGTGGACTTCAACGCCCAGAATTCCCCCTCCCAGCTAAACTTCCTTGTTGAGGGCCAATGATGCGTCCGTCGTTGGGCTCAATTTTGATATAACCCGCGTGTGCCAAGGCAAAGGAGGCGCCGTCTGGACACAGCGATGAGATTGTGATAGGCCTGGCATCCATCCTGGGTTCTCGGCTTGGCAAAGACGCTGTGCGCGAAACCTGGTTTGTTAGGGGAGTTTGCTAGTTCGGCTCCAGAGCCAAAAATGGCTAAACCAGGATAAGGAAAGTGTGTGTGTGTGAATGTAGCTACTCAGATGCATTCAGGATTCATTCTTCACATCAGACTATAATTTAGTTCACCCCGTGTTTCTCAGACTCAACACTGTTAAGAGAGGGGTGAAATGCTAGCCCTTCTGAACAGGTCACTAGAACTGGTAGTAAAAAAATGCTTTAAAAAGTGTGTGTGTGGGGGGGAAGTTCCGTGACAATCAGCTGTGGCACGCGATCGTCAGAACCTCCTCCCCCACCCACTTTTTAAAACATATTTTTACTACCGGTTCCGGCGAATAGGTATTTAAAAATGCTTTAAAAAGTGGGGAAAAAAATTCTATGACAATCACTTTTTAAAGCATTTTTACTACCTTTTTAAAGCATTTTTACTACCTTTTTAAAGCATTTTTTTACTACCTTTTTAAAGCATTTTTCTACTACCAGTTCCAGCGAATAGGTAGTTAAAAATGGTTTAAAAAGTGGGGGAAGAAGGTTCTGACGATTGCACACGGATCCGTCCGACCATCGGAACCATTTTTTTCACTTTTTAAAGCATTTTTTCCTACTTATTTGCCTGAACCAGCAGAAAAAAAATGCGGGAAAAAGTTGGCCACACCCACTCAGTCACATGACCCTCCTCCACCAAGCCACGCCCACAGAACCGGTGCCCCAAAATTTTTTAGATTTCACCACTGTGTTAAGACATTTGGACTACAACTCCCAGAAGTCCCCAGCCAGCAAAATGTTGCAATTCCTGGAGGGAGGGGGCTTGAAGGAGCAGAATCCATCTCCGCAAAGGAGACCCTTGCCCGGCACACCCCAACCCATCCTCCACAGCAGAACCAACCAGTTTCTGGGCCTCTCCAGTGAATCGGAAGGCGTCCACGGTGAAACGCAGGGTCTCCTGGCGCAGCCGTGGGGCGAGGAAGGCGGATGAGACCCCTTCTTGCCGCCCGTCAAGTAGGCATCTGTGGGAGAGGGGCTGTCAGCTGACAGCAAGACGACACCCCCCCCCCCGGTTTCCCCAAATCATTGCTCTCCCAGGCAGTCCTCGACTTACAACCTTTCGTTTAGTGACTCTTCAAAGTTTGAAAAAAAGCGACTTATGTCTGTTTTTCACACTTGTGGCTGCGTGATCAAAATCCGGCCACTTTGCAACCGACTCGTATTTATGATGGTCCAGGGATCATGTGATCCCCTTTTGCGACCTTCTGGCCAGCAAACTCCATGGGGGAAGCTGGATTCGCTCAACAACCGGGTGACTCGCTCAACAAATGCAGGGATTCATTTAATGACTGTGGCAAGAATGGTTGCAAAAGGAAGCAAAACTCAGTTAACAACCGTCTTACTTAGCAGTTTTGAAATGTTGGGCTCTGTTGTGGCCGTAAGTCGAGGACTATGTATTTAGTATCACCCGTGCTTCCCTCCCACCCAGCCACGCTGCTGGTAGCTTCTAGCCCACCCTCCACCCCACAGGGTCCAAGCAGCAATCCTTATGCCATCTAGGATACTTGGTTCTCTGATCATTTATGAAGAACCGATGGATGGATGGATGGATGGATGGATGGATGGATGGATGGATGGATGGATGGATGGATGGATGGATGGATGGATGAATGGATGGATTGTTGGGTGGGTGGATGGATGGATGGATGGATGGATGGATGGATGGTTTGATGGCTGGCTGGTTAGTTGGTTGAATGGATGGATGGATGGTTGGTTGGATGGATTAATGTATTGATGGTTGGATGGATAGATGGAAGGTTTGGTGGGTGGGTGGGTGAGTGGATGGATGGATGGATGGTTGGTTGGTTGGATGGATGGATGGATGGATGGATGGATGGTTGGTTGCTTGGATGGATGGATGAATGGATGGATTGTTGGGTGGGTGGATGGATGGTTAGTTTGTTGGATGGATGGATTGATGGTTGGATGGATGGATGATTTGGTGGATGGGTGGGTGGGTGGATGGTTGGGTGGGTGGATGGATGGTTGGTTGGGTGGATGGAAGGGATGTTGGAGGTCTTCTAGTCCAATCCCCTGCCCAAAGCAGGAGACCTCCCGGGCAAATGGCTGCCCAATCTTTTCCGGAGAACCTCCCATGAAGGAGCACCCACCGCCTCTGGCGGGCAGCCGTTCCATGGCTTAATCATCCTTCCCTGTGCGGCTCTTACCCACTGGCGCCCATAATCTCATACTGGGGCCCGGAGGCGGGCATGGGGCTCATGCTGGCTCTGCAGCTGTCCACCCAGAGCCTCAGGAGCAAGTGGTTCTCCGCTTGGACATCGGCCTGGAGGCGCAAGGGCTCACCCAGTAGGAAGCGGTCAGAGACTCTTTTGGCTGTCCAGTCATCTGTGCCAAGAAAGACACAAAGCTACAGTGGATTGGGCCACCCACCTACCCATCCATAGGTGGGTTGCTCCCAGTTTGAACCGGTTTCAGAGAACTGGTAGTGGTAATTGGGAGTGGGTCACCATACTGGTAGTGACAGCTGGCTGGCCATGCCCCTGAACTGGCTCGCTCAGACGCTTGCCCTGCCTCGCCTTCGCCACCTGCATCTACGCAACTGCCTCCTTCTGCCTACACACGGGTAGGCTGCATTCGTGCTAGCCTAGCCCCCCCCCCCCCAGCCAGAGTCTCCCAAAGCCGCCGGCAAGCTTCAGCTGCTGGAGAGGGCGTCGGCAGGAGGGGAGGCTGTTGGCAGGAGAGGGCAGCGGGCTCAGCTGCAGCCTGGATGAGCCGAGGAACTTCGGGGAGCCTTCCACGTGCTGCACCCCCTTCCCCGTCGGCTGCAGCCCAGGCCTCACCTGGTCAACTGGGCAGTCAGCCGGGAAAATGGCGAGCAAGCGAGTGGGGTGGCCGTGTGGCCGTGAGGGAAGGGCGCAGTGGTGGGGGACCTACCCCACCATCAATTACAATGCCAGTTGGCAGAAAAGTCTACTCCAACTGCGAGCAGCTTCCAGGAGATCTGAGGTCCACCCTAGATGGTCAACCCAGCTTCTCCTGGTTGGCCAATGGAGAAGTGTGCTAGTAAGTGGGCTTCTCTCCCTCTTGGCGACTTAGGGGTTTGGACTTCAACTCCCAGAATCCCCCCCAACCCCCTCTTCTCAGCTGCCTTACCGTTCATCAGCCTCAAGGAGAACGCCAACTTGGCTTCCCTCAAGGCTGTGGACTGGAAGGGGAGCCAGGTGGGGTGGAGGGCCTTCCTGGTCACGTTGTCCCTCCTGCAAGAAGGAAGAGAGAATGGGGAGGGGGATTCCAGTTTCTCTCCCCCCCGGATCTCCCGTGTTCCAGCCCCCACCCTCCCGGGCTTCCTATGGCCCTTGTTCAGGAATGGGTCCTCCTTCGTAATCACAGGGACGAAGGCATGCGAACACCCCCCCCCCCCTTCTGGGCCTATTCCTGCCCCCTTTTCTCCCATTGATGAGAGCACAAAGCTGCAGAAACATTTGCCAGCTAAGTCTGTCTCTCTTCAACCTTGGTCACTTGACCATGCATGGACTTCAACTCCCAGAATTCCCCAGCCAGCAAGGGTTTACCTTCTTTCCTTCCTTCCTTCCTGCCTTCCTTCCTTCCTTCCTTCCTTCCTTCCTGCCTGCCTTCCTTCCTTCCTTCCTTCCTTCCTGCCTTCCTTCCTTCCTTCCTCCCTTCCCTTCTTTCTTTCCTTCCTTCCTTCTTTCCTTCTTTTGTCTATTTTCCCTCCCTCCCTCCTCTGTCCCTTTCCCTCCCTTCATTCCTTTTTGTTTCTTCCTTTCCTACTCTTCCTTCATTACTTCCTTCCTCTCTTTTGTCTATTTTCCTCCCTTCCTCCATCATTTCTTCTGTCCTTCCTTCTTCCCTCCCTCCCTCCTGTCCCCTTCCTCCCCTCCCTTCCTCCCTCCTTCCCTCCCTTGTCTCCTTCCTTCCTTCATTTCTTTTCCTCCTTCCCTCCCTCCCTCCCCTTTTTCCTTTCCTTTCTTCTCTTCCTTCCATCGTTTATTTGTTCCTTCTTTTGTCTATTTTCCTTCTTTCCTCCTCCCTACTTCAGTGTCCTTCCTTCTTCCCTCCCTCCCTTCTCTGTCCCTTTCCCTCCTTTCATTCCCTTTTTCCTTATTTCTTTCCTTCCTTCCTTTCTTTTCTTCCTTCCTTCTCTTCCTTCCACCTTTCTTTTGTCTATTTTACTCCCTCCCTCCTTCAGTATCCTTCTTCTTCCCTCCACTGCCCCTTCCCCCTTCATTCCCTTTTTCCTTCTTTCTTTCCTTCCTTCTCTTCCTTCCATCCTCCTTTCTTTTGCCTACTTCCTTCCTCCTTCAGTGTCCTTCTTCTTCCCTCCCTCTGTTCCTTTCCCTCCCTTCATTCCCCTTTTCCTTCTTTCTTTCTTTCCTTCCTTCCTTCTCTTCCTTCCTTCCTCCTTTCTTTTGTCTACTTGCCTCCCTCCCTCCCTCAGTGTCCTCCCTTCTTCCCCCCCTCCCTAATGGAATTGCCCTCTGTGCAACCTTCCCCAACAGCCAGGAGGAAGGCCCCAGAGGACAAAGCCCCCTGCCCCCTTACCTTCCCCTCCCCTCCCTCCCGGCCTAGCCCAGTCCCATCCTCACCTGGGATAGCGGCATTCCAGTCCGATGGTGGCACCACGACTTCGGGCAATGACCGGATGGTTGGTCAGCGAAGGCCTGTAGGAGAGCTGGGTCTGGTAGATCAGGAAGTCGGGGGTCATCTGAAAAGAGGGGAGCCAGGGGGGGTGGGTTGCTGTGGGGCAAATGCACAGTGCCCCCACAAGGAGCCAATGGCAACTCTCTGGAAAGGGGGCCACCAGGAAGGTCTAGGATATCGGGGTTTCCGCTATTTTATTAGTTTATCAGAATGTAAAACTGTCGATTATATTTTATCAAAATATGAAAATAAGGGGATGATAAGGGAGAAGATAAACCAGCGTAGGATAAAAGGGGGGGGGAAGCATTTTGAGGGGAGCAGAATAAGGTAACAACATCAAACCTCAATTATTTTGTTTGACTGTCATATCATTTCTTTTATTTCCCCGTAAAGTTTTTTTTTTAATTTTTTGTTACAAATTTTAAAACCTCTTTTCAAGCAAAGTGTCGTCCAGGTTTTATTCCCCTTTTTACATTCTCTCTTGTACATAATTAATTTTACATCTCATGATCATTTCCCCATTATTTCCTTCCCATATTCCCGTCTCAAACGTACATTTCTCTTCACACGTGAACCAAATCATTTTTCGCCCTTTCGGCGGGGAAAAGTATACCAACTTTATCCTTTCATTTCCCATTGGTTATTTCTAATTTCTATAGGCAGCACATATCATCACACATTTTACTTCATTGGTTACCCCCACTTAACAATATGATTTTATTTAACTCTATAATCATCAGCAGTATCAAGATGTTTCATTTTCTACTAATATCTCTCTTTTTTTACCTTCTTCCTTTCCTAACCATTTTCTCCCAACTCGTCTTTTGCTCTCTTTGGTGTTCTATTTTTCTTCAGTTTTGTCCTTCTGTCTTCTACTCTTAAATTCCTCTTTCCCCCCTTTTTCCTCTTTTGTAGTATCTTTTCTTCTGAGTTTCCCCTATCATTCTTCTATAACGTAGTTGAGTTAACCCCCCTTTAAATTCTTCTTTTTTGCCTCCCACTGTTTCTCTCCTCGTTTTATGTTGCTCCTTTTTTGGGGATAGCATTTCCTTTTTTTTCCTTTTCTTTCCATAGTAGCTATTTTCTATAACAGCCAACCTACCATATCAGCAAACTCCCAAACCAATTAAGTTTCTTTTTCTCCCCCTTCTTCCTCACCTCAAGTACAAAGTCCAAAAATGGTTTCCAGGTAAAATTGTCTCTGTGTTTTTTGTTTCTTTAATCAAACCTTGACCACTTGGAAGAGGGCTGGACTTCAACTCCCAGAATTCCCCAGCCAGCCTTCCGAGGCTGGCTGGGGAATTCTGGGAGTTGAAGTCCAGGCTTCTTCCAAGTTGCAAGGCTGTGAAACACAGCTAGAAGGGATGCTCTCCAGAGTTGGTAGCAGAAAAGACCCCTTCCCAGACCCCACAGCTGCCCCCAAAATTTCCCCTTTCCTTCCTCCCAGAGCCCCCCTCCCCTCGACGGGCATACCTGCACCACGCTCCCGCACTCGTGGAGACCCGCTTCGAAGACCACCACACTGCCGGCCTCCAGACTCAGAGGGGGACAAGCTGCAGGTCCCAAGGCCAGCTCCATGGGGTCCACCAACTTGCCCACCCCAAAGAGGTCCCTGCGGACGGTCACCACCATGCTTTGCGGCCCACAGCGCACCTCCACCGGGGGGTGGGCATAGGTGGGCATCCTGGCAGGGCATCCTTGCAGGAGCAGAGCCAGCAGTGGGAGAAAGAGCCAGGCATCCATAGCTGGCCAGCACAAACAGCTCAGCTTCGGCAGGTGAGGCTGTTTGGATCCTGCCACTCACCTGTGGCTCCCCCACCTGTGCAATTAGCCCTGGCCCCGCCCACTCAGAAAGGTGTGGCAGGCAGGAAGGCAGCAGGGACAGCGAAAGGCTGCTGCAGGAGAGGATCAGACAAGAAAGGGGAAGAGGCTAGAGTGGATCGTTAAGCCCTTCATTGGTGGTGGAACTCTGGTTTAATCAAATCATGGTTTGCAGAGCCAACTTCTCTGACTTTGTTTGCATGATATTCCAAAGCAGGAAGGGGAATGGGTCTGTTCTCCTCCTACCCTTTGCTGCCCCCCTTTTCACCCCCCAGGTTTCCGCCCCCATACAATACAATACAATACAATAGCAGAGTTGGAAGGGGCCTTGGAGGTCTTCTAGTCCAACCCCCTGCCTAGGCAGGAAACCCTATACCGTTCCAGACAAATAGCTATCCAACATCTTCTTAAAGACTTCCAGAGTTGGGGCATTCGCAACATCTGGAGGCAACTTCTGTCCCAATGATTAATTGTTCTGACTGTCAGGAAGTTTCTCCTCAGTTCTAAGTTGCTTCTCTCCTTGATTAGTTTCCACCCATTGCTTCCTGTTCTGCCTTCAGGTGCCTTGGAGAATAGCTGTTCGTGCCAGCCAATGGGATCCAGGCTCTTTAATCCCAGGCTAAGGTAAACACTGCCAGAACGGAATCTGTCTATGTTAGGTTAGATGACTGAGTTTTACAATGTAATTAGATCATATGGCTAAAGTAATTATAACATTAAGAGCTTTGGCATGAAAGTAAGAGGAGGAGTCTGAGGAATTGGGACAAGTAGAAAGTCCTAGAACCACAGGAAGTATTCACCCGATAAAGAGTCTCAGTCTAAACCAGGTTAGCCTAGTCCAGGGGGGGGGGGGGGCTGCAAAACTGGCCCCTTTAAGACTTGTGGACTTCAATTCCCAGAATTCATCAGAATTCCATGCTGGCTGAGGAATTCTGGGAGTCGAAGTCCTCAAGTCTTAAAGGGGAAGAACAGCTGGCTGAGGAATTCTGGGAGTCGAAGTCCACAAGTCTTAAAGGGGAAGAACAGCTGGCTGAGGAATTCTGGGAGTCGAAGTCCACAAGTCTTAAAGGGGAAGAACAGCTGGCTGAGGAATTCTGGGAGTCGAAGTCCTCAAGTCTTAAAGGGGCCTGGTTTGGAGACTCCCTTGGCTTAGTGCATAATTGGGCTTTACTTCCGATTGACTGCAGGACTCCAGCTCCCATTGTCCTCAGCCATGGGTGTCTACCAGGTGCAGTCAAAAGAGTCAAGATGGCTGAGCTTCAATGTCATCTTTTCAGCTGGCATCTGGATTTGTTTTGCCCCCCCCCCGCCCTTGGTGAAGATGGGTGCCGGGAGCTAAGGATTGTGGGAGCAGAAGCTGTTTCAGGGAGGCTCCCTCAGCCCCTTCCCTTCCAATTCTCTCCTGGGGATGCGCCAATTGTTGGAAATCTTTGAGGCTTATAATTCCTTCCTTTCTTTCCTATCTCTCTCCTTCCTTCTTCCTTTGCTTTCTTTCCTTCCTTCCTATCTTCCTTCCTTTTTTCCTTTTCCTCTCCTCCCTCTCTCCCTTCATTCTTTCCTTTCTCTCTCCTTCCTTCTTTTTTGTTTTCTCTCCTTCCTATCTTCCTTCCTTTTTTCCTTTTCCTCGCTTTCCTTCCTTCCTTTTTTCTTCCTTTCTTTCTCTCTCCTCCCTTCCTCCCTTCTTTCATTCCTTTCTCTCTCCTTCCTTCTTTTTTGTTTTCTCTCTTTCTTTCCTTCCTATCTTCCTTCCTTTTTTCTTTCCCTCTCTTTCCTTCCCTCCTTCCTTTTTTGTTTCTTTCTGTTTTTTCCTTCCTTTCTCCTTCCTCCCTCCCTTCATTTTGTTTCTCTCCTTCCTTCCTTCTTTCTTTCTTTGATTTCTCTCCTCCCTCCCTTCCTTTTTTCCTTTCTCTCTCCTTCCTACCTACCTACCTTCCTTCCTTCCTTCCTTCCTTCCTTCCTTCCTTCCTTCCTTCCTTCCTTTCTTTCTTTCTTTCTTTCATCTTTCTTTCTTCTTCGGCGCCTAGGAGTAGAGCCTTCTCTGTGATGGGCCCAACCCTCTGGAATGACCTCCCCCCCCCCCCCCGATATCAGAACCACCACCGACTTCCGCTCCTTTCGACAAAAACTGAAGACTCACCTGTTCCGTTTAGCCGGCCTGGCCCATTTATAGTTTTATTCTACCTCCTGGCAGATATTTTAATTGGGTATTTTTAGGGTATTTAAATATTGCTTTTAACTACTTTACTTCAGATATGTACAGTTTCTTATTGCCTCCTCTTTGTGTTTGTATTTATTTATTGATGTGTTTTTATTTGACTGTACACCGCCCCGAGTCCCTTTGGGGAGAGGGGGCGGTATAAAAATCTAAATAAAAGTAAAGTAAAGTAAAGTATCTATCTTTCCTCGCTCCTTCTTTATTTCCTTTTTGTCTCCTTCCATCCTTCCTTCTTTTTTCCTCTTTCTTTCTTTCTTTCTTTCTTTCTTTCTTTCTTTCTTTCTTTCTTTCTTTCTTTCTTTCTTTCTTTCTTTCTTTCTTTCCCTCCCTCCCTCCCTCCCTCCCTCCCTCCCTTCTATCCCACTTTATTAAAGTCCCCCTTTGTAGTGAACTTTCTCAACCTTTGCAACCTGAAGATGGGGAATTCTGGGAGTTGAAGTCCAACCATCTTCGAGCCGCGAAGGTTGTGAAACACCGACCTGCTTCCAATTTACAGTGCATTTTTTTTAAAATAGCAAATTGTACACTCTGGGGAGAAATAATATTGACAGAGCAAAGGTCCCCATGGGGAGGGATGGGGGGGAGGGCAGAAGTGGCCCCATTGCTGGTCCAGCCCCCTCATGCCAGCCCTGCTTTCCGTAGCAGCCAGGCACGGGGCTGGGGGGCGGGGAAGGAATTTGGTGACGGATCTTCACTGTGCCCAAACTTTGCCCGGGAGAAGCCTCCTAACCGAGGTTGGGCAAGCGCTTGCAGGTGGCCTCCGAGTCCCACGAAGGAGGAGGAGGAGGGGGCGCAGGGCAGCATGGCGACTTCGGTGGTCAAGTGAGTAGCCAGGATGGGGTCAGGGGCTTTCTCCCCCCCCCCCGAGTCCCAAAGGGAGAGATGCCGTAGGGTGAATAACAGAACTGGAAGGGACCTTGGAGGTCATCTAGTCCAACTCAAGCAAGGGACCCTACACCATTTCAGACAAGTGGCTGCCCAGGCTCTTCTTAAAAACCTCCATTGATGGAGCACCCACAACTTCTGGTGGCAAGTTGTTCCACGGGCTAATTGTCCTCCCTGTTAGGAAATGTACCCCTTAATTCCAGGCTGCTTCTCTCCTTGATTAGCCTCCCTCCATTGTTTTCTTCTCCTGCTTTCTGGGCCTTTATGGAATAATTGGACCCCCACTTCTTTGGGGCAGCCCCCCCAGACACAGGAAGGCTGCTGTCATGTCGACCCCTAGTCCTCCTTTTCATTCGACTGGACGTACTCTACTTGGGACCTTGTTGGAAGGGGCCTTGGAGGTCTTCTAGTCCAACCCCCTGCTCAAGCCGGAGAACGGTCGTAAATGTGAAACGTGTCACAAGTCACTTTTTTCCAGTGCCCTTGTAACTTTCAACGGTCATTAAATGAACGGTTGTAAGTTGAGAACCAGCTGTATAGTAAAATGACCCTTGGCAGTTGGCAGCTGAAGGTGAGATGTCGTGTTGGGGGGGAAAATGGGTTGTTTCTCTTGAGATGTTCCAGAGGAGAAGACATCTCTCCATCATGGCCCCTTGAAGATGGGTGGACTTCAACTCCCAGAATCCCCCAGCCAGCCTGCTTGCCTTCCTTCTCTCCCTCCCTGTCTCTTTCCCTTCCTTTTCTCCTTCTATCCTTCCTTTGTTTCTTTCCTCTCTTCTTTTGTCTATTTTCCTTCCTTCCTTCTTCTTACTCCCATGTCCTTCCTTTTTCCCTCCCTCCCTTCTCTGTCCCTTTCCCTCCCTTCATTCCTTTTTGCTTCTTCCTTTCCTACTCTTCCTTCCTCCCTTCTTTTTTCTATTTTCCTCTCTTCATCCCTTATTTTGTGTCTATTTTCTTCCCTCCCTACTTCTGTCCTCCCTTCTGCCCTCCCTTCCTCCTCTGTCCCTTTCCTTCCTTTCCTCCCTTCCCTCCCTTCTGTCTCCTTCCTTCCTTATCTCTTTTCCTCTTTCCTCTCTCCCTCTTTTCTCTGTCCTTTTCCCTCCTTCCCTTCCTTTTTTCCTTCCCTTCCTTCTCTTCCTTCTGTTGTTCCTTTGTTCCTTCTTTTGTCTATTTTCCTTCCTTCTTTCCTCCCTCCCTCCCTTCTCTGTCCCTTTCCCTCCCTTCATTCTCTTCTGGGAGCTGAAATCCACCCTTCTTCGTGACCAAGATGAAGAAATTCTGTCTCATAGAAACAGAATTTGCCTCCAGAAACGTATCTCCAGATTCTCCATTCGCCCCTTCCCCATGGCCTCCCCCTACCCTCCATTATATGCCACCCACCCACCTCTGTCCCTTTTCCCCAGCATGGAAGCTCCCGAGTCCCCCCCGCAGCCCGAGATGTACGAGAACTTCCAGTCTGCAGACGTGGAGAAGGAATACGAAACACACTTTGAAAAAGGTACCTGGAAGCGGATCCGAATCATGCAGCGGCTGATGGGGGGTGGGGTGGGGTGGGGGGTGGGGTGGGGACATGGGTTGGTGGTGGGGAAACCTGGAGATCTTTCCTTCCTATTCTATCCTGGTGATCTGCCAATTGTTGGAAATATTTGGGTTGATCCTTCCTTCCTTCCTTCCTTCCTTCCTTCCTTCCTCCTTCCTTCCTATCTTCTTTTCTTTCTCTCTCCTTCATTCCTACCTATTTTCTTCCTTTCGTTTCTCTCTCTTCCCTTCCTACCTTCCATCCTTCCTTTTTTCTTTCTTTTCTTTCTCTTTCCTTCCTTCCTCCTCCCTTCTTTTCCTTTCTCTCCTTTCTTCCCTCCCTCCTTCCTTCCTACCTTCTTTCTTTCTTTCTCTCTCCTTCCTTCCTTCTTTCCTTTCTCTCTTTCCTTCCTTCCCCTCTTTTTCCTTCCTTCCTTTCTCCTCCCTCCCTTCTTTTCCTTTTTCTCTCCTTCCTTCCTATCTTCTTTCCTCCTCCTTCCTTCCTTCCTTCCTTCCTTCCTTCCTTCCTTCCTTCCTTTTTTCTTTCTTTTCCCTCTCCTTCCTCCCTTGGGGGAGTCACGTCATGGTCCCGAGGATAAGGTCAGGGGCAGTGGTGGGATCAAAAAATTTTCACTACCGGTTCAGTGGGCGTGGCTAGGTGGGGGGCATGTGACTGAGTGGGCGTGGCCAACATGACATCACTCACGCCCATTCAGTCACATGCCCCCACCTAGCCACGCCCACAGGAAACGGTAGGAAAATTGTTAGTATTTTCCCCTATCTCCTCCTGCCCTCCCTTCACCAGTCGCCCCCGTTTCCCCACTTCCTCCCCCACATCTTTGGTTGCTTATCTTCCGTGGGGGCTGGTCCAGTCCAGAAGGCAAGCTGACCGGAGTTTTCGGTGGCCCCCGGCCAGCCGCCGTTGCTGGGAAGCAGCTGGCTGGCAAAGAGGAAGACTTGCGAGGCAATGGGCTGCGCGTGCGCGAAGAAGATGGCGGCAAAGGAAGCCGCTTTTCGCCTGCGGCCAGCCGCCGGCCTCTTTGAGAGCTGGCATGCAAAGAGGCGGTGCAAGCGAGCAGCGACCGGATGGGCGGGGTGAGCAACCTGTGACAAGGCCCGTTTAAGGGGCGTGGCCAGCCAGCCATCGCTACCGGTTCGCCGAACTGGGCAAAATTTCTGCCACCAGTTTGGGAGAACCGGTGCAAACTGGCTGAATTCCCCCTCTGGTCAGGGGCTTCAAATCCAGAAGGTACCCACCAGGGGAGGGCTTCTCGGAGATTCTTGCCCCTCGTTTCTCCAGGGGAGAGACCCCCTCCCACCTTGCCAATACGTTCATTTCTGGTCCTCAAAGGATGGGCGGGGGTGGGGTCTTCACAACCTCCTTCTCTTCCCACAGACTTCCCGTTGTCGAAGTCGTTCCCCCGGCGCGTCTGTCCCACCAGCCGCCTCCTTCTGGTGCTGATGGTGTTCTGTGGTGTTCTGATCCTCTCGATCAGCATCCTGGGCATTCAAGGTGAGTGTATCACACAAGACGGGGTGCGACATGGGTTGTGCAAGGCCCCAGGGAGGAGGAAAACGCGAGGCAGACCTGGAGCTGGAGGAGGAGCGTGCAAGATGGGAAGTAAAAGAAGAAGAGAAACGTGGATTGGTCCATGTGGAACCCAAAGCTGCTGGAGTCTAAGTGAAATGCAGGAAGACACGGTGTTGTGTTGTGTTTTTAACCTGGGTTTCAGGTGTTGTAGGAACTGGCCAAAGCTAGAGGGGCCATTGCACGTCATCTAGTCCAACCCCAATCACAGCTGATCCTCAATTTACAATTGTCATTGAGCCCGTAGTTTCAGTCATCATTGAAAATGGGAAACGAAGAAGAGAAACGTGGATTGGCCCATGTGCGAAGCCTCTGCAGACACCTCTGACGGGATGGCAATACATTCAGGCATTTTTTTTTTGTTTTTACCTGGGTTTCGGGGGTGTCGTAGGAATAGAGAGAATAACAGAGGGAGGCTGCCTGGTGCCAAAGGAGGAGAGGGTCAACTTCTACACCTGGGGGGAAGGTTATGGGTTGCCCCCTCCCTCGGCTCTGCTTCCTCCCTCTCTCCCTCTGTTCCAGGCGTTCAGTTCATCAAAAGCCTCCAGGGGACCCAGACGGGCGTGGAGAATATTACCCAGGCGATCCAACAGGGGGCCACCAAACTCAAGGCCAAAAGTAAGGAGGGGCCAGAGGGGGTGAGAAGCAGCACGCAAGCACCCCCCTCTTCCTCTATCCAAATTCCATCCCGGGGGCTACACACTTTCCCAACTGGGACAGACATCCTGTCGGAGAATGGAGGAGCAAACTTTCTCTTGGGAGGGGGTCTTCAGAAGGGGAGGTTGCTGGTGCGATTCCTGCCAAGGAAGGGCGTCCTCCTTCTCCCGATGTCCTCAGCTAAAGGATTCTTGGGGGGGGGGTGGTGTCATGGGAATGGGCCCCGCTCCAACCGGGTATCAAGTTTCCCCCAAAATGCCCTAATTGATTCATGAGCCTCGAGTCAAATTTCAAAAGAAAACCAGTCATTTGTTAGGAGGATTTTGGCAGTGCCTGCTTTGTGCAGTCAGATCTGAGCCTCATTTGAGTTATAGGTGAACTTTACCCCTGTTCCTTCCCTCCCCGCAATCTGTGTCATAAATCACATTTCCCAAGGAGTTGCACCCCTCCCAAGCCTGATGCAGTAATCTGAGATCAGACTCAAGCCAAAAGTATGCGTGAAATGCGCTCCCCCCCCCTCTTCTCATTATGGCAACTTTAGGAGTTGACAGTGGGCCCTCCTTCTTGTCCTCTTTAGGAAACAGCACCGGGTCGAGACTGGCTGAGCTGCAGAAAATGTTGACCCAGGAGAACGATAAGCTGTTGAAAGGTCAGGATTTTTTCACCCCAGAAGAAGCCTTCTTCCAGCCAGGGTGCAGTTGGTGGCGGACGGGGGGGGGGGGGGGGGGGCTTGGGGTCCCTACAGAGGAATAAGGGATGCTCTCATTGTTGCCTTTCTCCGATCTCAAAATCCCTGGCAAGAGAAAGGGGACACAATTGCTGTTGTCAACATCAGGAGGTCCCTGGGAGAGAGGAGTCTAGCAATTTCAAATAAAAGGCAGCTGCTTTCATGAGCCAGCTCACCTGGCAGCTGCAGCCACCCAGCCAACCTGTCTGCCCCACCCTTTCTTCCCCCCCCGCCCCAATTTAATCCCCTCCATCAGCCCAGCCTCTCCATGCGCCGATGAAAGAAGCTGTTGCTGTCTCCACGTCTCATTAAAGCATCCACTTCCGAATCAGTTTTTTTTTTGGAACCATTGATTAACACGGTGCTTTTCAAACCTAGGCACTGGGTGGACTTCAACTCCCAGAATTCCCCCAGAATCTTCCCCAGAATTCCCCAGCCAGCATGTCCCGATGAAGGCAGCTGCTGATGCTTATGAAAGCAGCCGCCTCTGAATCAGATGACTTGGTGGGGTTTTTTTTTTTTGGCAGCTCTGATTAACACTACCTGTTTTCACACGTGGCCACTGGAAAATGGGAGGAATTCTGGGAGTTGAAGTCCCCCCCATCGTCCCGTTGTCAAATTTGAAAAACATGGGACCACACACAACGTGTGCCACCATTAAAAGGGCTTTTTGGTGGTCTGAGACAGGGGAGCGTCAGGGCAAGGGGAGGGTTTTTTTCATGGATAGGGATGGGCTTTGGTTTTTCTCTTGGGATTGTGGTGTGTGTGTGTGTGTGTGTGTGTGTGTGTGTACAGCTTCTTTCTATTCTTGCTCTTCTTCTTCTTCCAGTGATAAAACTGTCCCAGACACAGATGGAAACCTTAGAACAGAATGCCAGAGCTTTGCACTGTGAAATTGTCGAAATGAAGAGCAACGGTAAAAACCAGAGTCTCAAAATTTATTTATTTTATTATTTTTCTTCTCTCCTCTCTTCCCCTGCTCTTCTTTTCTCCTCTCTTCTCTTTTCCCTTCTGTTCATGTGTTCTCTTTTCTCATCTCTTCTCCTCTTCATCTCTTATCTCTTCTCTTCTCCCCTTCCCTCTCTTCTCCTTCTCTTCTTCTGTTCTTTTCTCCTCTCTTGTCTTTTGCCTTCCCTTCATTTCTTCTCTTCTCTTTTCCCCTTCCCTCTCTTCCCCTTCTCTTCTTTTCTTCTCTCTTCTCTTTTCCCTTCTGTTCATGTGTTCTCTTTTCTCATCTCTTCTCCTCTTCATCTCTTATCTCTTCTCTTCTCCCCTTCCCTCTCTTCTCCTTCTCTTCTTCTGTTCTTTTCTCCTCTCTTGTCTTTTGCCTTCCCTTCATTTCTTCTCTTCTCTTTTCCCCTTCCCTCTCTTCCCCTTCTCTTCTTTTCTTCTCTCTTCTCTTTCCCCTTCCCTTCATTTCTTCTCTTTTCTCATCTCTTCTCCTCTTCATCTCTTATCTCTTCTCTTCTCCCCTTCCCTCTCTTCTCCTTCTCTTCTTCTGTTCTTTTCTCCTCTCTTGTCTTTTGCCTTCCCTTCATTTCTTCTCTTTTCCCCTTCCCTCTCTTCCCCTTCTCTTCTTTTCTTCTCTCTTCTCTTTCCCCTTCCCTTCATTTCTTCTCTTTTCTCATCTCTTCTCCTCTTCATCTCTTATCTCTTCTCTTCTCCCCTTCCCTCTCTTCTCCTTCTCTTCTTCTGTTCTTTTCTCCTCTCTTGTCTTTTGCCTTCCCTTCATTTCTTCCCTTTTCTTCTCTCTTCTCTTATTTTCTCCTCCCCTTCTCTCCTCTCTCCTGTATTCTCTATTATTCTCTATATTTTACTTTACACTGCACGAACCAGAAAGAAGGCTGAGAAAATATCTGCAGACCCCTCACCTCCTGGACATAAACTTGCGCCACACCTAACTCAAACCTCCCTTTCTTAGGAGTAGAGATATTTCTCCACGTAGTAAGGCTTTATTGCTCTTATCCTTATCTTCTCATCTTTCTTACCAGAACTTAGAATAACTTTATTGTCATTTTGCATGTACACTAATCTAACATTCCCTTCCCTTCTTCCCTCCTTTCTTCTCTTTTCTCATCTATTCTTCTCTTCATCTCTTTTCTCTATTTTCTCCTCCCTTCCCCTCCTCAATTCGCTCTTCATTTCTTCTTTTCTCATTTATTCTTTTCTTCTTCTCTTCTCCTATTTTCTCCTCCCCTCCCCTCCTCTCTTCTCTCTTCATTTCTTTTCTTTTCTGATCTCTTCTTCTCTTCATCTCTTGATTGTCCAAACCCAGTTCCTGCAACCCTTTGATCATCTCTGTTGCTCTTCTCTGCCCTCTTTCCAAAATCTCAACCTCTTTTCTTAGCTCTGACGCCCTGATCTTTTCTCCCCCCCTCGCCCCCCAGGGAGCAAAAGTGGCTGCTGCCCCCGTGGCTGGCTGACCTTCCGTTCCAGCTGCTACTGGACCACCCAGACCAGGGACACCTGGCAGGCGGCCAAAAAAGACTGCGAAGATAAGAAATCCCACCTGGTGATCCTTAACTCGGCCGACGAGAAAGTAAGTGGGCCAGGAGACTCCCCGGGGTCTCCACCAGGGGGCAGGAGAGAGGGCAGCCCTTCCTCCCACACGGGCTTTATCCCGTTCTGCCCTAAAGCTAGTCCTCGACTTACCACGGTTCGTTTAGTGACCGTTCAAAGCAATGCCGACGCCGAACAGAGCGACCCTTTCTCACCCTTATGACGGTTCCGGTCACGCGATCCCTATTTGGGCGCTCAGCTGTTGGCTCCAATGTATGACGATCGCAGCATCCTTTTGCGACCTTCTGACCCGCATAGGGAAGCCAAAGGTTCACTTAACAACCACATTGATAACAGAAGAACGGCAGCAAGTCACTTAAGGACCGTGGCGGGAAAGGTCATCAAATGGGGCAAAATTGACTAAATGTCTCTCTTAACAACGGACATTCGGGGCTCCATTGTGGCAGTAAGTGGCTTGTGTTTTCTCATGCCAGGACTTTGTGAAGACCCACCGACAGGGGAGTAACACCTGGATTGGCTTGACCGACTCCAGCGGGGACTGGAAGTGGGTGGACGGATCGTCCTACACCGTAGACCCAAAGTGAGTCCATTCGACCGTTGGCTCTATCTCCCCCCTCAAAGGGAATTAAAGCAGCCCCCCCCATTTTTACCAGGTGGCTCATTATATTTTATCATCATCATTTAATGACCCTTGTGGGGTGGAGTCTGGGCAACTGAATGGAGCTCAGTGTTTTACTGGCCGGATGCCCTTCCCTGTTGCCAGGGCGGAGTTTTGTTCTGCAGATATATATTCTCATTGTGCCAAGAGAGAGAAATATCGGCCTCTACCTAGGATTGAACTCACAGTCTCCTGATTTGGAGGCGAGAGCTCCATCTCTAGGCCACTGCATCACTCTACTCATTATATTTTATGCCATGGATAAAATAATAGCATCTGTTTTCATGGGGGGAGGAAAATACCACCAGGAAATGTCTGGTCAGAGATATTTTTAATCCCTCTTGAATGGGGTTTATTATCCCAGGTCAAAGCAGGTAAAGGAGGAGCAGAATGGGGTGGCTGGCTGGGGGCAATGGGAGTTGTAGTCCCACACACAGGGAGAGGGGAGAGAATCAGATTGGAGACGTTTGCTTTGAAGTGTCAATAGATATTCAATGAGATTCATTTTTCTTTTCCTTCCTTCCTTCCTTCCTTCCTTCCTTCCTTCCTTCCTCTTATGTCCCTTCTTTCCTTCTTTTCTTCCTCTTACCCTTCCTTCCCTCCCTCCTTCCTTCCTTCCTTCCTCCCCCCTTCCTTCCTTCTACCTCTCTCCCTCCCTCCATTTATTTCTTTATTTCCTTTTTCTCTTTCTTTTTCCTTCTTTCTTTTTTCTTTCTCTTTCCTTCTTCCTTCCTTTTATTTTCCTTCTTTTCTTCTCCCTCACATCTCTTCCCTCCCTCCCTCCCTCCCTCCATCCTTTGTCTTTTCTCTCCTTCCTCCCTTCCTTCTTTTCTCCTCCCTCTTTTATTCCTTTTCCCCTTTTCCTTTCCCCCCATTTCAGGGACTGGGCTGAAGGCCAGCCAGACCACTGGTACGGCCACGGCACTGGGGGCGGAGAGGACTGTGCCCAGATGACCCAAGGCAGCCTCTGGAATGACAACGTCTGTTCCCGCCCCTTCACTTGGGTGTGCGAGATGGAGCTGGGAATCTGAACAGATGCCACAGCCAGGCACAGCAGCTCCCTTGGCTCAGCTCCCTCGGCATGTGCGAAGGGGTTTGCGTGGGTGGGACAGGCTGATAATTGGTGGGCTGAGAAGCGGGACGGGTCCCGGGATGCTTGGGGGGCAGGGGGGGGGGAGCTTCCCTGCAAGGCGAGCCACCCTAAAAAATCCTCATGCAAAGCCTTGGGAACATCCGTATCTCGCACCTGTCTCTCGCACCCGGGACCCAGATCGAGCTTATGTAAAAATATCCGGAGGGTTCAAAGTCCCATGTCTATTTTTAAAACAATAAAGTTCCTTTTAAAGCAGCCGCCTCTCCATCTTCCACTTAGGGGTCAGTCTCTTTGCGACGGTTGGGTTTTCTACCGCCCTGTGGGTCAGAGGCTTAGCGGTGACATCCCTGGGGTCTCTAGAATTTAGAAGAGACTAGAGCTGGAAGGGACCTTGGAGGTCATCTAGTCTGGCCCGCCTGCTCAATCAGGGATTTAGAATAGAATAGCGTTGAAAGGGACCTTGGAGGTCATCTAGTCCCCCACCACCCCACCCAAGCAGGGATTTAGAATAAAATCGAACCGGAAGGGACCTTGGAGGTCATCTAGTCCAGCCCCCCTGCTCCAGGGGAGAAGTATAGGTATAACCCTATACCATGTCAGACAAATGACTGTCCAGTCTCTTCTTAAAAACTTTAGTTTATTCCCCCCTCCCTCCAGTTTTGCAAATCCTGGCTGAACTTGCAGGAAAAAACTCATTTATACTCGGATGGGAGACCACCAGGTGATCACAATCCTGTAGGTTCAGCTGCAGAGACCCCCCTCCTACCCCACCTGCCCCCCAAATAACTGCAGAGGAGGCAACGCAAATGACAACCCCTTTTGTTGCTGGGGAAATTCCCAGCTCCACCCAAGGGAGACTTGAACTCGCCACTTCGGTCACTCTAAGCAGTCCTCGACTTATGATGGGTCACTTCACAACAGTTCCAAGTAACGACGGACTCTCTCTTTACAAACTGTACTTACGACCCAGTTCCGACCACCAGGCCACCCACACTGCAGTCACATGATCACAATTTATGATATTTTGGAGTGAAAAATTCCTGTTTTCCGGGAAAAAACTCCCCATAATGCAGTCACCTCTGGACGAGATAGGTGACCCATGAATCTAACAAATAAATAAATAAGTAGCAAACAATGAGTTTGCTTCAGTGGTGGGTTTCAGCCGGTACGGCCCGGTACAGCTGTACTGGTAGTAGTTGGGAGCAGCGACCACCCTCCCGGTACTGTGGCTCGTTTGGCCTCGCCCGCCCGCGTTCCATGCCTGTTCCTGAAGCCACTGGGCCAAATGCGCACGCCTGCACAGTGTGGGGTGCCTGAGCGACCTCCAACGAGCAGGCGGGTGTTGCAGGGGCAATGGAGTGCGCATGCACAAACAGACCACGAGCAGTGTAGCAACGGTAAAAGCAACCCACCACCGGTTTGCTTAATGGCCCAGGGTTCACTTAACGACCACTACAAAAAAGTCATAAAATCAAGTTCGTTTGTGTGATGACCTTCTTTACATCCATCACGCCTTACAAGTCCAACTGCCAGGCTCAGTGACAGATGTAAGTCGAGGATGGCTGGAGGAGAATTATATTAGTCTCTGGAAAGCCAAAACCAGAAGGACCCCCGGTAGCCCCTTTTCCAGCGGGCAGATTTTAATAAAGGACTCTTTCCACTCTGTTTATTTTTCTCCTTCTGCTTTCCCCCAAAACTCCTAGCAGTTTCCATTGTAAAAAGTCAGTGATGGTGACCGAGGGGAGCGCATGATTTTGCAGAAACATCTCACATGCGCACTCGTCAGAGCCACACACAGCAAAAGTCGAACTTCCGGGTTCCTCCATGCATGCACCCCAGCGATCAGCTGGCCGGCACGCATGTCCACACTGGTTTTTGGCACTGCCATGTGCACAAAGGACAGCCGATCGTCGTGCGTGCATGCACAACAGAAATCCAGCAAGACCACGCGTGCTTCGTATGCCACCTTGGTCACGCGTGCCACAGCCCTAAATGGTCCCTGAGAAGGAACTCCAAAAATGGGAGCCGCTCCTGAAAACGCCGTGGAGTCCTTGGGGTTCTCTGAGCCAGCGGTCACCAACCGGTGGTCCGCGGATAACTGGTAGTCCGTGAGAAAACGTTAGTGTTCCTCAGAGAAATCTTTGCATTTCTCTTGAGGAGCTCAACTGATCTTTTCTGCGCTGCTCGCGCTTCAGCCCTTGGGCTCCCACGGACAGGATGGGGTCCTTCAGGCAGTTAGCATAGCCGCCTGTTAGCGGAGAGAAGTGCACTGGATCACATCTCAAATACGGCTCAGAATGAACGTTTCTCCAGTAGCCAGCCCGGACACGAGATCGACTCCCCGCAGACTCTCATCTCTCGAGGAGCGCTCGCTGAAGCGGCGTGGGAAACTTTGGCTGGAGTCCTCGAGAGAGGAAAGTTTGCAGGGGGCCAATCTAGCATCCACAATGCACACCAAGAGACTGGGAGTTCTAGTCCCACCTGAGGCTTGAAAGCCGGCTGGGTGACTTTGGGCCAATCACCAGGTGACTGGCAGTTCTAGTCCCGCTTGAAGCACGAAAGCCAGTCCTTCTCTCTCAGCGCACCCCAAACTCACAGAGTTAATGAATTATGGGGAAAAGGAGCATTAGCTATATTTGCCACTTTCAGCTGCTTATAAAAGAGTCATAAAGACAGGATGTAAACAAATAAGGAAAGGAAGAAAAAAACCCACAGTGACATCCTGGCTGATTGTCCTCCACCCCGTCGGAAACCCCCCATCCCTATGGGGCAGTTTTCTTCCAAGCCAGACCTCTGCGGTAGCTTTAGGAAACGCCGAAGCTTTGGGGCCTGGCAGAGGGTCAGTATTGACAGTCCAAAGGTGAGTGGCGTGGGGCGTCCGGTGAGAGCGGCAGCAGAAGAGACGGCTGACCCACAGCTCCGGCTCTGGAAATCCTAAAGGAGAAGGTAAGAAAAAGGCAATTTTTCATTTGTTTTGCACATGCTCCCCTCCCCCGAAAACCCCAAAATGGCCAGAGAGAAGATTCTACTCCGATGGCATCCCGACTCCTTCCTTCCTTTAACAGAATAAGGGCAGAATAACAGAATGGAAGGGACCTTCTATGACCCGTGCTCAAGATCTAGAAACATATGGGTGAAAGGAGGTCTTGTAGTCCAACCCCCTGCCCAAGATCACCCATAACTTCTGAGGGCAACTTTCATTCCTCTGATTACTCCCCATTGGAGTAAGTGCATGGGGAGCAGAAGTGGTATTCAGCCGGTCCAGGGTGGCCATTTCCCCGAAGTCGGAGAACCGACAGCAATGGCCAGTTGGCTATGCTCCCAAACTGGTCCTCCTGTTGCTACTCGCTCACCCTCCCACTGCTCGCTTGCCTCGCTTACCGCTCACGCACCCCACCCGCCCGACGCTCACTTGCTTGCTCGGCACTCAACCTGCCCATCCAGGCCCTATATATGCCTTTGCTACACGGCCCAGCCCTTAGCTACGCACTTCTCCAGTCGCCTCTGCGCCTCGCCTGCTCAGCTTCCAAGTCCAAGGCATGCGCATGTGCAAAGATGGTGGTGACGGCAGCTTTCTTCTCACCGGCCAACTGGAGGACTTTTTGGCACCTTGCAGCCAGTGGCTGGCTGGAAAAGAAACCTCTAGCTACCTCTTTGAGAGCTGGCGGCCTGACCAGCACTGCCGCCGCTCCCTCTGGATGGGCTGACAAAGGGAGTGAGCGGTGGCTGCGGCCTCGGTCTGGCGTGAGCTGCAGGCCTGGCCTGGGGAGGTGGGGAGCAGCTCACCTGGGCGGCTTCTGCAACGGCTGTGAGAGGAGTGCCCCTTTTCACCTGGGCTCTGGGCTACGAGCTGGAGTGTCCCCAAAAAAGTGTCAAAAAGTCCCAAATATTTTCACCACCCACCACTGATGGGGAGGTATCTGGCCATGGCGTTCCTTGAGCCTTGTGTGTTCTCCTCCAAAAGGTCTTCTTATGCAGTTCTCTCTCACACTCAAAAGAGTATTAGGTGATTTGAAGCTGTTGGCCAAGATTTAAGAGAAACCTTTGGTTCTGTGTTCCCCTCCAGCCATGGGAGGGTTTGCCCACCAGGACTCCTTACGACAACGCATTTGCTCCGGCCGTCGGCTGATCCCCATCCTGATGGGACTTCTGGCTGTGGTTACCCTCTCCCTCGTCATCTTCGGCTTCGTGGGTGAGTAGGAAATGTGAGTGGGTGATTCTCTTGTTGGTCTTGCTGGTAGTTAATCTAACATCAGAGTTATTGTTCCAGAACGCCATTCACTCATTCACAGCCCCCATTGGTTTGGGGGTGATGGGAGAAGATAAGGCCTTATGTGGTGCCCAGCATCCTAAGGAACTGTTGCCAAAATTGAGAGGTGAATTGAACTCTGTGATCTTGAGGTGATCCACTCGGGAGAACCATGGAGCCTCTACATGTGTTTCACAAAGAGTTTAGCTCTTTGAAGAAGGGATTTTGGGATATGGTAGGAAGTGTGATTGTTTGGAAAAGAAGTCAGTCACAACCCAGATCACTGTGAGATTTCTACTAATTTCCCTATAAAGTCCATAGAAACTTCTTAACGGGTTACTTGGGGTTTAGCCACTGGCTGCAGGAAACATAGGAAGAAGTCTCTGCGACAGGAAACCACGATTCCTCCAGAATATATCAGGGGTGGGTTCCTGCCAGTTCTCACCTCTTCTATAGAAGAGGTTCCACAAATCTACAGTGCCGTTTAGAACCGGTTCCAGCTCCCTCCCACCGCACGTCCGCACATCATCAAGATGAAGAGCGAGAGGAGGAATTCTGGGAGTTGGTCCACAAGTCTTAAAGCTGTCAAGTTTGAACACCCCTGGGGGTTTTTTCCTAAAGGGTTAGGGGTGGAAGGGTCTTGTAACTTGGCAGCTTTAAGACTTGTGTGCTTCAAATGCCAGAGTTTCTGAGCCAACATTTTGGTTGCTAAGCAAGAGCGTTGTTAAGTGAGTTTCACCACATTTTACAGCTTGGCCATGCCCATCCAGGCACATGGCTGGCAATCCACTCCCACCTGGTCACATGGCCAGCAAGCCACTCTCACAAAGCAGGCCACACCTACAGAGGAGGTTCTAAAAAAATTTGAAACCCACCACTGGAGTATATGCACCATAGATCCAAACTTGTAAACTCTGCCATCTACTGGCTGAATACTACTGTAGTTGTTGCATAAAAATACATCCCAACAATATGTATTCCAACAATAATTAACAGGGACAACACCTGACCTATGTTAATGTGTAAATTGCTAGGGAGAAGCTACTAATTACAGGAGACCCAGAGATAATGTCTGTTGTTTGTAAGTAAACTTTGTATAAGATCAATCTTTTTCATAAATGCCATTGTTGATAATGTATTTTAGCAGCAGAGGGCTGTGTCCTTCCAGTCAATTGCCACAAAACACACTGTACAGCGCAAAATTACACAAAATCAGGCACAAAAGAATGATTTAAAAGGGACACAATTGAGCGAGGTGAAACAAAGATGCAGGAAGGATAGCAACCCCAGGGAAAGAATGCAATACACAGAGGCACGGACACGGGCTCAAGGAAGTCAGACAGACACCTGCTTCCTCTCCACAGGGCGCATATACTCCGCAACTTTATGGAAGATGCAGGACGATGTGAAAACCAGCAATCGCACCCTGGAGGCGGAATTAGTTGGTTTGCAGCAACAGGGTGAGTCACAAAATCCCAGATTTGGGAATGAAAATGGCCGGCAAATCTCTTTACGGCAACTCTGTGGGGGTGGATTGGTGTGATGTGGCAGGGCCCGAGGTGGGGTAAACTGGGAGAATCACTTTCCTGGGTTCTAGTCTTCCATAGATGTTTAATCGAGGGGTCTCCAACCTTGACTACTTTAAGACTAGTGGGCTTCAACTCCCAGAATTCCCCAGGCTTCCATTTTGAAAATTGAAGTTCACAAGTCTTAAAGTGGTCATGTTTGGGGACCCCCTGCTCTAATCCAATCTTTCTCAACCTTGTCAGCTGGAAGATGGGTGGACTTCAACTCCCAGAATTCCCCAGTCTGCCATGTTGGCTGGAGAACTCTGGGAGTTGAAGTCCACCCATCTTCCAGCCGATAAGGTTGAGAAATATTGCTCTGATTTTTCGATGTCTTTCCCAGAGGCCAACAATTTGGAAGATCTCCAAAAGGTTGACGGGTTGGTAAAACACCTCATCACAGAAGGCAAGGAAGGTAAATTTGGGGGGTAAGGGAGGTGTTTAAAAGTCCACCTTGCCCCTCCCCTCCATTTGGGGGAGGCCCTCCCCCATCTGGAGTCAACACCAACCAGGGACCTTCCCCTTCTCCACTTCCAGTGAAGTCCCATGTCGAGGATCAGATCAAGAAACTTCAAGGAACTTTCCAGAAAATCAACTGTGATTTGGAGGACCTAAAGCACAAGAGGGAAGGTGAGTTGGGTGTTTGGGGGTCAGTGCTGGTTATGGGGAGGATGGGGTTAGGGTTAGAGTTGGACGTTCCCAGCCCAGTGTCCTCCCGATCTTTCAATTACACAAATAATCCTCGGCTTATGATCAAAGTTGCGCTCAAACTCCCCGTTGCTAAGCAAAACATTTGCTAGGTGAGGTTTGCTCCAGTTTACAACCATGATTGTTAAGTGAATCACTGCAGTTGTTAAGTAACTAACACGGTCATTAAGCGAATCCAGATTCTCCATTGTGTTTGTTCGTCCAAAGGTCGCAAGGGACGATTGCAGAACCTCGGGACACGGTGACCATCGTAAATACGAGCCGCTTGCCAAACATCCGAATTTTTGCCACAGGGATGTTGCAAGTGGGGAACATGGTTCTTACGTCCCTTGTTGCAGTGCCGTCGTAGCTTTGAACAGTCACTAAACCAATGTTGTAAGCTGAGGACTGCCTGTATCATGGATTGGCTGCCAGCTGCTGGGATCGGCTGCCCACGGCATCCGTGTCTCCTGTCCCAGGAAATAGGGGTGTTCCCTGTCCCAACCGTAACGGGGTGTCCCACTTGCCCCCCATCTCTTCTCTTCAGCGGGTGGCTGCTGCCCCAGAGGCTGGCACCTGTTTCAGCAAAGCTGCTACTGGCTCTCCCCTAAACGGAATACCTGGACCGGAGCCAAAGGGGACTGCGAAGAGAAGAACGCCCACTTGGCGATCCTCACCAGCTACCTAGAGAAGGTCAGTGTCTCGATTTCTCCATCCATCGGAGAGGGAGGTGGAGTCTGGTCAAAGGCTGCCAGACCAGTGGAAAGCCGAAACCCCCAGTTCCCTGCTCATGCTCGCTCTGGTTTTTCCCCGCTCTTCTTCGTGTAGCAATTTGTGTTACGACTCATCAAACCTAACAATGCTTGGATTGGTCTGAAGTACAATGGCGAGATGTGGAAGTGGGTGGACGGGACCCCCTACATAAAGCACAGGATGTGAGTCTCCCTGTTGGTTTCTCTCTTCTGGCCCCACTCGGATCGGGCTTCTGCAACCAGGCGCCCTCCGGTCCAGGTTTTTTTTGGCATCATTCGCAGGTAGCAGCTCCCGCTTATGGTGGCCCACTTATAGGCTTGTCCTCCTGGGATAAAGTCCTGTTTTGGTCCACATGTGCTGAAAGCCCCCTACCCTAATTGACTCCTGGAAACAGAGAGTCAGTGGGCTTCATTTCCCAGCACGAGCCCCTTAGGAGCCCCAAGTGCACAGGAGTCACCGTGGAAACCCTCCAAGTGTCCGAGGCACAGATCAAGTGGCAGATCGCACGATCTCCATGGGATCTTGTTGCACATGCAGAAAGCTCCTGGTTAGGCCCCATGGATCCTTGGGCCCAGGCTGCCCTGGACAAAATGGCTGTGCCCCATGGGTTCTGGGTATTCATTGATAGCAGGGCTGTAAAACTCCCGGCCCCGGCCAGATGCATCATGCGCTGGCCATGCCCCAGTTTCAATCCCCAGAATTCCCTTTAAGATGTCGGCACACCAACACCCAGAATTCCTCAGCCAGCATGCCAGAGGTGGGTTGCTACCGGTTCCCACTAGTTCCAGTGAACCGGTAGTGCAAATTGCAACCGGGTCACCGAAACAGTCGGGGTGGCTGGCTGGCCATGCCCCCTAACTGTTTCCCCAGTCACCCATTCATTGCTGGCATGTTTTTTACTCCTTTTTAAGTGTTCTGTGCATGTACAGAATAATTTTTTTGAAACTGCACATGCACACAAATCAGCATGCGTCGCAAACTGGCAGTAACGCCAGGAGCAACCCACCCCTGTGGCATGCCACTAGAGCATTGATGTTGCCCATTCTTCTCCCAATGCCCATGTGGACATTTTCTTGTGGACATGGGCCCTGTCCTGTTGCACCACACTCCTGGTGGTCCTTTTTTCCATCAGTCCCTCTCAAGGTTTGAGTTCTGCGTTGCATCTGGCTACTAATGGCGCAGCAGAGAGGGCTAACGCTGCAGTGGAACGGTATTTCCGTTGTTATGTGCAATATCAGCAAACTGACAGGGCAGATCTACTGCCATTTGCTGAGGTTGCACATAACAATGCAGTGCGTAGTAGTACTGGGTACATCCCATCCACGGCAGCACAAACAAGCCAATTTGCACAATTTCCCGGGCTAGGAAACTGCTGCAGGTCGGGGTTGGACTAGATGATCTCGGGGGATCATCCCCAATTTTGCCTCCTGAGATGCTCGGTTTGGCTGCCCCTTTCCCAGCGACAGAAGGGGGTCTCCCTCCTACCCCTGGGATGACCCTCTATCTCTTCCTTTGCCCGTTCCAGTGACTGGCGGCCCACCGACCCGAACGAAAATATCGCATTTTGCACTGTGATGCACCCGGACGGTTTGTGGGGCGACTCCTTCTGCAGGGTCCAATTGAAATGGCTGTGTGAAATGCCAGCGCAGGAGTGAGCCCCAATGGACACCCCATCATCATGGAGCCCGGGAAGCACCTCCTGCTCAACGGCTGGAGCAAATAAAACCAATCATAAAACAAAAACCTACGGTTGAAATTCGCTTTTTCTCCCGATCCTGGATGAGTGGCACGGCGGGCAGCTTTGATTGGTCATCAGAAGGGCCTAAGCTGGCTGGTGGGGTCCAGCCTGGGACCCCCGCAGGACCTTTGCACCCCATGCTGAGCTGCCTTTCTTCCACCTTTGGGGGTTTAAATCTCCATTCCCTCCCCACTCCAGAGGAAGGTTACTACAAAATTGCCATTTTCTCCCGATCAGCTGGGACTCGGGAGGCAGAGAATAGATGGGGGCGGGCCCAGTCAGAGCTGGTATTTACCATGCAGTGAACTGGTACCAACCAATACAGGAACCCACCTCTTGGATAGTGCCCAATGTTCAAGTTTGTCAAGATCCTTCTGTATCTTCAGCCTGTCTTCTGGAGTGTTGGCTCTTCCTGCCAGCTTGGTGTCATCTGCAAATTTGATGAGTTCCCCATTTATTCCCTCATCCAAATCATTGATGAAGATGTTGAAGAGTACTGGGCCCAAAACAGAGCCTTGGGGGACTCCACTGCATACCTCCCTCCATGTAGATGCAGTTCCATTGAGGACTACACGTTGAGTGCGGTTGGTCAGCCAGTTACGAATCCATCTGGTGGTGATGCTGTCTAACCCACATTCTTCTACTTTATCTAGTAGTAGGTTATGGTCTACCTTATCGAATGCCTTCCTGAAGTCCAAGTAAACTATATCGACGGCATTCCACTGCTTCTCATCTATCTATCTATCCACCCACCCACCCACCCATCTATTTTTCTATTTATCCATTCATCATCCATTCATCCTGTGTGTGTGTGTGTGTGTTTGTGTGTGTCCGTCCATCCATCCTGTCTGTGTCTATCTATGTATCATTTGTCTATTTATTCATTCATTTTATCATCCATCCATCCATCCATTTTATCATCAAGCCCCCGTCCTACAGAGGTTGGCCCCCTACGGCCCCGATGCCCCCTGCCTGGCTCCCGTGCCCGCCTCGCCCAGTGCCAGCTACTTCAGATCTTCCGCTTCAAACCGGAAGGAGTGCCAGCCCTCGGCGGCCGTCAAATCCACCGCTCCTCGCCGGAAGTAGAAATCGATGGCCGGCCGATTCCAATCCAGCACCCCCAGCCTCATTTGGGTGCAGCCTTTCTCCAGGGCAATCTGGGGGCTGAAGAGGAGGGGCTTAGCTGCAGGGGAGGGGATTCCATGGGAGTAGGGTGAACTTATACTATACCTCAATTTATACTTGGATGGGAGCCCACCAGGTGATCACAATCCTCTAGGTTTAGCTGCAGATCCTTCCCACCCCCACAAAAACCCCCGCAGAGGAGGCAATGCAAATGAGAAGCCCTTTTGTTGCTGGGAAAATTCCCAGCTCAACTCAAGGGAGATTGGAAATCGCTGCTTCGGTCACTTATGACTTACGACGGATCACTTACCGACAGTTCAAAGGTACGATGGACTCTTTCCAAACCGTGTTTATGACCCAGTTCAGACAACCAGGCAACCTGAACTGCAGTCGCATGATCACAATTTATGATATTTGGGGGTGGGGGGATGGATAGTGTTGAATTCTGGTTTCCCTCTCCTCTCTTCTCCTCCTCCTCCTTCCAAGCTCACTCCCTTTTAGCACTGATGATGTTCCCTAGTTGGGTCATGAAAGGTCGGCAGGAACATCACTAAGGGCAAAGAGAACCAAGGAGCCCACGGACATCGCCCTCCTCCTCCTCCTCCTCCTCCTCCTCTCTGTAACCCCACTCCCTGCCAACAATAACGACGTAACCTTCATGAGTCACAAAACACCACTAAAGAAAGAGCCAAAGCAGAGTGCCCTGAGGAACCCACATTTCATCCTGGGGGGCTCTGGGCCAATCACCAGGAGGCTGGGAGTTGTAGTCCTGCTTGAGGCTCAAACACTACCTGGGTGTTATATGGTCCACTGGCGGCCTGCAGAGCTGGCAGCAGATTCGAACAGTGAGGAGGTTGGGGAGGGACATGGAGGAACAGTCCTGGAGTCTGGGAGAGGCTTGGACAAGGGCTCTGCGTTGGAGGCAGAGAGGAGGGCCAGGACCATCTGGGACTTATGTGCTGCCTCCGGAGCCACCAGACATCAGCGAGGCAGAGGAACAGGGGGAGCCTGTTCCCAGTGTGTGCATCCACAGAGCTGGCAAAAGGCAAGAACAGTTAAGACAAATGGGACGACTCGGGAGTAAGGCTTGGAGATGAGTGGCCCCTCCCATAAGAAACAAAAGAGGAGCAAACGGACGTCAGCTTTTGCAGGAAGCAACTTTGTTCGTTCTGGTCAGTTTAAATTCTAAAGCTCCGTTTTGACTCTGTGCTCCGTGTGGCCTTGCAAAGCTAATTGCCAAATTAGGTCTTTGGCAGCGTTTCAAGGGAGATAAAGTTGGATGCTTATCAGCCTTATCCCGAAGGACTGTGGCAGACTTCTGTCGGACTCTTTACAAACTATTCGTGACTCAATACGGGCTGTGAATGAACATAACACAGCCGTTGAAATAAACAGAGGGTTTTTGAGACTAAACGTGTGCTTTTTACTGTATCAGGAAGCCTAGGTCAGAACACTGGGTGCCTTTGGGCCAATCACCAGGCGACTGGCAGTTCTAGTCCCGCCTGAGGCACGAAAGCCAGTACTTCTCTCTCTGCGCACCCCAACCTCACAGAGTTAATGAATTATGGGGAAAAGGAGCATTGGCTATATTTGCCACCTTCAGCTGCTTATAAAAGAGCCATAAAGACAGGATGTAAACGAATAAGGAAAGGAAGAAAAAAACCCACAGTGACGTCCTGGCTGATTGTCCTCCACCCCGTCGGAAACCCCCCATCCCTATGGGGCAGTTTTCTTCCAAGCCAGACCTCTGCGGTAGCTTTAGGAAACGCCAAAGTTTTGGAGCCTGGCAGAGGGTCAGTATTGACAGTCCAAAGGTGAGTGGCGTGGGGCGTCCGGTGAGAGCGGCAGCAGAAGAGACCGCTGACCCACAGCTCCAGCTCTAAAGGAGAAGGTAAGAAAAAGGCAATTTTTCATTTGTTTTGCACGCGCTCCCCTCCCCCGAAAACCCCAAAACGGCCAGAGAGAAGATTCTACTCCGATGGCATCCCGACTCCTTCCTTCCTTTAACAGAATAAGGGCAGAATAACCGAATGGAAGGGACCCTTGGAGGTCTTGTAGTCCAGCCCTCTGCCCAAGATCATAGAAACATAAGGCTGGAAGGGCCCTTGGAGGTCTTTTAGTCCAGCCCTCTGCCCAAGATCATAGAAACATAAGGCTGGAAGGGCCCTTGGAGGTCTTGTAGTCCAGCCCTCTGCCCAAGATCATAGAAACATAAGGCTGGAAGGGCCCTTGGAGGTCTTTTAGTCCAGCCCTCTGCCCAAGATCATAGAAACATAAGGCTGGAAGGGCCCTTGGAGGTCTTTTAGTCCAACCCTCTGCCTAAGATCATAGAAACATAAGGCTGGAAGGGCCCTTGGAGGACTTCTAGTTCAAGCCCCTGCTGAAGCAGGAGACCCTATACCAGTGTTGAATCTTTTCAGCACCGAGTCCCAAAAACGGAGCTCACACATTCACGTGTCAGAGTGCCGTAAACCAGAAGAGGAGATACCTGGTACACGTGCGCGAGCTGGGAAGCTGTTCTTCCAGTTTCCAGCATGCCCACCGGCTACCTGGTCTTCTGGTTTCTGATGCACACGCAAAAACCAGCTGGCCGGCGCACAGGCGCACGCTGGGACCTGGAAGAGCAACTCTTCACATCTGTATATATTAACGTTTCACCCCTTCATTCTTTCATTGTTGGATGTTTCAATATACAACTAATATCAACCACAATATCATTTAAACATATAGATCTATTCATATTCCTTCCATTCATCCAGTCCGTGTAATTCTACTTGCAATACACATGCTTATACTAAAATATATTCTTTCATTATCTAATTACTTCTTGTTTAATTTTGTTAATTTTATTATTTCATTGTTAATCACTATATTATTTGAGCGTGTTAATAATGCCATCATTCATTCTCTAATTTTTCAATTTATGCTTAATTGTTATTTATAATTCCCATATTTCAAATCAATTTGTATTGAAATTTTATCCTAATGCCTATCACAGTACAAACAAAATAATTATCCAGTCTCCATAATTCTAATGTTAATATACATGTTTTTGTTTAAATATGTTTTTAAAGAATCATATTTCCTTTATTTAACTCTTCACATCATAATATCATTTAAACATATAGGGTAGACCTACTCATAGTCCTTCCATTCATCCAATCCATGTAATTCTACTATTAATCCCATATTTCCCGTATTGTATTTCACTCTTCACATCTATTGGTATTGAAATATTATCCTAATGCCTATCACAATACATACAAAATAATTATCCAGTATATATAATTCCAATGGGTGTTCTTACACCGTCTTCTCTCATAATCAAAAGATTGGAATATTAGGTGATTTGAAGCTGTTGGCCAAGACCTTTGGTTCTGTCTTCCCCTCCAGTCATGGCAGGGTTTGCCCACCAGGACTCCGGGCGACAACGCATTTGCTCCGGCCGTCGGCTGATCCCCATCCTGATGGGACTTCTGGCTGTGGTTACCCTCTCCCTCGTCATCTTCGGCTTCGTGGGTGAGTAGGAAATGTGAGTGGGTGATTCTCTTGTTGGTCTTGCTGGTAGTTAATCTAACATCAGAGTTATTGTTCCAGAACACCATTCACTCATTCACAGCCCCCATTGGTTTGGGGGTGATGGGAGAAGATAAGGCCTTATGTGGTGCCCAGCATCCTAAGGAACTGTTGCCAAAATTGAGAGGTGAATTGAACTCTGTGATCCGACACACGAGGGAGGTCACACCTTGGACCTCGTTTTTGTCTCTCGCCAGTGGTTGAGTGATCTGGGAGGAGTGAATTTAACCATCACTCCTCTATCATGGTCAGATCACTCACTCCTCCGACTTGACTTCCCCGGTGCTACCCCTCGCTGCGGGGAGGCGGAACCGGAAAACACTAGATGGTTCCGCCCCAGGCGCTTGATGGAACCAGACAGGTTCCAGACGGAGCTTGGGCCACCTCCTGCAGCCCTGACCCGCCCTCGGGTAGAGGACCTGGTGGCCGCGTGGAATAATGCGACTACCGGGGCCTTGAACCGGGTGGCGCCTTTGCGGCCTCTCCGGCGGCAACGATCCACCCTGGCTCCTTGGTTCACCGAGGAGCTAAGGGTGATGAAGCGCCGCAAGAGATGCCTAGAGAGTCGTTGGAGATCCTCCCGATCCGAATTGGACCGAGCACAGGTACGAGCCCATTTAAGGACGTACCTAGTGGCATTGAGAACGGCCAAACGTCGATATTGTGCCGCTCTCATTGCATCCGCAGAGAACCGCCCTGCCGCCCTGTTTCGGGTGTCCCGCTCCCTTCTGTTTCAGAGGCCGCGGGAGGCCCCTCTACAGGGTAGAGCAGAGGAGTTTGGGAAATATCTGCTGGATAAAGTCGCTCAAATCCGGAAGGATTGGGTCCCCTTCAGTGGCCCAGTCGAGACGCCAGTGGCGAGTCTTGAGAAACCTTTTTGGGAGGAGTTTGACTTGGTTGCCATCGAGGATTTGGACAGATTGCGTGGACGACTGCGACCTACCACATGTTTGCTGGACCCGTGTCCCTCCTGGCTTGTACTGGCTTCCTGGGAGGTTACACGCGACTGGCTCCTGGGCCTAGTGAACGCTTCGTTGGGTGAGGGGTCTCTCCCGGCCGCCTTGAAAGAGGCGGTGGTGAGACCCTTGCTCAAGAAGCCTTCCCTGGACCCTATGGAGCTGGCCAATTATCGTCCTGTCTCCAACCTTCCCTTTTTGGCGAAGGTTGTAGAGAGTGTGGTGGCTTCTCAGTTCCCACGACATCTGGAGGAGAATGATTATCTAGACCCGCGCCAGTCCGGCTTTCGCCCTGGGCACAGCACTGAGACGGCCTTGGTCGCGTTGGTAGACGATCTCTGGAGAGCCAGAGATAGGGGTTGCTCCTCTATCCTGGTCCTATTAGACCTCTCGGCGGCTTTTGATACCATCGACCATGGTATCCTGTTGCACCGACTGGAGGGGTTGGGGGTCCGGGGCACCGTTTTGCGGTGGTTTGGCTCCTACCTCTCCGGCCGGACGCAACGTGTGTTGGCAGGGGGGCAGAGGTCGACCCTAAGCCCCCTTACTTGTGGGGTGCCACAGGGGTCGGTCCTCTCGCCCCTCCTGTTCAACACATACATGAAGCCGCTGGGTGAGATCATCCGTGGTTTCGGGGTGGGATATCATCTGTACGCTGATGATACTCAGCTGTACATTTCCACCCCGAACCACCCCAACGAGGCCGTCGAAGTGATGTCCCGGTGTGTGGAAGCCGTACGGGTCTGGATGGATGACAACCGACTGAGGCTCAACCCTTCCAAGATGGAGTGGCTGTGGGTTCCAGCCCCCCGGTTCAACCAGATAATTCCATCTCTGGCCATTGGGGGCATTCAACTTGCCCCCGTGGAGCGGGCGCGCAATTTGGGCGTCCTCCTGGATGCCAGGCTGTCCATGGATGAACATGTGACAGCCGTGGCCAGGGGGGCGTTCCACCAGGTTCGCCTGGTGCGCCAATTGCGCCCCCTATTGGACCGGGACGCCTTACGCACAGTCACCCATGCGCTGGTGACGTCTCGCCTGGACTATTGTAACGCTCTCTACATGGGGCTTCCCTTGAAATGCACTCGGAGACTGCAGTTGGTCCAGAATGCGGCCGCGCGGGTGATTATGGGGAGTACCAAGTACTCCCATGTGACACCTCTCCTGCGCGAGCTGCACTGGCTTCCTGTGGTCTATCGAGTGCGTTTCAAGGTTTTGATTACGATCTTTAAAGCGCTCCATGGCTCAGGACCTAGTTACCTGCGGGATCGTATTCTGCCCCATACATCCCTACGACCCATCCGCTCGCACAGAGAGGGACTTCTCCAGGTGCCGTCTACCAGACAGTGCCATGGGGCGGCACCTAGGAGCAGAGCCTTCTCTGTGGCGGGCCCAGCCCTGTGGAATGACCTCCCCCCGGATATTAGGACTACTACTGACCTCCGCTCCTTCCGTGTCAAGCTCAAGACCCACCTTTTCCAAATAGCTGGCCTGGCTCGACCATAACTTAGTAACGCTCCTGATGGGTTTTTTAATTTGGTAATTTTATTAGGGGATTTTAAATTGTATTTTTAACTGTCTTTCACTTAAGTCCATCCTCCTCCATGCACATATGTATATGTCTCTGTTCTTTTGTATATATGTTTGTCTTATGTGTATTTTTATCTGTTTGATTGTACGCCGCCCCGAGTCCTTCGGGAGAGGGTTGCGGCTAATCAAATAAAATTATTATTATTATTATTATCTTGAGGTGATCCACTCGGGAGAACCATGGAGCCTCTACATGTGTTTTACAAAGAGTTCAGCTCTTTGAAGAAGGGACTTTGGGATATGGTATGAAGTGTGATTGTTTGGAAAAGAAGTCAGTCACAACCCAGAGCACTGTGAGATTTCCAGGAGCTCCCCTATAAAGTCCGTAGAAATTTCTTTCCAGGGTGCTTGGCATTTAGCCACTGGCTGCAGGAGACATGGGAAGAAGTCTCTGCGACAGGAAACCACGATTCCTCCAGGGTCTGGTTGGATGGAGAAGATCTAGATGGGAGGTGGGTTAGAGGTGATTGAGCAGATCTGGGTAGGCCTTCTTCACTTGTTCACTCACGAGTGAAGGAACCAAATACAGGAGGTTCTCGACTTACAATACTTCATTTACTGACTGTTCGAGTTACGACACTGAAAAAAGTGACTTCTGCCTAATTTTCACACAACTGTTGCAGCGTCTCCATGGACACATGACTAACATCCAGACTCTTGGCAACTGATTCATATTTATGATGGTTTCAGTGTCCCATGCGATCACCTTTACCTGTAATAAGAGCTTGCAAATCACATTTTCTGAAGGCTATTCTGCTATATAACCAATAAATCCTTTTGTGGACTAATTCAAATCTACTGTGAATTTTTAGGCTCATTGTGCCTTTAATTAAAAACTTTCTGCTTGCAGCTTCTGATTCTTATAGCTCTTCCTCTGTTGTTTATCTTCTTCCCTCAAATATTTCTTTCTTTCATCATGAAGGCTTGAGAAAGAAACAAATGTCCACGATTCATTAGTTTCCCTCCCAATAGATGTGGGGAGGAAAATAATTGTTAGAAATTCTAGTTATTACTGTATATAGCACCACAGATCAAACAAAAAGAACAGTCACCATGTGCTTTACTGCTTAACTGCTCATGTGTAACAGTTCAATCAATCAGAATAGAGTTGGACAGCACCTTGGAGGTCTTCAAGTCCAACCCCCCGTTCAAGCAGGTGACCTTATACCCTTTCAGACAAGTAATTGTCCAGTGTCTTCTTAAAAACCTCCAGTGATGAGAACCCACGACAAAAAGAAACAGAAAACTCTACTCAGTACCAAAGAACATAGAGTATTTACCATAGATCCAAACTTGTAAACACTGCCATATACCGGCTGAATACTACTGTAGTTGTTGCATAAATATACATCCCAACAAATTGTATTCCAAGAATAATTAACAGGGACGACACCTGAGCTTTGCTGGTGTGTAAATTGCTAGGGAGAAACTACTGCTTACTTCCTCTCCCCAGGGCGCAAATACTCCGCAACTTTGTGGAAGATGCAGGACGATGTGAAAACCAGCAATCGCACCCTGGCCGCAGAATTAGCTGAGGTGCAACAACAGGGTGAGTCACAAAATCCCAGATTTGGGAATGAAAATGACCGGCAAATCTCTTTACGGCAACTCTGTGGGGGTGGGGGTGGATTGGTGTGATGTGGCAGGGCCCGAGGTGGGGTAAACTGGGAGAATCACTTTCCTGGGTTCTAGTCTTCCATAGATGTTTAATCGAGGGGTCTCCAACCTTGACTACTTTAAGACGAGTGGGCTTCAACTCCCAGAATTCCCCAGGCAGCCATTTTGAAAATTGAAGTTCACAAGTCTTAAAGTGGTCATGTTTGGGGACCCCCTGCTCTAATCCAATCTTTCTCAACCTTGTCTGCTGGAAGATGGATGGACTTCAACTCCCAGAATTCCCCAGTCTGCCATGTTGGCTGGAGAACTCTGGGAGTTGAAGTCCACCCATCTTCCAGCCGATAAGGTTGAGAAATATTGCTCTGATTTTTCGATGTATTTCCCAGAGGCCAACAATTTGGAAGATCTCCAAAAGGTTGACGGGTTGGTAAAACACCTCATCGCAGCAGGCAAGGAAGGTAAATTTGGGGGTAAGGGAGGTGTTTAAAAGTCCACCTTGCCCCTCCCCCCCATTTGGGGGAGGCCCTCCCCCATCTGGAGTCAACACCAACCAGGGACCTTCCCCTTCTCCACTTCCAGTGAAGTCCCATGTCGAGGATCAGATCAAGAAACTTCAAGTAACGTTCCGGAAATTGCATTGTGATTTGGAGGACACAAAACAGGGGCTAACTGCAGAAGGTGAGCTGGGTCCTTGGGGGTCAATGGGAAGGATGGGGTGGAGGCGGTGGGACATTCCCAGCCCAGTGTCCTTCCGATCCCTTGATTGCATGCGTAATACTCAGCTTACGACCACAGTTGAGCTCAAAATCCCCGTTGCTAAGCAAAACATTTCCTGTGAGTTTTGCTCCAGTTTATAACTATTCTGGCTATGGTTGTTAAGTGAACCACTGCAGTTGTTAAGTGACTAATATGGCTGTGAAGCAAATCTGGCTTCTTTGCTCGTCACAAGGTTCCAAAAGGCGACCACAGGACTCCGGGTCACTGCAATTGTCGTAAACACGGGTAGCTCTCAACTTATGACCACAATTGAGCCCAACATTTCTGTTGTTAAGTGAGACAGTCATTCATGGAGATTTACCCCATCGTACCCCATCCCTTGCCACCATTGTTAAGTGGATCACTGCAGCTGTTAAATTAGTAACACGGTCATTAAGTGAATCCAACTACCATATTACCTTGGTTGTCAGAAGGTCGCAAGAGAGGATCACAGGACCTCTAGACACTGCAACCATCGTAAACACGAGACGGTTGCCAAGCGTCCAAATTTTGACCACGGGGATGTTGCAACGGTTATAAGTGGGGGAAACAGACCCCTGTTTCAGGGCCGCCATAATGAATGAATGAATGAATGTTGTAAGCCCGAGGACTGCTTGTATCATGGATTGGCTGCCTGCTGCTGGGATTGGCTGCCCGTGGCATCTGTGTCTCCTGTCCCAGGAAATAGGGGTGTTCCCTGTCCCAGCCATAATGGGGTGTCCCACTTGCCCCCCATCTCTTTTCTTCAGCAAGCAGCTGTTGCCCGAGAGGCTGGCACCGGTTTGAGCAGAGCTGCTACTGGCTCTCCCCTACCCTGAATACCTGGACCGAAGCCAAAGGGGACTGCGAAGAGAAGAACGCCCATTTGGTGGTCCTCACCAGCAACTTAGAGACGGTCAGTACCTCGATTTCTCCATCTGTCGGAGAGGGAGGTGGGGGACGTGCAAAGGCTGCTGGTCCGGCAGGAAGCCGATACTCTCGGTTCCCTGCTCATGCCCGCTCTGGTTTCCCCCCCTCCTCTTGGCATAGCAATTTGTGTTACGACTCACCAAACCCCACGACATTTGGATCGGTATGAGGTACGGAAACGGCGTGTGGAACTGGGTGGACGGGACCCCGTACAAGGATGTCTGGACGTGAGTCTCCCTGTTGGTTTCTCTCTTCCGACCCCACTCGGATCGGGCTTCTGCAACCAGGCGCCCTCCGGTCCAGGTTTATTCGGGCACCATTTGCAGCTAGCAGCTCCCCTTGTGGTTGCACACGTGTACGCTCGTCCTCCTGAAGGAAGGTCCCTCTTTGGTCCACACACACCCTGCCCTAATTGACTCCTGGAAACAGAGAGTCGGTGGGCTTCATTTCCCAGCACGATTCGGTTCCCAGAATTCCCTTTTTAAAATATTCCTGGACCCCCAGAATTCCTCAGGCAGCATGCCATTAGAGCCGTGATGGCGAACCTATGGCACGTGTGCCCAAAGTGGCATGTGGAGTCATGTTGCCGGGCACGCACGGCATCACCCGTTCCTCTTCTGATTTTCTGGCGCACTTGCGCACGAGGATCAGCTGCTCTTCTGTTTTCCAGCAGTGACCGGAAGACTTGCTGGCCTGCACGCATGCATGTGCAGAAAAGCAGAAGTTCATTTTCCAGCACACGCATGTCCCCTGGGCAGCTCCTCTTTCTTGTTGTGGACCCGATGAATGCGCATGCGTGAAGTGGTCCCCTTTGGGCACTCAGTGTTCCCTTTCAGTGAAATGCTCCCCTTTTGGCCCTTGCCCCTTCTTCTCTGGACGTGGGCCCTGTTCTGTTGCACCACACTCCTGGCGGTCCTTTTTTCCATCAGTCAAATCTTGATCTCCGAGTGGTGCTCTTTCCCCTGTGCATCTCCCCAGCTGAGGCAGGCTTATTTGCCAGAGAGTGAATTGAGACCAGTCATTAACTGAATTCTCACAATACATTCACTGCTCAACGGGCCTTCCTAAGCTTTTATAAGCCAGAGTTCATTAACCAGGTTTGGTACCCGCTGCAGCAGAAACAAGCCAATTTGCACAATTCCCCGGGCTAGGAAATTGCTGCGGGTCAGGGTTGGACTAGGTGATCTCAGGGGATCATTCCCAATTTTTCCTCCCGCACTGCTCGGCTTAGCTGTCCCTTCCCCAGTGACAGAAGGGGGTCTCCCTCCCACCCCGGGATGACCCACCATCTCCTGCTTCACCCCTTCCAGCCACTGGCAGGCCAACGAACGGATGTATAGCACCAGCTATTGCACCCTGTTGCACCGAGACGGTTTGTGGGGGGACAAGCGGTGCCGGGTCCGATTGAAATGGGTGTGTGAAAAGGGCGCAGCAGTGAGCACCAGATGAGACCCCAGCATCACGGACCTCAGGAAGCACCTCCTTCTCAACGCCTGGAGCAAATAAAACCAACTGTTACATATTGAAATTAGCTGTTGAAGCCAAGAGCTGAATTCTTCAGTCCGGTCCGCTGTTTAAGCGGGAGAATTGGTTTGAATTGATTGGTTTTCTGGCTGATAGTTTGCCTATAAAAGGAGAGCTGTCAGCTAGACTTTTTGCTGGTGTTACTACTGACCTGCAATAAAAGAGCTTTCGTTGAAGATCGCTCTGTGTCGTTTCATTCAACCCAAAATCTAACGCCAATCACAGGAGAAAAACCGATGGTTGAAATTCGTTTTTTCTCTGGATCCTGGACGAGTGGCACGGCGGGCAGCTTTGATAGGTCACCAGAAGGGCCCAAGCTGGCCGGTGGGGTCCAACCTGGGACCCCCCCCCCCGCATGGCCTTCGCACCTGCTAAGCTGCCTTTCTTCTACCTTTGCAGGTTTTGCGGCTTATCATATTTTATTTATTAAGGAAACATATATGGCCACTTAACTTGATGACTCTGGACGGCGACCATTCATTTATCTATACATTTCTCTCTCTCTCTCTCTCTCTCTCTCTCTCTCTCTCTCTCTCTCTCAATCCATCCATCCATCTCTATCATCTATGGAACATAACAGTATTTACCAATTCATTTTATCATCCATCCCTCCTGTGTGTGTGTGTGTATGTGTGTCCGTCCTATCGATCCATCCATCCATCCATCCATCCATCCATCCATCTATGGAACATGACGGTCTTTTTATCAATTCATGTTATCATCCATCCTTCCATTCCTCCTGTGTGTCTGTCTGTCTATCTTGTCTATCTGTCTGTCTACCTTATCTATCTGTGCACCCACCCACCCATCATCTATCCATCCATCCTCTCTGTGACTATTTATCCATCTGTCTGTCTGTCTATCATCCAGCTATCATCCATCTACATCTCATCTATCATCTCTCTCTCTTAATCTAATCTAACCTACCACCTATTTATTTATCAATATCTATGTGCCTGCCTGATCTGTCTTCTCTGTCTATCTATCCATCCATCCATCATCTGTTTGTCTATTTATCCATTTATCACCCATTCATCCTGTGTGCGTGTGTGTCCATCCCTCCATTTATCCATCCATCCTGTGTCTGTTTGTCTATGAATCTATCATCTATTTATCCATTCATTTTATCATCCATCCATTCTTCCATCCACCGCCTCCCTCCCTCCCTCCCTCTCTCCCCCTCTCTTTTTCCCTCCTCCCTCCCTCCCTCCCTCCCTCCCTCCCTCATAAGTCAGAGTAAAATATTACTCAGATCCTAGCCATTGCAAGCTAAAAGAAAACTCTGAAATCCAAGGCATCTATTAAAAATGCAGACTTTAATTACTATTTTATTGCTAATTGATTACATCCGGAGTCAGCCTAGGCAGATTATTAGGGGTTGGAAGAAGCCCCCGTCCTACAGAGGTTGGCCTCCTACGGCCTTGATGCCCCCTGCCCAGCTCCCGTGCCCGCCTCGCCCAGTGCCAGCTGCTTCAGGGCATCCGCTTCAAACCGGAAGGAGTGCCAGCCCTCGGCGGCCGTCAAATCCACCGCTCCTCGCCGGAAGTAGAAATCGATGGCCGGGCGATTCCAATCCAGCACCCCCAGCCTCATTTGGGTGCAGCCTTTCTCCAGGGCAATCTGGGGGCCGAAGAGGAGGGGCTTAGCTGCAGGGGAAGGGATTCCCCGGGAGGAGAGGGGTGGGCGGGAGGGGGGCAGAAATTGGGTGGGTGGGGAAATAAGGTTGTGCCAGTTGTGCTGTTCTATCTAGGGTCGTAAAGATGTGTGTCTTGACAGATTGATCCTCTAATGCAGGGGTCTCCAAATCCGGCCCCTTTAAGACGTGTGGACTTCAACTCCCAGAATTCCCCAGCCAACATGGCAGGCTGGGGGATTCTGGGAGTTGAAGTCCATCCATCTTCCAATAGACAAGTGTTGAGTTAGGGCAGGGATCTCCAAACGTGGTCCCTTTAAGATGTGTGGACTTCATCTCCCAGAATTCCCCAGCCAGCTATGCTGGGATTCTGGGAGTTGAAGTCCAGACTTCTTAAAGGGGCCACATTTGGACACTTTCTAGTTTAATGATTCCAGCTTTGTGGAACCAAGCGATGGAAGCTTTGCAAGACCCTCACCCCCATGTTCCCTGGGCAATGCCCCCTCCCCACAGGGACAGTCTTCGTTCCTAGCAACCGGAGAGCGACAGTTGTGTTACCTTTGCAATCTCCCTCAACAGCTTCCTTCCGACTCCTTTCCCTGCCCAAAAAAGCACAAACACACCTCAACAACACAACGTGGCGTGAGACCTTGAAGGGGGTCAAGGGCAGCTCATGGGGGTTCAGCATCAGTGATGGAGGTTAAGGGGGCGGGGCAGAATTTGGCCCCTCTGAGGCAGTCCTCGGTTTACGACGCCTACATTAGAAGTTACAACGGACTCAAGAAGGTGATTTACACCTGGATATGAATTTCTGACAGCCGGGGAGGGTGGAAGCGGAAGAGGGGAGTCTCGTGACTGCACGTCACACACTTATGACCGTCGTTTATATGGTCCTTTGCCATGTCCCACAATTCAGGGACCGCATTTTGCGTTTGCTTCTGGTTTACGGCCAACTTGTGGCGTAGAGAACAATGGGTTTGCTTTACGACGGCAAGGCGGGCATAACGACTGTGGCATTTGCTTAGCCTCCAGTTTGCACAGGGTCATAACACTGTGTCCATTGCCCATTTCACAGCCGTTACGGCCAGTATCGTCAGCCTCCATTATGGCCGTAACTCGAGGACTACCTGTGCTTTTTCAACAATCGAGAACGAAACATTAGCTTCGTTTAGTCACCGTTCAACGTTACAACAGCACTATAAAAAGTGACCAGTTTTTCATTCTTACGACCGTTGCAGGTCACACGATCAAAATTTGGACGCTTAGCAATGGACTCGTATTTACGATGGTTGTTGCATCCCGGGGTCTCGTCATCATCCCCTTTCACAAACCGATTCGCTTAACAGCCACGAGAGTAACTTCACATCTGTGGCAATTCAACAACTCTGACGAAAGAGGTCGTAAAACGGGGGCAAACTCGTTTAATGACCATCTCGCTTAGCCACAGAACTATTGGGGCTCCAGGGGGGTAATAAGCTGTTATTTTAAGTTTCAAAATGCCTGCAAACCTGTGTAGATGCACGCACGCACCCAGTTTGAAAACAAAACTATAATTCTTTTCCCGTTTGCCTCGGCTCCTGCCCTGATCCTTCTCACCGGAGGTGGGTTCCTACCAGTACGGTACGGTACGGTACAGCCAAATAGATAGTAACTCCGGCGGACATGGGACCGTATGGGTTCTATCCTCGGTGGCGCCATCTTGATTTTCTGCTCTGTTTTCGGGCGCGCAAAATTTTGGGGGTGCCAAATTAGTAGTAATGGCGGCAGGAACCCACCTCTGCTCCTCACCCCAAAAAAGCTACGCACCCCGAAATTCTGGCATCACGTAGAGGTCCTCCGTGTAGACATTCCTTCCTTTCCAGGTGCTGTAGGTAAAATAATAGAGGCCATAACCTATGACAGTGTGGCCTAGTGGGAAGAGAGAGAGAGAGAGAGAGAGAGAGGAAAATAATAATTTTAATTTGTCTTGAAACGGGAGCTTTGGAAGTTCCCACATCTCCCAGGGGCAGAATTAGGACCTTCACCCATTTTGGGACAACCCCCCCTGGAAGTTCAACCATATTTTTGGCCACTCCGTCCGCTGAGACCAGCTGGCCTTCCTTGCCCCAAACGGCCCACTTCAAAGCAGCACCTCTCCCTTAGCAGACTAACAAAGTTGGAAGGGACCTGGGAGGTCTTCTAGTCCAACCCCCTGCTCAAGCAGGAGATCTGATACCATTGTAAACAAAGGGTTGCCCAGTCTCTTCTTCAAAACCTCCAGTGATGAAGTACCCACAATTCCTGGTGGCAAGTAGTTCTACCGGTTAATTGTCCTCACTGTCAGGAAGTTTCTCCTTAGTTCCAGGTTGATTAGATTCCATCTATCCATCCATCCTGTGTCCAGTGATCGCCACACTCTGGCTCTTCAATCCACACCTGGGATACTGGACGGGCATCTGTTGGGACACCCCCCCTCCCGTCCCGGAGTCTTCGGTGGTCAATTCAGGCCATTCTGGACATATTTGCCTTACTGGGTCATCTGGTTTGTGTCTGGAATACTTTAAGATATGTGGACTTCAACTCCCAGAATTCCCCAACCAGCAATTTAAAATGGATGGAACTTCAACTCCCAGAATTCCCTAGGCAACTATTTAAGGTGGATGGAACTTCAACTCCCAGAATTCCCCAACCAGCAATTTAAGGTGGATGACTTCTGGGAGTTGAAGTCCACTCATCTTAAAATTACTGAGGTTAACAAACACCGACCTCCACACTAGGTTTCTGCCCCCCCACCCCCAGATATTAACAAGACCCCCCCCCTCACCCTCTTTGCTCCGGGATTCGGGGGGCAGCTCAGCTACCACACATTTGTAGAAGGGGTCTTGACCGAAGCCATCTTCGCACAGCCCTGCTCAGGCCATAGGGGAGAAAAGTTAATTTAAAAGGGGAGGGGGGACCCCCCCGAGGACCCCCCCCCTCATAGGATGAAAATCTTCTGAGAGGAAAAATATTTGTGGATCTATTTACTGCTTAATGCCACCCTCAGCTTCTCCTAGTGGTCTCCTTTCAGAATAACAGAGTTGGAAGGGCCCTTGGAGGTCCTCTAGTCCAACCCTCTGCTCAAGCTGGAAACCCTTTCCTTTGTTGCATACAGGCAGTCCTCGACTTATGACCCCAATTGAGCCCAAAACTCGGCTAAGTGAGTTTTGCCCCATTTTACGACCATCCTTGCCGAAGTCGTTAAGTGAATCATTAGAGTTCGTAACCTGGTTGTTAAGCGAATTGGGCTTCCCTGTGGATTTTTGTTTGTCGGAAGGCCACAAAAGGTCGAGGACGTGACCCTGGGACAAGGCGACCGTCATAAATATGAGTCAGTCGTCGCCGACGGTGTGAATTTTGATCAGGTGACCATGGGGAATGCTGAAATGGTCGTAAGTGTGAAAAACGGTCATAAGTCACTTTTTAAAGTTATGTAACCTTTGAATGGTCACTAAATGAATCGTTGTAAGTCGAGGACCACCTGTAATTAAGTGGGGGGGGGCTTGTTCTCTGTGGCTGTCAGTCATTTATCCAGACAAGACACCCCCTCCCCTAATTAAAGACCAAGCCCACCTCACCTTCATCCGTGATTTCGACCTGCTCAGACAGTTTCTCAAAGGCTGCCAATTCCTGGGAGGGGGCAAAAGAGAGAAGACCCCCCCTTCAGAAGAACCAAAGGGAGTCTGCAGGCTTGCCTGTCCCATTGGAGTGGGGGGCAATGTGCCCCCTCCCCTCAGGAGACAGCAGGGCCAGAGCCAGACTTATTCCTTTCATTTGGATCACCCTTTCTGGGTGAGGGTCTCCTCTATTAAACCCCAGGGGTCAATTTTGAGGGGGGGGGAAAGAACTCTGGAAAGGGCTTCCATGGCTGGGGGGCGGCAGAGGGGGGGCAGGGCTGGCTCGGGAGTGCGCCTGGAGTCCCCGGTGCCATTGCTGAGCCCTGAAGTCAGGCTGTGGAGCGCCAGAGCAAGGGGGGTCAGGGGCCCGAGGGGACCCCAGCCTCAAGGCAGGTAGGTGGGTGGGTGGGGAAGCAAGGACCCCGGTTTAAAAGCCCCCTCCCCGCTTGCAAAGTTTCCCCTCCCTTTGAGAGCCCCTCCCACTCCGCTTGCAAACTTTATCCTTACTTTCACGCCTCCCATCCCGCTTGCAAAGCTCCCCCTCCAGTTAAGAGCCCCCTCCCCACTTGGAAAACGCTCCTTCTCTTTAAAAGCCCCCTCCCCACTTGCAAAGCTCCCCCTTTCGTCAAGACCCCTCCTCCTGGCTGGCAAAGCTTCCCCTCCCTTTGACAGCCCCCCCTCCGCTTGCAAACTTTCTCCTTACTTCCCCCCCCCCCCCGCCTTCTCGCTTTCAAAGCTCCCCCTCCCTTTAAAAGCCCCCTCCCCGCTGGCAAAGCTTCCCCTCCCTTTAAAAGCCCCCTCCCCACTGGCAAAGCTCCCCCTCCCTTTAAAAGCCCCCTCCCCGTTTGAAAAGCTCTCCCTTTCTTTAGGACCCCCTCCTTGCTTGCAAAGCCCCCCCCTCCCGTTCAGAGCCCCCTCCCCCGCGCCCACCCGGATCATGCGCCCCACGTCCGCGCAATCCTCGGCTCTGCCCGGCCTGATGGTGACGGCGGCGGCGAAGTCCATGGCTGCAGCGGAGACCGGTCCGCTCCCCCCGCCCCGAGAACTACGTCTCCCAGCATGCCCTGGGCAGGGGCGGAGCAAGCCTAATTCGGATTGGCTTCGATTTAAAAAGCGCCGTTTGGAAGCCTCTTTCTCAACCTGGGCAGCTTTAGGTGGACTTCAAGTCCCAGAATGCCCCAGCTGGCTAGAGAATTCTGGGAGTTGCAGTCCTGTGGCTGGGTGGGGGATTCTGGGAGTTGGAGTCCTGTAGCTGGGTGGGGCATTCTGGGAATTGAAGTCCTGTGGCTGGCTAGGGAATTCTGGGAGTTGGAGTCCTGTGGCTGGGTGGGGCATTCTGGGAATTGAAGTCCTGTGGCTGGGTGGGGGATTCTGGGAGTTGGAGTCCTGTGGCTGGGTGGGGAATTCTGGGAGTTGGAGTCCTGTGGCTGGGTGGGGGATTCTGGGAGTTGGAGTCCTCCCATCTTAAAGTTCCCAGGGTAAGAAAGTTTTGAGTTTTGCTGTCCAGAGCGTACTTCGAACCCAGGACTTCAGACAATTTGCCAGCCAGCCTCTTGTCAGACCAAGGAAGTGGTACCCCTTCCACTCCAACTCCCTTCATCCTCAGCAGCCTGGTTTGATTGATGTTATTATTTTATTGTTATATTTCTTTATATATTTATATATACACACACTCCCTTGATTGCTTAATTTAGTATTTTGTTAGATCTATTGTTTATTATTATATCTAATGTTTTTATTGTTTTTTTTATGTCTTTATTTCTATATATTTAATGAATGACTTTATTCATCTTATGGGTGGGTGGAGGGTTTTATTCTGTTATTATAATCATTGTTGATTGCCCTAACGTCTAATGCTTTTATTGTTCTTTATCTCTACCTCATTTTATTTGTTCAATGACTTCTCTTTATCTTATTCATTTATATTTAGCTTGTCATATTTGTTGTTTTCCTATTCCATTTCACCCTTTCATCTTCTTGTTTTGCTTTATTGTATTCATTGTTCCCCCCCCACCTCCCATTTATTACATTGTCAATGTTTTGTAGCATTTTATTCTATACGCCCATAAGAAGCGGCTCGGACACACAAACACACACTCACACACAAAGAAGCAATAAATGTGGGAAACACATAGGTGAACAAAAATTAAAACCTTGTTCCTCCCCCCCCCCCCACAAGAGAGAAGCCATTTTTCCTGCCAAGACGAGTTTCCCTTTATTCCAGAGAATGAAATAGAGGTCGTAGGTTTGTGTGGTGTGTGTAGGTGTGTGATGATGGTTGCACACAGGTCTGGTATTGCTTGAGGCAAAACTGCACAAAAGCTTCACATCTCGGCTAGGCCCCCTCCGGGCACTGGTCCTTCCCGGCCACATCTGACAAAGCACAACATTTTGTGCGTGCAAAAGGTCGCACAACACAAGAAATCTGGCTTGTGATGCTCTTAAGGGCCTTCTCTCCAACGGGACTCCAACTCCCATCGCTCCCTGGCCTGGCATTGAACGCAGAGTAGCCGGTTGGGGAAGGTGGCTGCGACCTTTTGATTTGGGGGGGGGGTAGGGGGGTAGGCATTGTGGGGTTGTGTGCACCAAGGGGAGGGAGAACGAGTGACGCAACAGCCCAGGCTTTGCAAAGAGGCTAGTCATTAATGAGGCAGCCATCCGAGAAGGACACCCTGTGCCCAACTGTCTGGTAAAAAAATGTGCAGCCCAGTCACGAGTTCGAGACACGAGCACTCCAACCCAGTGAACCCCGAAATCACCTCTCTTTAGGGGCTCAGGGCTGAGCCCCTTCATTGGGGGGACCTCAAAACGAAGGAGCGTCGGAGGACTCAAGGAAGGCCCGTTAGCCATGTTGCCTTGGTGGAGCTTCACTTTCAGGAGCAGTCTACCTCTATGTCAGCTGCTGGGGAGTGGGGGGGGGGCAGTTGAGAGGTGTCTTTTCTCACCTGTGTCTCATCTGGAGGGTTGTGGGTCCAGAAACTGATATTTGTAGCGCTGGGGAACTGTTTTTAAAAAAGAAAAAAAATTCTCCCCAAACTCTGAATAAGCTGCCTGGGTGTTTGCAGCTTTTATAAATTGAATTTTGAGAACCAAGAGTCCTTGGCTGAGATCGGAGGAGCTGTAGAAATGAAAAGGAAGGAAGGAAGGAAGGAAGGAAGGAAAATGAAGGAAGAGAAAGAAAGGGACAGAAAGGAAGGAAGGAAGGAAGGAAGAGAAAGGAAAGGAAGGAAGGGCCAGAGGAAGGAAGGAAGAGAAGAAAGGAAAAAAGAAAAGAGGGAGAGGGATGGAAAGAAGGAAGAGAAAGAAAAAGGAAGGGACAGGAAGGAAGGAAGAGGAAGGAAGAAAAGGAAGGAAGAGAAAGGGAAGGAAGGCACACAGGAAGGAAGAGAAGAAAGAAAGGAAAGAAAGAGGGACAGAGGAAGGGAGGAAGGAAGCAAGAAAAAGAAGGAAGGATGGAAGAGAAAGGAAAGAAAAAGAAAGACCTGCTTGCTCTCTTCCAACTAACACATCCTATAACTTCATTTATTTTCATTTTCATTTTTTAAAGCCCTCGTTTGAGCCCCCCTTCTTCATTGCTTTCTTTTTAAATTTAAAATTATTTTAATTTCCTAACCAATGGTTTTAGTTTTTTTAAAAAACCTAATTTAAATTTTCTCTTCTCTACCTCCCTGCCCTTCCCCTTCCCTCCCAGGTTGGGATCTTGCCAAGTGGGTCAAGCTATGGGGGGGGGGGAAGGGGGAGGAGGAGGAGGAGGAGGAGGAAGTCCACGTCCTCCCCCCTCCTCCTCCTGCCCTTAAAGCAGCCCCAGCTGAGCCCAGAGGCCGGCCCAGAGACGGAGAGGAGCAGAGGAGCTGGGAACCATGAGCTTTGTGGTCCGCCCATGCGTCCCCCGGGACCTGAAGGACATCATGCGCCTAGTCCAGGTGAGCCTCAGCAGTTGCAGAAGAACAAATGCAGCTCGTAAATGGATAGAAAGTAGATAAGTAGAAAGAATAGCAGAGTCGGAAGGGACCTTGGAGGTCATCTAGTCCAACCCCCGGCTCAGGCAGGAAACCCTACACCGCTCCAGACCAATGCTTGCCCAATCTCTTCTTTAAAACCTCCCGCCCATTTTTACAATCTTATTTTGGCTCTGGTTGTAAAACGTCGTTAGATAGATCGCACGGTCGTTAAGCGAATCCAGCTTCCTTGTTGACTTTGCTTGTCGGCTGGGGAGGTCGTCCATCACGGACGCTGCGGCCGTCATAAATACGAGTCGGTGTCCGAGCGTTCGAATTTTAATGGGGGGGACGACGACCGTGTGGCCGTTCATAAGTTTGAGGACCGATCGTAAGTCAGGGGTTCCCCCCCTCCCAATGTGCTTTGAACTTTGAATGGTCGCTAAATGAATGGTCGTTAAGTTGAGGACTGCCTGCATTCTTGACCGGTTCATTTATTGCAATTGGAGAGGCAAATCAGGCCTCAGAAGAGCGAAAGTGGCCCTTCTGTGTTTCTTCCTTGTAGCAACTCAGCAAGTACCCTGAGATGTGACAGCCGTCATAAGTCCGGGACATTCCCCCCCTCTTTCTTCTCTCCACAGGACATTGCTGTCATTTATAACGTCCCTCTGGAAAGCCTCTCCACCAACGTCCAAGGTATGGGATAGGGAGGACAAGGGGTTTCTGAGCACGTGCAAAATGCACTTTTACATGTGGACTTCGACTCCCAGAATTCCCCAGCCAGCATGGGATTCTGGGAGTCGAAGTCCACAAGTCTTAAAGGGGCCACGTTTTGAGACCCCCTGCCTTGCTTTGGTCCATGAACTCATCAAAACCTTTTCCACCGTAGGGCAGTTGAAAAAAAAAACTCTGCTGTAAACTAACCATGGTTTGTACTAACCAGTTTGAGAGCCCCGGATGCGAATTTTCACAACTTCAATTTTAATCCGTCACTTCATTGTTCAATTTACAGCTTCCATTTAATCTGTCGTTCATATATATATAAATATAAATCGCTGTAATCTTCTAATTAGTGGCAAGTAGTCCTCGACTTACGGCCGTTCCTTTCGTGACCATTTGACACTACGGGGTTTTTTTTAAAGTCACTTACGACCATTTTTCACACTTAACGACCGTTGCCGCATCCCTGCGGTCACCGGATCGCACGCTCGGATTTATGACGGACGCAGTGTCCCGGGGACAAGCAACAGGAAAGTCAGATCCACCGAAACACCGTGTCACTCCCTTAACAATAGCAGCAATTCACTTAATGGTGGCCAAGAAAGGCCGTAAAATGAAGCAACGCTCACTTTGCTGTTTCGCTTAGCAACAGGACTTTTGGGGCTCTGTTGTGGTCGTAAGTTGAGGACTAGCAATACGCTGGAAACCACCACTGCACAGTGAGAGGGGAGCGTATAAATCAATCAGTCCACCAATCAATCAATCAATCAATCAATCAATCAATACAGCTGCTTGTTCATGTCCACCTCTCAAGTGTGTGGCTGTGTGTGTGGCCATCTTGTTTTTTATTTTAATTTTGCTCCAAAGATTGAAATCCAAAATCGGAAAGAAAAAAATAACCAAAACGAGAGAAGAACGTTTTTAAAAAAAGTGAATTGAAGAAGAAACGTGGATTAAGCAGACAGAAAAAATGGGGAAACCCCCTCTGATCCCAAACACAAGAAGAGGTGATACCGAAAGGCCAGGAGGAGAGGAAGGGGGCAAACAGATCCCCCAAAATCTCTACCCCTCCTTTTTTTCCAGCCCCCCCCAAAAGACTATTCCCCCCCTCTTTTCCCCCCCTCTAGAACTGGAAAAAGCCGGATTTGGCCCTCGTCCGAAATTCGAGTGTTTCGTGGCTGAGATCCCTCCGGAGCGGAAGATCCCGGAAGGTTTGCGAACACCGATGGAGACCCCTCTCTTTTGGGGGCTGGGGGGGGGGCTGACAGGGCAGAGGAAGGGAGAGCCCTGGGGGGAAGGGGAAAAAGAGGGGGGCGGGAACATGGCCGTCTGACTCAGATGCCCCCTTGGCCCCCTTCCTTCCTTCCTTCCTTCCTTCCTTCCTTCCTTCCCTCCCTCCCTCCCTCCTTCCCTCCCATCTTTCCACTACATTTCTTTCTGTCTCTTTTTCCTTCCTTCCTGTCTGCCTCACTTCCTTCCCTCCCTCTCTCTTCCCTCCCTTCCTTCCTCTACATTTTTCTTTCTTTCTCCTCCCTGTCTCTTTCTTTCTTTCTTTCTTTCTTTCTTTCTTTCTTTTCTTTTTATTTTCTTTTTTCTCGCTTTCTCTTTCTTACTCTTCCTCCCTCCCTCCCTTTCTTTCTTTCTTCCTCCCTCCCTTTCTCTCTTTCTCTTTCTACCTCCCTCTACCTTTCTGTCTTGCTCTTCCCTCCCTCCCCTTCTTTCCTTCCTTTCTTTCTCTTCCATCATTCTTTTCCTTTCTTTCCTTCCTCCTTTCCTTCCTTTTTCTTCCTTCCTTCCCTCCCTCCCTCCCTTTCTTGTCTTTCTTTCTCTTTCTTTTTCTTTCTGTTCTTTCTTTTCCTTTTCTCTCTTTCTTTCCCTCCCTCCCACACTTTCTTTCTTTCTCTTTCCCTTCCATCCCTCCCTCCCACCCTCGCTTTCTCTCTTTCTTTCTTTCTCCCTCCCTCTACCTTTCTCTCTTTCTCCTCCCTCCCTTCCCTTCTTTCCTTGCTTTCTCTTTCTTCCATCATTCTTTTCCTTTCTTTCTTTCCTCTTTTCCTTCCTTCCTTTTCCTTCCTTCCCTCCCTCTTTCCCTCCCTCCCCTTTTCTTCCTTCCTTCCTTCCTTCCTTCCTTCCTTCCTTCCTTCCTTCCTTTCTTCCCTCTCCCCACCCCCTCTCTCTTTCCTTTCCCCTCTCCAGGTCCCAGCCTGGCTGGATACGTCCTCTCCAGCTACACCTACAGCAGCTGGAAAGGGAGGAATCTCTACATGGACAATTTATACGTCATGCCAGAGTTCAGAGGTGAGAGGGCAAAAGTGGGCTCCCCTTCCCCAGTCAGCCGCAGCCCCCGCCATCCTCGTTTCCCAAGGGAGCCGCAGGGGGCTGGTTGAAAACTCCTGGATTCACACCCCTCCCCCCCCTCCCTCCCTTCCAGGGATGCTGATTGGACACTCCCTGATGAAGGAGGCAGCCAAGGTGAGACCCACATCCAGCCCCCTCTGGGGGTCTTTTATTGATTTGTACCCTGCCTGCATGACGTTTACAAATAACTCAAGGTGGGCGACAGAGCCAACCCACCTCCTCCTCCTCCTCCTCCTCCTCCTCCTCCTCCTCCTCCTCCTCCTCCTCCTCCTCCTCCTCCTCCTCCTCCTCCTCCTCCTCCTCCTCCTCCTCCTCCTCCTTTCTCTACAACGACGGCCCTGTGAGGTGGCTTGGGCTGAGAGGGAAGGAGCAACCCAAAGTCACCCAGCCAGCTTTGACACCAAAGGCAGGACTAGAACTCCCAGTCCCCTGGTGATTGGCCCAAAGTCACCCAGCTGGTTTTCATGCCTAAAATGGGATTAGAACTCCCAGTCCCCTGGTGATTGGCCCAAAGTCACCTAACTGACTTTCATGCCTAAAATGGGACTAGCACTCCCAGTCCCCTGGTGATTGGCCCAAAGTCACCCATCTGGCTTTCATGCCTAAAATGGGACTAGCACTCCCAGTCCCCTGGTGATTGGCCCAAAGTCACCCAACTGGCTTTCATGCCTAAAATGGGACTAGCACTCCCAGTCCCCTGGTGATTGGCCCAAAGTCACCCATCTGGCTTTCATGCCTAAAATGGGACTAGCACTCCCAGTCCCCTGGTGATTGGCCCAAAGTCACCCATCTGGCTTTCATGCCTAAAATGGGACTAGCACTCCCAGTCCCCTGGTGATTGGCCCAAAGTCACCCAACTGGCTTTCATGCCTAAAATGGGACTAGCACTTCCAGTCTCCTGGTGATTGGACCAAAGACAACTAATTGGCATTCATGCCTAAGTCAGGACTAGAACTCCCAGTCTCCTGGTGATTGACACACAGTCACTCAGCTGGTTTACATGCCTAAGATGGGACTAGAACTCCCAGTCTCCTGGTGATTGGCCCAAAGTCACCCAACTGGCTTTTATGCCTAAAATGGGACTAGAACTCCCAATCTCCTGGTGATTTGGCCCAGTCACCCAGCTAGCCTCAATGCCTAAAGCAGAACTAGAACTCCCAGTCTCCCAATTTCTAGCCTGCTGCTTTAAAAAAACACCCTAGACCCAAATTTGCCCATTGAAGGCAGAAGATGTCTCTCAAGACGCCCTCAAGGTCTCCTCCGTCCCAGTCCAGGTGGGGCAAGCCACGTTGGGTGGGGGTGGGGCGCTGACCCTTTGCAAACTGCTTGCCCCCTCTCCATATTCCAGGCCGCCTGGCAAAGGGGCTGCTCCGAGCTTCGCATGCACAGTTCCTACCTCAAGCCCGAAAATACCGCTTTCCTGGTGCGGCGCGGGGGCGAGAACCTCACCGTCCAAAATGGCTGGTGTCTGTTTCGGTTTTACGGCGACCGCCTCAGCCAAATGGCGGATCGGAGCCAAGTCTAACCCTCAAAGTGGGGGGGGGGAGAGAGGGGACACGGCTTTGCTGGATTGAGCCCCCCCCCCTAGTCCCCCACACGGACTCGGCTGCTGTCGGGTCAGGTCCAGGCCTCCCGAAGGGAGAGAGTGTTCCTGAGCACGTCCCGAGTGCCCCGAGCGCTTGGGAAGTGGAGGATGGGAAGCGGCCAGGAAGCATGGATGCTGGAACCTTTTTTTTTAGGACCTGGACGAGGGACGGAAGGTCCATTAAAAAAATAATGATAAACTTTTGCAGAACTTTCCTCGTGGCCTTTATTCTAGTTAGCCTCAACGATTTGGCCTCTTCTTTTTAAATATTTAACCGGATTCTCGGTGTGACTTTGAACCTCGGTCCTTCAGGGGCATTTGCCCCCCTGTTTCTGGCGTCCCCTCTGGTATGCCCCCTGAACGCCCCCTCCCCACAATTTTGGGGGGGCGTTCCCCCAAGGGGAGGGCGAAACGGAGGTGGGGGGCAACTGTTGGGATGCAAACAGCTGCGTCTTCGGAGGACAAAAATCCGGATTTTCCACCAAATCTCTCCTTCTGGGCTACGGGAAACCTTCAGAGACCCTCCCCAAATCCTTATTCACCCCCTCCCCGATTCTGAACCCCTCCTGAAGGCCAAACTCTTGACCAGTTATGAGAAAACCGAAGAGACAGTCCACAAACGGGAAGGAATTAGGTTCGTTGCGGCTTCTACAGCTAGTCCTCGACTTACAACAGTTCCTTTAGTGGCCATTCAAAGGGACAACACCACTGGGAAAAAGAGGGACTTACAAGGGGCTGTTTTTCACACTTACGACCGTCGCAGGCCTCCCCGTGATCAAGCTTCGTAGGCTTGGCAACTGGCATGTACTTCATGCCTGTTGCGGGATCCTGGGATGCCACGATCCCGTTTTGCGACCATTCCGACAAGCAACGTCGATGGGTAGAGGCCGGATTCGCTTAACAACTGTGTCACCCCCTTATCAACTGCAGGGATTCGCTTAACAACGGTGGCAAGAAAAGTCGTAGAACAGGGCAAAACTCAACTCAAACCAAGGTCTCGCTTAGCCAGATCGATTTTAGGCTCCATCGTGGTCGTACGTAGAGGACTATGTATCTGCCTTTGGAGAAAATACTGTTGAGTCCCCAATGGATGGATTCGCACTCTACACTTTAATCCCATTAAATGAAGAAAAGTATCACTTTCAAAAAATAAAATAAAATAAACTGAGGGTTTAATTTTCAGAAAGGAAAAGCCGAACCGGTTAGATCCTGTTTGGCTGTCGAGCGGTGCAAAGCATGATGGGAAATGTAGTCTCGCCCTTCTGGAACACCCAGAGGAGGGCTCTTAGGGGGAGACCCGGAGGGGTGACAGTAACCCTAATTACGTCTCTCCGCAATCGTCTTCCAACCAGAGCCAAATTCTCCAGGATTCCTCCTTCCAACACAAAACTCTGTTGTGAAAAGTAGCTAGACTTTGGGGGGGGGGGGACACTTTCCTGGGGGTGGGTGGGCAGGGTCTTCCACCCGTCTTGGACTCCAACTCCTATGGGCCTCAGCCCCCTTCCGGTGGGGAGAAACGGGAGTTCCAGTCCAAGGAGCACCAGGTTGGAGAGAAGATGGAGATGGTTGAAGGCATCTCCACCAGCTTCTGGGTCACCCTTCTCTGCCTGGCCTGGCCGGGAGGAGGGTCTCCTCAGGGGAAGGGCTTCTCGGGGGGCAGGTGGAGGCTGGCGTCCAGGAAGATGGTGAGGGTGCCAATGGTGGTGAAGACGATGAAGATCCAGAAGAACAGACGGTCCACCACGAAGGCCACGTATTCCCAGTCTTCCTTCAGCTGGAGTGGTTGGGAGAGAGGAGAGACGCCCATGGATGGGGGTGGGTGGGAGGGGGCTTGGAGTGGCCCCCTCCGCCACTCGTGGGACACTGAGGGAGGGAGGAGGCTCGGTTGGCGCCATTGTCCCCATGCGCTCTCCAACTTGGGGGCCTTCCTGTTGAAGGGTCTACCCTACCTACCCACTTCAGAAGACACCAAGTCCTCCCAAGCCACCACTTGGTCCTTTGGAGGGGTGGGGGGTGGGCAAGCGGCCTAGGGGGTCCGGTGGGGGGAAGGGTGTCAGAAAAAGTCAAGGTGGCCGCCAACATGTGGTCAAAGTCCACTCTGTCCATGAAAAGGGTGAGGGTGGTGGACATCTTGAGCTTTTGGAGCCACAGAAGATCTGGTTGCTCCCCTCCCTCCCTCCCTCCCTCCCTCCCTCTTTCTTTTGTTTTCCTTCCTTCTCCCTCCCATCTCCTCTTCCTTCTATTTTTCCTTCTTCCTTTCTTCCTTCTTTCCTTTCTCCTTCCTTCTCCCTCCCTCCTTTTATTTTTCCTTCCTTCTTTCCTTTCCCTCTCCTTCCTTCCCTCTCCCTCTCCTCCCTCCCTCTTTCCTTCCCTTTCTTTTCCCTCCCTCCCTCCCTCCCCCACTGACCGCATCGTAGTCTTCCTGCTCCTGGAGCTGCTGGGCCATGTAGAGGACGCTGTCCATGGCCGCCTTGAGGTCCGGCGGGAGGACCAGGCAGTGGCTGGGACCATCAATGAACCTCCGCAGGTCCGTGGAGAAGGCCTCCATCTGGAACCTTCCGAGGGAGGAGAGAGACCAGCGCTGCTCACGGGCCCCAGACTCCCTCCCTCCCTCTCCTCTCTCCTTCCCTCCTTCGGTCCCTCCCTCCCTTTCTTCTCCTTTCCTCCCTCCCTCTCTCTTTCCTTTCCCTCTTCCTCCCTCCCTCTCTTTCTCCAATCTTCTGCTTTTCCCTCCCTCCCTCCCTCCCTTCCTCCCTTCCTCCCTATTCCTCCCTCCCTCTGTATTTCCTTTCCTCCCTTCCTCTCTCACCTTTCCTTCGTCTTCCCTCCCTCCTTTCTCTCCTTTCCTCACTCTCTTCCTTTCCTCACTCTCCCCCTACTTTGCTGTTTCCTTCCCTCTCTTCCTCTCTCCCCCTCCTTCCCTCTCTTTCCCCCTCCCTTCTTCCCTATCTCCCTCCTTCTTTGCTCCCTCCCCACCTCTCTCCTTCCCTTCCCTATTCCTCCCTCCTTCCCTGCTCCCTTCCCTCTCTTTCTGCGCCTAGGAGCAGAGCCTTCTCTGTGGCGGGCCCAGCCCTGTGGAATGACCTCCCCCCGGATATTAGGACTACTACTGACCTCCGCTCCTTCCGTGTCAAGCTCAAGACCCACCTTTTCCAAATAGCTGGCCTGGCTCGACCATAACTTCGTAACGCTCCTGATGGGTTTTTTAATTTGGTAATTTTATTAGGGGATTTTAAATTGTATTTTTAACTGTCTTTCACTTAAGTCCATCCTCCTCCATGCACATATGTATATGTCTCTGTTCTCTTGTATATATGTTTGTCTTATGTGTATTTTTTATCTGTTTGATTGTACGCCGCCCCGAGTCCTTCGGGAGAGGGTTGCGGCTAATCAAATAAAATTATTATTATTATTATTATTATTATTATTATTATTATTATTATTATTATTATTATTATTTCTCTCCCTCCCTTGTCTCTCTCCATTCCTTCCCAGTCCCCCTCCCTTCTTCCTCTCTCTCCTTCCCTTCCCTTCCTCCCTCTCTTTTTCCTTCTTATCCTTTCTGCCCTCCCTCTTTATTTCCCTTCCTCCCTCACTTCCTCCCTCCTTCTGTTTGTCCCTCCCTCCCTACTTTCTTCCCTCCATTCCTCCCTGATTCTCTCCCTCCCTCCATTCCTTCCCTGTTCCTCCCTCCCTATTTCCTTTCCCCCCTTCCTCCTTTCTCTCCTTCCCTCCCTCTCTTCCTTTCCTCCTTTCCTTTCTCTCTCTCTCTCCCTCCTTTGCTTTTTCCTTCCCCCTCTTCCTCTCCCTCTCTCTCCTTTTCCCTCCCTCTCTCCTTCTCTGCTCCCTTCCCTCCATCCCTCTCTCCCCACCTCTCTCCTTCCCTTTCATCTCCTGCTCTTCCTCCTTCCCTCCCTCCCTCCCTCCCTCCCTCTGGATTCCTTTCCTGCCCAAAGCCCCCTCCCCCTTCCTACCTGTTGGGCTTGGGGAGGTCGCAGTTGGGGGTCCGGATGAAATACTCGTTGGCGAAGCAGCTGCTCTTCACGGAGGCCTCCTTGGGGGGCGGCTGGAGGGGCGGCTCCGGCTTCGGACGCTTCAGGCAGAGGTACCGAGGGAGCCTGTGGAGGAAGATCTGGGGGAGGAGGGGAGATTCCCCCCTGGAGTCTCTCCTCTTAGGAAGCCGACCCACCGCCCGAGTTTCCCAGCCGGAAAGCAGAGTTTGGAAATGACCCCCTTTAAACAGCACAAAATAAATAAAGGTTCATCTAAAGTGAAAGAACAAAGAAGTGGGGTAAATGGGCACCTAGCATCGGTCAGGAATGGCATAGGGTGGGGTTGGACTAGATGACCTCCAAGGTACCTTCCAACTCTTTTCTTCTGTTCTTCCTTCCTTCCTGTCTTCTCTCTCTCTCTCTCCCACATCTTTCCTTCCTTCCTTCCTTCCTCTTTCTTTCTTTCTTTCTCTCTTTTTTCTCTCTCTCTCACATCCTTCCTTCCTCTTTCTTTCTTTCTTTCTTTCTTTCTTTTCTCTCTCTCACATCCTTCCTTTCTTCCTATTATTTATTTATTTATTTATTTATTTATTTATTTATTTATTTATTTATTTATTTATTTTCTCTCTCTCTCCCACATCCATCCTTCCTTCCTCTTTCTTTCTTTCTTTCTTTCTTTCTTTCTTTCTTTCTTTCTTTCTTTCTTTCTTTCTTTTTCTTTCTTTTTGTGCTAGGAAACAGGGCTAGAGGGAAGAGGGGAAGGACTGTAGGGTCCTTGGTGCTCTCTGAGCTTGGTGGTTTTTCTTCCAGACATTTCATGACCCAACTAAGAAACATCATCAGTGCTAGAAGGGAGGAGGAGGAGGAATGTGGGGTCCTTGGTGCTCCCTGAGCTTGGTGTTTTTTTTTTTTGCAGACCTTTCATGACCCAAGTAGGGAACATCATCAGTGCTAGAAGGGAGTGAGTTTGCAAGAAGGAGGAGGAGGAGGAGGAGGAGGAAGAGGAGGAGGAGGAGGAAGAGAACCGTGGGGGCGATCTCTGAGCTGTGTGTTTCCTTGTGGACATTTTCTCATCCAACCAAGTGACACCATCCATGCTCCAGGAGGTCCCCCAGGGATCCTTGTCCCACTGATGAGCTTCCCCAGCTGGGTCATGAAATGCCTCCAGGTCACGTGCCCGGCTCAGGAGGCCCCCGAGGGACCCCGCAGGAGGAGCCCCCTGCCCCGCTTTACCTGCCTGACCCAGAAGGGCATCTTGTAGGAACTGGGCGAGCGGTGGTGGATGTTGAGGACCACCACGCTGAAGATGACGGAGAAGGTCACCAAGATCATGGTGAACATCAGGTACTTGATGATGATGGGCACCGCCAAGGACGTCTCCGGGACCTTTTTGGCCAACAGCAGCAGGAAGACGGTGAGGGTGAGGAGCGCGAAGATGGAGAGAGTCATCTTCTCTCCTGGAACAAGGAGAAAAAGAGGTCGGGCTGGGGCCAAAGGACCCCTCCCCCCCCCCGGCCCAGGAAGAGGTGGCTCCACCTGGACCACCCACAACCGGAGGAGGCTCAGGCAGGGGGGAAGCAAATATGGTTGGCCCTGAAGCAGTGGTGAAATTCACAGTTTTTAAACTACCGGTTGTGTGGGCGTGGCTTGGTTTGGTGGGCGTGGCAGGGGAAGGAGACTGCAGAATCCCCCTTTCCTCCCGATCAGCTGGGGCTCCAGAGGCAGAGAATAGATGGGGGGCATGGCCAGCCAGAGGCGGTAGTTACCGGTTTCTCCAAACTACTCAAAATTTCTGCTACCGGTTCTCCAGAATCGGTCAGAACCGGCTGAATTTCACCCTTGCGCTGAACTCCCCGTGGAGGAGAACCGGTTTCAAACGGCAGGGACCTCCTTATGAAGTGAGAAGGGAGTGGGATGGAAAGGAAAGGAAAGGAAAAGAGAGGAGAAGAGAGGAGAGGAAAGCCGGATTAGAGAAGAGTGGAGTGGAGTGGAGTGGAGAATAGAATAGAATAAGAAATAGTAGAATAGGATAGAATATAAATTAGAATAGAATAAATTAGAATAGAATAAAGTAGAATAGAATAAGGAATAGAATAAGGAATAGGAATAGAATAGAATAAGGGAATAGAACAGAATAAGGAATAGAAATAGAATAAGGGAATAGAATAAGAAATAGTAGAATAGGATAGAATATAAATTAGAATAGAATAAAGTAGAATAGAATAAGGAATAGAATAAGGAATAGGAATAGAATAGAATAAGGGAATAGAACAGAATAAGGAATAGAAATAGAATAAGGGAATAGAATAAGAAATAGTAGTATAGGATAGAATATAAATTAGAATAGAATAAAGTAGAGTAGAGTAGCGTAGAATAAGGAATAGAATAGAAATAGAATAGAATAAGGGACTAGAATAAGAAACAGTAGAATAGGATAGAATATAAATTAGAATAGAATAGAGTAAAGTAGAGTAGCGTAGAATAAGGAATAGAATAAGGAATAGAAATAGAATAGAAATAGAATAGAAATAGAATAGAAATAGAATAGAAATAGAATAGAAATAGAATAGAAATAGAATAGAAATAGAATAGAAATAGAATAGAAATAGAATGAATAATAAAATATAGGAATAAGAAGAGAATAGAGAATAGAATGGAATGGAATAGAAGTGCAAAATGCAGAATACAGAAGATATATAGAATACGGAATGTCCGTCTCTTCCTTCTTATTCACCCCCCCCCCCTTTAAAAGGACTAGCTCCACTTGAGGGGCGTTGGGGAGGAGGCCCCCAGGGAGAATAAGAAGCCGGAGCGGAATTAGAGGGACTTTGTAAAAATAGGAGGGAGCACATTTTGCTGTGTCAAATAGTCTATGTCCCCCACCCCACCCCAAGCACCATTTTCCACTGCTGGGACCTCCACAGCCTCACCACTGTTGTGCAAGGCGTTCCTAGCGGAGGAAAGCGGAGGTTTGGGGCGGGTGGGGGTTTAGGGTACCCGGTGGAAATGATCTCGTGCCATTTCAAGCGAACGAGCTCAAAGGGAAGGCGGGGGCCCCTACCGGATGGGACAACTCGCCGTGGCCATCTTGCTGCGGCCAAGTCACTGTGGCCAACTGGCCGTGCGACAACTTGCCGTAGGACAACTCCACAATCCAATGTCGTTATTTACAACAAGGTTTTAACTGCTGTCGTTCGCATTTCATCTTGTCTTTCCTTCCTTTCATGATTCCATGTCACCGTTTCTTCGATATCAGCGTCCTTCTCAGCCATAGTGAGTCGGCCTAGACCGACAACAACCCCACCACCCCCGTGGTCTGCCACAAAAGAACCCAACGTGGCTCACCAGCATCCGGCGGGAGGTAAAAGACGAAGATGGCCAGGATGGTGATCAAGATACAAGGGATGATGACATTGATGAGGTAGAAGAGCGGTTTACGGCGGATTATGAGGTAAAAAGTGATATCCTCGTAGAGCGGTTCCCACGGATAAGTGTTCTTGCGGGACGGTTTGTGCTGGAACTCCCACTGCCCGTTGTCTGGGGAAAGAAAGAAAGAAGGAAAGACCTCTGTGACCTCCCCCCTCCACATTTGCCTCTCCTCCAGTGGGGCCCGGACGTTCCCACTCAGTTCAAGAAAACCCCCTTGTTGTTTGAGCAGACTGAGGAAGGTCCCAGAAAGATGGAGTTGGGAAAAGTCGGGGAGTTCCGGAGAGGACAGGATGGTGTGCATGAAAGGGGGGATTTTGTGGAGAAATTCTGGGTTCATTTTGACCTGGGATAGAAGGCCATTCTAAGGAAAGGGGGGGAAGCGCATTCCACGCATATCTTTGGCTAGAGTTGGATCTCAGATTACTGCAGCAGGCTTGGGAGGAGTGCACCTCATTGGTGAATGTGATTTATGACACAGACTGAGGAGAGGGAGGAAACGGGGGCAAAGTTCAGCCATAATTAAAATGAGGTCAGATCTGACTGCAATAAGGTATTGCCGAAATGGTGTTCCTGATAAATGACTGGATTTCTTTTGAAACTTGGCTCGAGGCTCATGAATTAATTAGGGCACCTTTCTGAAACCTGACAGCCCCCCTGCTTCAGATTCCTTGGAGGATGGCTTAAGACAGAGTTCCTAAAACTTTCCGGGTTGGGGGGCCCAGAGCTGGGGGGAGGGGGAGAAGAGGGGAAGATTTTGTGTGAGAGGCAAGTGCACATCCCTGTGCATGTATTAGCATCCACAACATTTGCTGTGACACTCGCGTGAGTGGGGCCACGAGCACATGTAGCGGCACACACATTGGTCGCCCCCTCACGCAGCCCAGTGGTGATTAGCCTGGTAGTGGGCTGCGGACCTCAGGTTGGGGACCCCTGGCTTAAGAGACAATATGGACATTGATTTGAGTCCGGGATATCTAAACAGTCAAGATGGCAGCCGCAACTGTTCAATCGAAGTCTGTCCTTTTTTTAAAAAATGGGCTTCGCAGAGCTGGAGAAAACTCCAGCTTCTCAGACAACAAAGATGACTAACAAGCAAATATTGGCGTGGGTAGCACCACACAAGACAAAAATCACAAAACTCCATCTCACTTATTTTTGGCCATGTCGTGCGGGGGAATTTGCTGGAAAAAAGCCCTTACAGTGGAACCTTAGTGCTCAACCGTTTTGAAATTCATCGAGTTTGGTACTCGACACATTTTGATGCAAACATTTCGGTACTCGTCGTTTGTTTAGTACTCAACACAAAAGTTAGAACTTGTTAGTGTCGGATGCCTTATTTGCTACACTGTTCCTGACGGGGAAAATGTGTTTGTTAGCGCCCTCGTCACGCCTCCCAGAACCAATTAACGCTGAGTACCAAAGTATCACCCGCTGTATGTTGGGAAGAGTGGGCGGTAAAAGGAAATCACCGCATCAAAGAACACGGCAGCTGGACACTGTGAAAACGGACCCCGGCCAGAACAGAGAACAACTCAAAAGAAGCAGGTGGAGCGACTCAGCGAAGAGAATCGGCAGGAATCGGACACAGCGGATAACATCATTGTCATCATCGCGGACAGGCATCCTTCAAGGGAGATATTATTAAAAAAATGAAAATGAAGCAACATTGCATGAATTGCAAAGAGAAGATGGGCTTCCCATGAAATCGTTCCTCGATTAACTGAACGAAGCCGGCGTGAGAGGTTCGCGCGGCGGCGATTTTGACCACGTACTTGGGTTCGCACAGCAAACGAGCAAACGCCGCCCCACGGTGGGCGGCTTTTCCTCACCGATAAATGTGTTTTCGTATATCAGGATCTCCTTCACCTCCTGCCCTTTCTCGTCCACGGGGTGCAGGAGGGTGATCTCCGAGGCGTCATACGTGTACGAGCGAAAGACCATCGTGCAGTTTTGCCAATCGAATGGGAAATAGGTCACCTGCAATTGCACAGAAACACAAGCGGCAGAACTGAGGGAGGATCCGCTGCTTTGGCCTGGGCCGGAAACCGCCTCCTCCTTTATTTAGCAGTCCTCGACTTACGACCACGATTGGGGGCGCAATTTCCATTGCTAAGCAACGAGGTTGTTAAGAGCCGTGGTGGCGCAGTGATTAGAATGCAGTACAGACAGTCCTCGATTTACAACCATCCGTTTAGTGACGGAAGTTGCAACAGCGCTGAAAAAATGCTGACTTATGACCATTTTTCACCCTCATGACCGTTATAGTGTCGCGTGAATACAATTCAGACATTTGGCAACGGAGGTGTATTTATGACGGTTGCGTGATCCCCTTTTGCGACCTCCTGACAAGCAATGGGGAAGGTGGATTTGCTAAACAATCGTGTGTCTAACTTAACAACAGCAGCGATCCACTTAACGATGATGGCAAGGAAGGTCATTAAATGGGGCAAAATTCACAAGACCTGTCTCGCTTAGCAATGGAAATTTTGGGCTCAACGGCGGTCGCAAATAGGCTGAACTACAAAGCCCAACGTGCGGAGGGAGCCAAGGGCTGGGAGCGGAGTCGAACCTGGATCCTGCAGCTGCTCCGATAGAGGGCTGGGGGCTGCCACTGGACCCTCCCGTTGTTGTGCACGAGGACGTCCACGCTGAGGGCAATGGTGAAGACGCCATCGTTGCTGCGCGGAAAAAAAGAGAGGAGAGAGACGCCGTGGATGACGGACGAGAAACGGGAAACCGGCTCTGCCTTCAACGGGAAAAGGAGACACTCAAAACCCTCGGCCGGAGGACGGCAGGCGGTTTAAGTTTAGCCCTTACAGGGGTAGGGGAACACCCCCCCCCCTCCCTAAGTGGGCAGCTCAAGATAGAAAGAAATCTAATTAATTTAATTCAGCCTGTCCTGCCCTTTCCTTTCTCACTCCCTTAATCCCTTCCTTCCGTTTCTCATCTCCTTCCTTCTTTCCTCCCTCCCTCCCTCCCTTTCTTATTTCTTTTATCTATCCTTTTCTCATCTTCCTTCCTTCCTCCTTTTCTCAACTCCTTCCTTCTTTCCTCCCTCCCTCACTTTTTTTATTTCTTTTATCTATCCTTCCTTTTCTCATCTTCCTTCCTTCTTTCCTCCCTCCCTCCCTCCCTTTTTATTTCTTTTTTCTATTCTTCCTTTTCTCATCTTCCTTCCTTCCTTCTTTCCTCCTGCCCTCCCTTTCTTTTTTCTTTTTTCTATCCTTCCCTTTCTCATCTTCCTTCCTTCCTCTCTCCCTCCCTCCCTCCATTGGACTAGATGACCTCCAAGCTCCCTTCCAACTCTATTCTGATTGAGAGGCCAAAGAAGAAGGGGGCCCACCTATTCTCCAAAAAGCCCCGAGGGCAGGACAAGAAGCCACGGATGGAAACTAATCAAGGAGAATTAAGGAGAAACTTCCCAACAGTGAGGACAATTAACCAGTGGAATGGCTTGCCACCAACACTGGACGTTTTTAAGGACAACCATTTGTCTGAAATGGTACAAGGTCGCCTGCTTGAGCCGGGGGTTGGACTAGATGACCTCCAAGGTCTCTGCCAGCCCTTTTCTGATGGATTGGGAGGCTCCTGTCAGCTCCAAAACCCCACCCCACCCCAACAGCTATTGACAAGGCCAGCATCAAGATCCTAGTCCTCATGAAGGCTCACTTGTTCATGAGAACGATATCCGGGAGCCACACTTTGTCTGCACTGACTCGGATGGACGTGATTCCCTCAAATTCGGCCGGATTCCAGGTGAGCCGGTAGTCGATCCACTCCTGGGAGGGGAGGGGAAGTCAGGCGAGGAAGAGGATGGAAGAATCAAGCAGGGAAAAAGAGAAAAAATTATAAACCAGCCAGCAAGTTCATGAGTTATAAGTTTATAAGATATCAGCAGTCCTCGACTTACAACAGTTTAGTGACAACAGCACTGCCAAAAGGGGCTTATGACCATTTTTCACAGTTGCGACTATCACCGCATCCCCATGGTCACATGATGAAACTTCAGGCACCTGGCAACTGGCACGTACTTATGACAGTTTCAGCATCCCGGGGGGGGAGAGGGGGGGTGACGTGATAATTCCCTTTGCCGACCTTCAAAGTCCACGAGGAAACCAGATTCCCTTAACGACCATGTGACTGACTTAACAACGGCAACGGTTCCCTTCACAGCAGTTCGCAAGAAAGGTCGTAAAACAGGGCCAAGCTCACTTAAGGACCATCTTGCTTAGCAACAGGAATGTTAAGTGTCAGGTTTCTGAAAGATGCCCTAATTGATTCATGAGTCTCGAGCCAAGTTTCAAAGCAAAACCAGTCGTTTATTAGGAGCCCCATTTGACGAGACCTTTTTGCAGTCAGATCTGAGCTTCGTTTGAATTATGGCTGAACATGACCCCTCCCCTCAGTCTGTGTCATAAATCACATTCCCCAATGAGGGGCACCCCTCCCAAGGCTGCTGAGGTAATCTGAGATCCGAATCTAGGCAAAAGTATTCATGGAATGTGCTCCTCCCCCCTTCCCTCACCATGGCAACTTTAGGAGTTGACAGTTGGGCTCAATTGTGGTTGTAAGTCTAGGACTACCTATCTACGGCACAGCATCAGATTTCAGAAAAGAGGTACTGGGCCGAAATTGGGGACTGACTTTTCTTCGCGAGTTCAAATTTCTCTGGATGGATTCAATATTTGGCAACCCAGATGGAGCCACGTCAATACACTCAGCTGCCCAGAAGCTCTGCACTTCGTGGCTCTTATAAGCAACATCCCTCTTACTAGGGGTCCAACCCCCTCATACAATCCCTACACATGTGTCCTCGAACCTCTCTCTCTCTCTTCCTCCCCCCTCCTGAAATAGCTGCTCTCTCTTCTACTCCAGCTTCGAATTTCTCTGCTGATTGTTCACCCTCTGCAAAGGAGAACGTTTGAGAAAACCATCCCCGTTTTTCTAACGCAGAGGCCGAGGGGTCCACAGAAAGCAAAAAAGTCAAGATGGCAGTCTGTGTTTTTGGTTTTTTTTAAAAACTCACCTGGTCCATGTAAACCTTTGTGGTCAGCTCTTCATCCTTTTCATTCTGAAAAGAAAACATTGGGCATCCATGTGCTTTCCGGAGTCTCCGTATCGCTGGGACTTTCAACACTCCGAAAAAAGGGCGGGGGAACATCCACCCAGGAAGACCCAGTGACTGAGGGAGGGGCTGCCCCCCTCTGTGGTGGATGGGTTCATGCCAACGTTGGACCTCAAGCTTTCGTTTGCACCCCACGCTGAACAGAGGGTTGACTAGATGACCTCGGGGACCCCCCTCCAAAGTTCTAGAATCCTCAGCCATCCTGGGAAGGGATCCGTGCTTGGTTAAAGGGAGGGATCCCTTTGGGATCTCCCCCCACTCTTCGGCTTTGAAATTCGCATGGTTTAATTCTCCCCAGTTCCGTTAAACAGACGTTTATATTGCGACAACTTGAAAAGGAGGCGTTTTTCCCCCCCTCGTTTGCTGCCTCTCCTGGTTTCTTAGAAAAAAGCCAGTCAGAGTCAGGCCAGGATTCAGCACAAACCACCATTGCTAAGTTGCCAGACCTGCCACGGCTCGCACCTCTGAAGAGAACCGTTTAGTTGAGTTTCGTTCAAGGTCAAGGGTACCACAGTGGTGCAAAGCCGGGACTGAGAATCGCGGGCCCAAATCTCGAAGTTCCACTTTTTCCTCCCTTAACTGCCTCCCGTGGCTCACCCCACCCTCCCACCCTCGTGGCCAATCAGGTCCAGGCGAGATGTTTTCATAATGGTCAGTCCAAGCTCGGTCTGCTCTGTGGCCCCCTTCCTTCTTTCAGCTGGGTGACCTTGAGGCAGCTTCTCCGGGAAATACGGCAGCTACTTTCACTTTCCCCCCCCCCCCAAGCATCTGCCTTTCCATGCCCCCTCCCCAGAGTTCATGGCAGACGGAGGCCACACGGGAGCGCACAAGAGCTGATATAAGTGGCCTGGAGATTTGATTTGATTTCATTTGATTTGATTGCCTTGCCTTGCCTTGCCCTTCCATTCTCTTCTTCCTCCTTTCCTTTCCTTTTTCCTTTCTCTTCCCTAGAACTCCCGGTCTCCTAGTGATTGGCCCAAAGTCACCCAGCCGACTTTCATGCCTAAGGCGGGACTAGAACTCACCAACACCTGGTGATTGGCCCAAAGTCACCCAGCCGGCTTTCATGCCTAAGACAGGACTAGAACTCACCAACACCTGGTGAATGGCTCAAAGTCCCCCAGCAAGCCTTCATGTCTAAGGCGGGACTAGAACTCACCTACACCTGGTGATTGGCCTAAAGTCACCCAGCTGTCTTTCATGCCTAAGGCGGGACTAGAACTTACTGTCTCCTGGTAATTGATCCAAAGTCACCTTCCTGTTTAGAAGTAGAGCACAGCCGCGTCCCCCAAAATTAGAGGTGGGGGGGGGGCTCAGCCATTCCCCTGCTCTGCCCCCTCCCCCGAGACCAGGGGCAGAGTCCTGTCCTGCAGTCCCTCCACCACCCCAATTCCCACCAGGCGCCAGGAGGCACCAGCACCCGGCAGGACCAGCAGTAGACAATGAGGTATTAATAGCTGCCTTCTCAGCTGTTGCAGCTTCCGTGGCCTCTTGCACACCCAGTAAAAAGCGTGCAAAGCTCCCTGGCCCTTGCAGATTGGGGGGGGGGGGGGATTTGGCCCCTGACTTGCACCCCAAGGGGGACAAAGGAGCCTGTCAGGGCCCAAGAGGCCTCTCCCACTCGATCTCAGGAGGGTGGCACTCTACTCCCCATCCTCCCCAGCCGCTCCCCATTGGAGGCAGTTGGACGAGGCGGCCGAATCCTAGAGTCATGGCGTAGGTAGGGTCTCCTGCTTGAGAAAGGGGGGTGGACTAGAAGCCCTCCAAGGTCCCTTCCAACTATCATGACTCTGTATCCTGCATTCCCCAGCCAAAGGGACGGAAGCCAGGGGCTTGCTGTGGGGAAAAAACCGGGGCTTCCCTCCCCCCCTCCTGTCCCGCTTAGCGACCCCGACTTACTAAGCTGATCAGCTGCGAGAGAGACATCCCCACCCGCACGGGGACCTTCTGCTCGAGTCGGCGGATGGGAAGCACACTGGCGGAGTAACCCTGGAAGAGGCGGACTCTCAGGCGACCCTCGACTTCGGAAGACCCCGCGGCTGGAGAGGGGAGAGAGGAGGCGGGGAGGGGGCTGCTACTTCTAGCCTTGCAAGCGCCCTGCACAACTTAGGGGAAAGTCGGGTTTAAGTAAGTGGGTGGGTGGGGGGCGACCCCCAAGGGCGCCTCCCAGCCCTACCTGAGACGATCAGCATCCAGAGCAGCTCCCCCAAGACCACCCAGGCGGGCATGGCGCCCCCTCCCCGGCCTGGGACCCAGCAGAACGCGCTTTCCCTGCCGCGCTTCGCTCCCCGACCCCAAATGCTGGGGAAGGGTCGGATCGAGTTCCCGGGAGGGGAGAAGGGGGATTACTCAGCTGCTGAAGGCATTTCCGCCCGGCCATCTGTCCCGGGAAGGGCAGCCAAAGACGGACGGAGCTTCTCCGGTTGCAAGCTCCGGGGTGGGGAGGGGCCGGGGGGGCGTCCGGGGGCAGAGAGACCCTCCCTCCGAGCTCACGAAAACCCACGAAGGGATGCTCCCCCCACCAGGGAAACGGGGACTGACTGAGACACATCCGAGGGTCTCAACCGCCAGACAATTGGCACCGTCCGCTGCCCTCCCCCACCCCAGCTAAACCATACATAGAAAGGATGGGATAGGATAGGATGGGATCAGAAATAGTAGAATAGAATAGAATAAAATAAAATTCAGAATAGGAATAGGATAGGATAGGTTAAAATAGAATAGGAAATAAAATAGGAAATAGAATAGAATAGGAAATAAGAATATAATAAAATAGAATTCAGAATTAGAAATAGAATAGAATATGAGTTAGGATAGGATAGAACAGAACGAAATAGAATAGAATAGAAATAGAATAGAATAGAGAATTAGAATAAAGAATAGAATAGAAATAGAATAGAATGGAATGGAATAGAATAGGAAATAGAATAGAATAGAAATAAGAATAGAATAAAATAGAATTCAGAATTAGAATTAGAAATAGATATAGAATAGAATATGAATTAGGATAGGATAGGCTAGATGGAAGGGACCTTGGAGGTCATCTAGCCCAACCCCTGCTGAAGCAGGAGTCCTTACACCATTCCGACCCAAGGACTACCTAGTCTCTTGCTACAAACCTCCAGCGTTGGTGGGAGCTCCCACCACTTCTGGTGGCCAGTCGTTCCGCTGGTTAATCGTCAGGAAATTTCCGGTGGGAAGTGTGTGCTGGTGTTTTTTTTTAATTGGAAGCCCCGCAAATCCCCCGCGCCCCAAAAGACCAGGTGCGAAAGAATTGTAGAAAGTATCCTTTATTTTAGGGTGCCGAAGGGGAGGGGTGGGATGGGGAGGGCGGGCCCGATCCTTCGCCCCGGGGATTGGGGCGACGGCTGGACGGAAGCCAATTTCTCATGCAGGGCGCCGAGGACGTTTTCCCGCAATTATTGCGACTATGACGAAGTTTCTTATTAATTATTATTATTATTATTATTGCTTTTCAGTGGGGGTCGAGGGGAAGGGGACAAGGCAAGGGAGAGGGAGGGGCGGGGCCAGGGGCGGGGCTAAGGAGCCAAAGCCCCGTCTCCCCGGCATCGCTTGTCATCCGACCTCGGTCCTTGCGCCCCCGCGCAAATTGCGCGGTTTGCAAGGAGACCGTATGGATGGGGAGGGTTTTTCCCCCTGAATTGCGACTGATTTGCGCCCCATGCATTCCGGGGGAGCAGGGGCATCCAAATCCCCCACCGTCTTCTCCAAGGATCGGGGTCCTTTCTATAGAATGTTGTATCCCACTTACTAAGGACAGTGCTTTAAATATTAGGAATTGTTTTGTTGTAAAACACCTTGCAAATAGTAGACGGGGGTGTCCAAGTTTGGCCCCTTTAAGACCCGTGGACTTCAACTCCCAGCTGGGGAATTCTGGGAGTTGAAGTCCACAGGTCTTAAAGGGGCCAAACTTTGGAGACCCCCGTCTACTATTTGCAAGGTGTTTTACAACACAACAATTCCTAATATTAGGGGTAGGAAATCATCACTTTTAATCCATCCAAATCATCCCTTATCAGCCCCGTGAGTGGATCTGTGCCTCCACTTTGGAGAAAACCGTCCCTCCAATGGATTCCCCCCCCCAATTCTCCCACCCCATGAAGAGCAGAATAGGATAACCCAGTTGGAAAAAGGGCCCTTGGAGGTCTTCTAGTCCAACCCCCACAAACTCCATATAGGCTTTTTTTACCTCGCCTGAAGACACCCACGCACCCCCAAAAAATCTGGTGGCACAGCTCTTTGAAATGCACCAATTGGGGTTCAAAGGTGAAATCGGGGTGTCTGCCCCTCTCCCAGCCAAGAGGAGGGGGGACCCAGGCCCTGTTTTTTTAGGTGGGTGGGCCTACTTTGAAATTTGTTTTTGGCTCAGAAGATTTCTGACTTGTGAAAGAGGTTTTAAGGCGAGGGCAGCCTTTGGGGTCCTCTCTTGGTTGGACCACAAGGCCCATCTTCCCCAACCAGGCCAAAGAAGGGTTAGGATGCATTGGATGTCTTGCATATTTTTTTTATCCTGAATTTCTTGCAGGACCTCAAGAATTGTGGGTAAAATGTCCCCCTTTCGCTTTCCACCACAGCCCGGTGAGGTAGCTTTGGTCGGGAGGGTGCAACTGACCACTTCGGACTTGGTCCTCCCCCCCCCAGACTCTGCATCCACTACACCCCACTGTTTCTGGTGGGGCTGCTGAGGTCAATCGTCCACGCAACACCAGTCTGGCCTTACGAGGGTCCCTCTGTGGGGTCCTTGCTGCTTGCGGAGCTCGGTCGTTGGCATCCGACGTCTCGTGACCCAGCTAAGGAACGTCATCAGTGTCCTGATTATTGGTGAAGGTCATCTAGCAGGGATGATGTCGCCTAGTTGGGTCATGAAACGTCTGTCACCAAGCCCCCAAGGACCCCACACTCCTCCTCCTCCTCCTCTTCTCTGCAAACCCTTCTATCACTGATGTTGTTACCTAGTTTGGTTGTGAAACGTCTGTCACCAAGCCACCAAGCTCAGATACCACCAAGGACTCCCTGCTTCTCTCCACAAACCCTCCTCCCTTCTAGCACTGATGTTGTTCCCTAGTTGGGTCATGAAATGTCTGCAAGAAAACCACCCCATAGTATTTTCCTCCTCCTCCTCCCCCCCACTGCAAATTACCCTCCCTTCTAGCACTGATGATGTTCCCTAGTTGGGTCACAAAAGGGCAGCAAAACTCAACACCTGCCTCTCTTAACAACAGAAACCTGGAGCTCCCTGGTGGCTGTTAAGTCGAGGACCCCCTGAACTTTTTGACCCTTTTTGAAACGGAGACCAGGACCTGTCTGGTTGCCCTGGAAGGTCGAAAGGTCGAGACAAAATGAGTGGGTGGGCAACAGAGCCCTTCAGCTTATGGGGGAGAAAGAGTGAATTCCGCTCCTTTACAGGGCTGGGTGTAGGAGGCAGAGCCCTTCGCAGCTTGGTAGAAGGGCCGAGGAGGATGGGTTGTGTAGTGGGGAGCTGGGAGGCAGGTTTGCTTCGGAGATCTGGGAGGGGGGGGGGTCGTGTCCGATCACATGAGATCACACAAGGCAAGAGGTTAGAAAGCCCCCAGACAGTGCCGCGCTCCCCACCTTAGCGGCCCACTCCCCACGCTGATCCACAGTCTCGAGGGAGCCCACCCCACAAGCAGTTATCCACCCCCTCCCCAATCTCCCACCCACCCCCTCCCACACTTATTGCCTGCAAAAGAAAGGAAGAAGTGACTTCAGGCTCCTGAGAGATGGGCAGAGGGGATAGATCGGAGGGGAGGGAGAGCGGCGGGGAGGCAGGTCAAGACCCTTAAAGAGAGACACCCCCTCCCCTCTCCCCCCACCTTCACCCCGCGAGACGCCAAAGCCAGCGATTCCCCGCCGCAGCCCAGCCGCCGGGACGAGAGTGCTGCCACTCAGTGGCCAAAATAAGGTACTGCACTTTCTCCCAGTCTCGCATCAAGGACCGGGAGGCTGCCGCGGAGAGGCGTTGCTGTCCCCCCCCCGGGGGGGGGTCGCCCTGTTTGGGGAGGGGGAGGCGGCCTCAATCTCCCCAGCAGGTGAAAAAGGAGCCTCCCTCCCCCACAGTTTGGCCTTTTCTGGCTGTCAGAGGGTCCAATCATCCATTCCTTCCCTCATTTGGACTCCCACCCACCCAAAAAAAGTCACCCTTTTGGATTCCGAGGTCCTTTGATTGGCACGTTGTCAAATTTGCAGAGAGCAGGATTTCTTCGGCGGAAGGAGGAAAAAAACGCCCCCCCCCAAGAACAGCAGGCGGAGAACGGAGAGGAGGGTGGGGGGCAGAAGGCGACCTCCCGTCCCGGTGATGGAGGGTCCCCGGCGAGAACAGGACCCCCAACTCCCTGAGCTGATGGAAAAAAAACCCGACCACCGCCACCATAACCCCCTCCCTTCTTTTTTGCCGCTGTCAAGTCCGCTCATCTCTCCCCCCCCTCCCCAGGTCAGCTGCAAAACTGTAGATAAATTTGGCCATGGCTGGAGAGAAGAGGACGAGGCCACCAATTGGGGGTTGGGGGGGGGGCTTTTAAAAAAGAAGCAAGGAAAAAAAACCAATCAAGAAACAGAAGGATCCTCCAGTCGTAGGCAGAAAGTGTCGCTTTTCCCTGGTGTTTTAAAAAAAAGATATAGGTATATATATGTTTTTTTCTCCTTTTCTCGGCTTCTGGAGACGTTTTTTTTCGGAAGTTGCATTCGCAGCCCCCGAGGGAGGGAAGCACCATAAACCTCCCCCCCCCCCAGCAGGTCTTGTTTTGCTTGGAAGACTAGGATGGTCTCAGGTTGCGCGGCAGGAGGGAGGAGGCTCCTGTCAGGCGCCGGGAATTCCAGCAGCTGGAGAAAGAGCAACGTGGGTCTGTCTTTTTGGAGTTGGGGACAAGGGGGGGTTTAACCCCTTGTAGGCAGGGCCAGAGAGCCGGGGCCCCGTCTTGGCCCCATCGCTTGGGACGAAGATCCTGGCGTGTTTGTCCTTCTGTGCCCGTGGGCAGACGATGCCTCTCTTCGCCCCAGAAAGAGGGAAACACCCCCCCCCCCAGTCAGCAGATCTCCTGAGTGGATCCTTTGGAAGTCAGGAATGCCAGGGGGGCTGATCAGGTGGGGTGGGGCGGGGCACCCTGAGAACCGAGTGGAAGACGGTGCCTGAAGGTGTGTTTCAGAGGCGGTGGTGGTCGAGGGGGGCTGCAGAGGGGGGAGAATGGGGGGTGGGGGAGGAGAGGCAGCCCCCCCACCCGATCCTCAGGACTACGTGGCGGAGGTTTCCTTCCGGGAGGGCCCGTCGCCCTCCTCGCCTTTCTTGGCCAGCGCCTGCTCGAAGAGGTTGTGCAGGGAAGGCTCGCGATACAGAGCCACTGTGGAGAGAGGAGAGAAAGAAGGGAAGGAATAAAGGAAGTGATGGGAAGGGAAGAAGGAAGGAAGGAAGGATGGATGGATGGATGGAAGGAAGGAAGAAATAATGAAAGAAGAAAGAAAGAAAGAAAGAAAGAAAGAAAGAAAGAAAGAAAGAAAGAAAGAAAGAAAGAAAGAAAGAAAGAAAGAAGGTTGGATGTAAAGAGGCAGGAAGGAAGGAGATGAGGAAGGAAGGGAAAAGAGGAAAGGAAAGAAAGAGGATGGAAGGAAGAGGGAGGGTGGGAGGGTAAAAGGGGGGATGGGAGGAAGGAAAGGGTGGAAGGATGGAAGAAAAGGAAAGAAAGAAGGATGGATGAAAAGAGGCCGGGAGGAAGGTGATAAGGAAGGAGAAAGAAGGAAAGGAAAGAAAGAGGAAGGAAGGAAGGAAGAGGTAGGGAGGGAGGGTGGGTAGAAGGAAGGAAGGAAGGAAAGGGTGGAAGGAAGGACAGAAAGAAAGAAAAAAGAAAGAAAGATAGGCAGACAGATAGAAGGAAGGAAGGAAGAGGCCGGGGGGTGGGTAGAAGGGGGTATGGATGGATGGAAAGAAGGAAGGGAAATAAAAGAAAGAAAGAAAGAAAGAAAGAAGGAAAGAAGGAAGAAAGCAAGGATTGATGTAAAGAGGCAGGGAGGAAGGAGATAAGGAAGGAGAAAGGAAGCAAGGAAGCAAGGATGGATGTAAATAGGCATGGAGGAAGGGAATAAGGAAGGAAGGAGAAAGAAAGAAAGAAAGAAAGAGGAAGGAAGGAAAGAAAGAAAGAAAGAAAGAAAGAAAGAAAGAAAGAGGCAGGGTGGGAGGGGATAAGGAAGGAAGGAGAAAGAAAGAAGAAAGAAAGAAAGAAAGAAAGAAAGAAAGAAAGAAAGAGGCAGGGCGGGAGGGGATAAGGAAGGAAGGAGAAAGAAAGAAGAAAGAAAGAAAGAAAGAAAGAAGGGAGGCAGGAAAGGAGAGCAGGAGGGAAGGACGTTAAAGAGAAACTCCAGGCCACACCTAGCAGCTGTTCAAGGCAAGCTGACTGGCTTTCATTTCTTCAAACTTCTCCGGAGCCCCCCTAACGCCCCCCCCCCACTGGAGGTCTTGGGAGGCCTGGCCCAGCTGCCCAAGGCCCCTCGCCTGCCTACCTACCTTCCAGCAGTTTGGGCAGGAAGTGAGCTGAGGCCTTGGTCTTCTTGACTCGGTTTCCCTTCATCACCTGCCCTTCGCGGTTGATGCCCAGGTACCAGGAGCGCCCTGATTCCCGCTGCCGGTAGAGGGTGGAGGAGTAGGTGACATAGTAGTTCTCAAAGACGCATTCCTTGAAACGGCACTCGGCGGTGAAGTGAGCCTGGGGGCAGAGGGGGGCAGGAAGGTTATGCCCTGCAGGAAGAGAAAGACCCCCCCTCGGCCCCCTCCCCTTAATCAAGTGCCCGCCTGCCCCAATGCCCACCAATCGGGAGATGGGATCGGACGGGGAATTAGTTTTGACTTATTAAGTTGGAGACGGAGAACAACGACGGGTGAACTTCAACTCCCAGAATTCCCCAGGCTCAGGAATTCTGGGAGTTGAAGTCTACCCGTCGTAAAAGGGGGCACCGTTCCCCACCTTTATGATAAGAAAACAGAGGAGGAGAATAAAAGGCCGCCTGCCTTCGAAATGACTTTGAACCTGGTTCTGTGTGTGTGAATGAGTGCGGGAAATGAGCGACCGAAGGCAGAATACGGGGTTTAAACCCTTCTTTTTTTCTGGGGGTCCCTCTGAACCCCCTCTGGCTGGCTTGCCAATTTTTTTTTAAAACAGTCTTATCGATTTACAGATAGTCATTGACTCATTTAGCGACCGTTCAAAGTTACAATGGCATGGAAAAAAGCAACGCCCGGTTGTGTTTCACACTTACGACCATTGAAGCATTCCCCAGCATTCCTACAATGGAAATTCAGACCCTCGTCAACCGGCTCGCAGCTACGACGGTCGCAGGGTCCTTGAGGGTCGCATGCTCCCCTTTTGCGACCAGCCAACTCCAGAGTCACTTAACAACCATGTGAGTGACTTAACCGCTGCCGTGATTCTCTTAACAACGGCAGCAAGAAAGGTGGTAAAACAGGACACAATTCAACCACAAGTGTCTCGTTTAGCGACGTAAATTCGGGGCTCCGTTTTGGATGTAATTTCGAGGACCGCCAGTATTAAACTGATATGCAGCTGGTCCCACAAACAAGTCGCCCTCATTTTTGGTTCGAGGCCGACCTCAAAAAATAACCTGCAAAATAACCCATCCTTTAAATTTTTATTTTTGAAATTTAATCTTCAACGTCTCTTCAGGCGAAGGGATTGGGAGGTGGAATTTCTTTTTTATTGTTTTTTTTTTTACAAAGGGATTAAAGGCAAAAACCATGTTCCTATGCGGCTAATCCCTCTGCAAATTCCTCCATTTCGCTCGTCTTAAAACAAGATTTTCCGTCGTGGTCTCCGGCTCGCCCGGATTTAGGTCAAGCGGGTGGGGGGGCATCGTAGCAGGCAAAGGCCACCAGGTGGCGATGCTCACCTCTGCCTAACCCGGTGTCCCTCCCAAGAATTCACCCCGATAATCCAGCTGGATTTATTTTATATTTTATTATTTTGTTTTTTTGGCCTTCCCAGAATGGAGGGATGGAAAGGAGCCAAAGAGCCATAACATTAATCAGAGCAAAATGTCCCAGCACAAAAACATCCTCTTTTTTCCCTCCCCCCACTTCTCTGCTGCTTTGGGGGGGGGGGGTTGAATGCAGGAACGTTCCCCCCCACCCCCGGACAAATTTTTCCCAAGCTCTCATTAAACGATCCTGGATACCTGTGTTGGAAGAACAGAATGAAAAACACAGAGGGCTGTAAGAAGGAGAAGAAAAAGGAGGAGTCCTCGATTTACGGCGGAAAATTGAGTCGAGAATTTCCACTTGACTCCTGCCTGGAGCAATGGGTTGGACTAGAAGACCTCTGGGGTACCTTCCAGCCCTATGATTCTACATGCAGGTAGTCCTCAGTTTATGACCACAATGGAGTCCCCAAAACTTCCAGTGCTAAGCGAGACAATGGCTAAGTGAGCCTTTGCCCTATTTTACGACCTTTCTGGCCACCGTTGGGAAGCGAATCGCTGCGATTCTTCGGGGAGTAACACCGCCGTTAAGTGAACCTGGCTTCCCGCTTGCCAGAAAAATCGGCAAAGGGGAATCGTGCAACCCCTGGGAGACACTGCGACCGTCATAAATGTGAACATCTGAATTTTAATCAAGGACTAGGCTGAAAATGGCCGTAAGTGTGAAACGTGGTTGTAAGTGCTATTGTCACTAAATAAATGGTCGTTGGTCCGGGACTTCCTGTAGAGGCCTGTAAAATTCACCCACCATCTGGTAAAACGGTGTGGGAGGGGGCTGTTAGGAAGTGCTTGGCTCCCCTCCTCCCACACCCAATTTGTGGTGGTGGGTTTCCTTCATTTGGGCCTGTTGGGTGTTGCTTGGAAACGGACAGATTAAGGGGGCTTCTCCCTCGCCACACAGAAGGTCTGGGAAAGCCTTGGAGTCTCATTATTGCGGGTGGGGGGCTGCTGGAAATGAAGGGTCTTCGGAGCTAGGAAGGGGTACCACAAAAAGGAATAAAGCTGTGTGTGTGTGACCCACTTCCCGTGCCCAAATCTTCTTTCAAATCAAATTCCAGAGCAGCGTTGATCAACCTGGTCAAGCTGTGTTGGCTGGGGAATTCTGGGAGTTGAAGTCCACCCATCTTCGAGTGGCCCAAATTGACCAACATTGCTCTACAGTGTCCTGGTATGTGTGCGTGACCTTGATAGACCAAAGCAAGAGTCACAGACTAGGAAAAAAACCGTTAGATAAACGGTGGCTGAGCCCAGACAAAGAATAAGGAAGGGAGAAGAACAGCTTAAAAGAAACTCTCCCAAGTTTCGTAGGATGTGTAGGTGAGGGGGGGAGGGGGGGGGAGGTAATTTCCAACTTTCTTTTACTGGAATCTTACGATAAAGTAGAATTAATTCAACCGGGCCTGCTTTAGATCTGGAGAATAAAGAGGGGGGGGGAGGAAGCCCACCTATCACCGGAAACTTGGCTAAGGGAGGGAGAGAGGGCGGCAGGGACAGGTTGAGGGGTGGTGGGAGCAGAAGGGACGGGAGGGGGGGAAGGCAGGATACCAGACAAGTGTGTTCTGTTCGCGATCATTTTTCACAAGAGAACTGAGTGGGTTTGGCACCCTGGAGAGGGGAATCCCCACCCCTGAGGGGGGGCTTCCTTACAAAGGGGCACTTACTAATCACCCCCACCTCAAAATACAAAAGCCATAGGTTCACAAAGCCTAAAAGTTTGGGGACCCCTGTTCTACGACAGCTGTGGGTGACACCTGGTCTTCCCCAGCTGTGCCCGTGGGAAGGGTGGAAATTGGGGGCCAGCAGATGTGTAAGAGGGAGGGGAACTGGGGGGGGCTAGGAGGGGAAAGACCATCAACTGTTATACCATGTTTTCCTGAAAATAAGACAGGGTCTTATTTTCTTTTGACCCCTGAAATAAGCGCTTGGCCTTATTTTCAGGGAAGTATTATTATTATTATTTTATTTTATTTTATTTTATTTTATTTTATTTTATTTTATTTTATTATTTTATTTTATTTTATTTTATTATTTTATTTTATTTTATTATTTTATTTTATTTTATTTTATTTTATTTTATTATTTTATTTATTTTATTTTATTTTATTTTATTTTATTTTATTTTATTTTATTTTATTTTATTTTATTATTTTATTTATTTTATTTTATTTTATTTTATTTTATTTTATTATTTTATTTTATTTTATTTATTTATTTCATTTTATTTTATTTTATTTTATTTTATTATTTTATTTATTTTATTTTATTTTATTTTATTGGGAGGTCTTATTATTTTTGAGGTGCAGGAGGCGGCGAGCGTGGTCACCTCGTGGCTGCTGCATATTTTTGGGGAGGGCTTATTTTGCGGGGGAGGGCTTATTTGAGCGCATGCGCTCCAAAGCCCGATTGGGCTTATTATCCGGGGAGGTCTTATTTTCGGGAAAACAGGGTAGGTCTCCAAACTTGAGGACTTTAAGACCTGCGGACTTCAATTCCCAGAATTCTCTTTTGCTTCCACTTTGCTGAAGACAAGATATATTACATCGGGTCCCACATTCCCATCATCTATCAAAACAAAACAACAACAAAAAGTGATAAAGGTAACCTAACCCCATTTTTTCTTATCCTATCCACCCTGAATTCTTGCCGGAGTCGACGTCCACGGGTCTTAAAAGGGGCCGTGTTCAGTTGTAGGGGAGGAGAAAACAGGAGGGAAGGAGGGAAGGAAGAAAGGTGGGCAAACGAGAAAGAGGCCTGTTTTGAGGATAATGAAACCCATGTGGCACATCCCCCCACCCAAGGGACCACGCAGGGTCGGCGTACTCACGGAGCTGTAGAGGTAGCCCTCGGCGTTCATGGCAACATACTGTCCCGATGTGGTACTCTGTATGGCCACTACTCGGAGCCCTACGGGAATCAGGTTGAAGAAGGCTGTGGGGCAGGGAGAGAAAGAGAGGAGGGGGGCTTCAGAAAGGATGCAGACAATAAAGTACCCCAGTGGCGAAATTCGAACCCATAACCGGGTGCGAGATAATTTAATTTGATCCAGACGACCATTCCCCCATCTCATCAAGTGGCTCAGGGCTGGCTGGGGGGCGCTGGGGGAAAACAAAATTTCCAAGGTAAGAATTGAAATACAGGCGGTCCTCGACTTATGAGCCCAATCTTTCTGTCGCTAAGTGGGACGTAGGGTTTGTTTTGCCTCCATTTTTTCCAGACGCGGTTGCCAAGGGAACCACTGCATGTCGTTCAGGGAGTCTCCTGGTCGTTAAGCGAACCAGGACTTCCCCGTGGGCTGGGCTCGGTGGAAAGTCGTTAAAAAGGAAATCACCGTCGTCAATGCGAGTCGGGTGCCGAGCGTCCGAATTTTGAACCTGTGATCTGGATGATGCTGCCAACGGTCATAAGGGTGAGAAACCATCCTTGGTCCCTTTTTCCCCCAGTGCCGTTTAGTGACTTCCAACAGTCACTAAACAAACGGTTGTAAGTTGAGGATTGCCTCTGATTCCAGCTGTGGTGAAATAAGGTCCAGAGGTCAGCCAGGAATTGTTTTAGGGGGCATCCTGATTTTGCAAAGCAGAGTTGGGGCTGCCATCTTGACTTTTTTGACCTCCCTGGAGAAAGGAAGGGGGGGCAGATGAGGAGACCCATCTCGGGAGACGAGGGGGGGGCGCAGGGGGAAGAACGTGGCATCTCCCAGGTGCGCTGTGTGGCCCAAATTCCCGAGGGAGAAGAAGCGCTTGTGGGTCGCCAGGCAGCTGCGAAAATGGGGACAGACACCGGCCTGCCAGACAGGACCTCCAGAGGCCATCCATCACGGCGCGTCCTCTTTCCTCCAGAACTGGGGGGAGGGGCAGAAAGAGAACCCTCAAACCTGCAGCGGAGGAAGTTTGGGGGGCTTTGGAGTAGGGCTTTCCTTCCGCTGGACAAGCAGATTGAAAAAGCTAAATGGGACCTTAGAGGTCATCTAGTCCAACCCCGCAACCCGCTGCCCTTTCTTCATTGAGCGGGGGGGAGGCAGAGTTCTGGGGCAGCCTGGAGGGGCTCAGAGGAAAGGAGCGGGGGGGGGAGAAAGCAGGGACCCCCCCAGAGAAAGAGAGAGACCTCGGGGTGGGGGTGGGGCCTTACTGAAGCCGCTGCCGTCTTCCCGCGTCCCCTCGATGCTGCCATCCGGGTGGACCTGCAGGTAGTAGCCGTGCCGGCAGAAGAGTTTGGTGATGATGCCCTTCAGCTGTGGGTCTGCAGGGGGGGGGAGATGGGGGGGAGCAAGAGAAGAGAAAGGGGGGGTGGGAGGTTACTTGGGGGGTGAACCAAAGGCCGGAGCTCCTGCCAGGCAGCCGGGACGTTTCCCCCGACGCAGCTCCCTCCGAGGCTCAAGTTGGCACTCAGGGACCCCCTGCCCAGCAGCCCCTCCAGGGCCAGAGCTCTGAGGTGGGCAGTGGGGCAGCAGGTCTCCCTGACGGGCAAGGGGGGGAGGGAGGAAGGAAGGAAGAGGAGAGTGAGAAGGAAAGAAGATTAAAAAGAGGAGGGAAGGAAAAAAGGAGGGAGGGAGGGAAGGAAAGAGTGAGGGAGGAAAACCGAGGGAGGGAGGGAGGGAGGGTGGAAGAAAAGTGATGAGAGAAGGAAGGAAGATTAAAAAGAGGAGGGAAGGAAGGAAGGAGGGAAGAAAGGAAAAAGGGAGGAAGAAAAGTGATGAGAGTGAGAAGGAAGGAAGATTAAAAAGAGGAGGGAAGGGAGGGAGGGAGGGAAGGAAGGAAGGAAGGAAAGAGGGAGGGAGGAAAAGAGAAGGAGAGAGAGAAGGTGGAAGAGGTTATGAGAGTGAGAAGGAAGATTAAAAAGAGGAGGGAAGGAAGGGAGGAAAAGGGGAGGGAGGAAGAAAAATGATGAGAGTGAGAAGGAAGAAAGATTAAAAAGGAGGGAAGGAAGGAGGGAGGGAGGAAAAGAGGGAGGGTGGAAGAAAAGTGACGAGAGAAGGAAGGAAGATTAAAAAGGGGAAGGAAGGAAGGAAAAAGAGGGAGGGAGGGAGGAATAAAGAGGGAGGAAGAGAAGTGATGAGAGTGAGAAGGAAGGAAAATTAAAAAGGAAGGAAGGAAGGGAAAGAAAGGAGAGAGGGCAGAGGGTGGCAGGAAGGCCTGGATGCCCCTATTCCCTCCCAACCCCAGCAGGGATTTGATTTTGCCCTCCCACCCCTTGCTTCCCTTCTGTGCTACAGCCCTTCGGACCTCCCCCGGCTCCCTCCTTCTTTCCTGCGCTCCCCCCTTTGGCTCCTGCAGCCTCCACCCCCCCACCTGGATGATGGATGGGCTGCCTCTCTCCTGAAGCAGCTGAGGTAGCAAGAAGTGCCAGCGGGCATGGGGGGGGGGGATAATACCTATCCCGGCCAGGGACGAGGGAGGCATCTCCGCTTGCAGGTCCTGGAGCTTTGAGGCTGGGTCAGCCCAAGGGAAGCCCCTGCCCCCCCCGCCCCAGCCTTTGGGCCCTGCTCCACAGATGCCCACGAAGGGCTAGGGGGGAGAAAGGGGCACCGTGGGGCACAGAGGCCCTGGCAGTGCCCTTCACCCTTTTAAGAGGGATTGGGGCTGTCGATTTCCTCCTGGTTGACGGATTTCCTTACTGGCACTCTTTGGCTGGCAAAACACATCACACACATACAGGCTCACAAAGAACCCACAAGCACACCCAGGACAGGAAGGGAGGGAGGGAGGGAAAGAAGGAAAGAAGAGGAAGGGAGGAAGATGAAAGGAAGGAAGAGAGGGAAAAGGAAAGAAGAGGAAGGAAAGGAGGGAGGAAGTATAGAAGAGGGTTGTTTTATTACATCGGTCGCGGGGAGGGGGGGATGCGAGGACAAGAGAAGATCACAAGGTCGGTTGGGAGACCGTGGCTGTTGGCTACGCCCGGTCGTTTGTACCAACCCCCACAGCCTAGGTGGTCAGGAACTACAGAGCCAGGGCCTGCGGCTGATGCTTTGCAATGCAAGGTCCATAACCAACAAGGCCCCCCTCATTAGCGAGTTGATCTCGGAGGGGGAGCTGGACCTTGCAGGGATAACGGAGACCTGGTTGGGCCACGAGGGTGGTTTACCCCTCGTGGAAATGTGCCCACCGGGTTTCCGTGCATTCCATCAGCCTCGGGCCCTGGGTAAGGGTGGTGGGGTGGCGGTAGTTATACGGGATGGTCTGGAACCGAGAGAGTTCACTGTTCCTCAGATACCCGGTTGTGAATCCCTAGGTGTGAAATGGGGCCCAGGGAGGCAGTTGGGCCTGCTGATTGTATACTTGGCTCCTCGCTATACATCAGCGGCCCTGGCCGAGCTCCTCGAGCTGATCTCAGAGACGGCGGTTGAGATCCCCAGGCTTTTGGTCATGGGGGACTTCAACCTGCCGTCGACGGGAGCAGCATCTGAGGTGGCTCGGGAGTTCATGGCTTCCATGACAGCCATGGGCCTGACCCAATTAATTCAGGGCCCCACACACGAGGGCGGTCACACACTGGACCTTATTTTTGTATCTGAACAGTGGACGAGTGATCTGGGAATAGGGGACTTAGTCATTACTCCCCTGTCATGGTCAGATCACTCATGTCTCCGGCTCGACTTCCCTTCCGCTACCCCCCACCGCGAGGAGGCGGAGCCAGCCTGTCCAAGCTGGTACCGCCCCAAGCACCTGATGGAACCGGATAGGTTCCAGACGGAACTTGGGCCACTACCTGTAGCCCTGACCCGCGCTCTGTCGGAGGACCTAGTGGCCGCCTGGAATACGGCGGCGGCTGGGGCCTTGGACCGGGTTGCGCCTTTGCGACCTCTCCTGCGGCAGCGATCCACCCGAGCTCCTTGGTATACCGAGGAGCTAAGGGTGATGAAGCGCCATAGGAGACGTCTAGAGAGCAGGTGGAGATCCTCACGCTCCGAGTCTGATCGAACACAGGTAAGAGCCTATTTACGGACCTACCTTGTGGCATTGAGAGCGGCCAAACGTAGACATTGTGCCGCTCTTATTGCGTCCGCGGATAACCGCCCTGCTGCCCTGTTTAGGGTGACCCGCTCTCTCCTGTCACAGGGGACGCGGGGGGCACCCTTGCAGGGTAGAGCAGAGGAGTTTGGGGAATATCTGCAGGACAAAGTCGCTCAGATCCGGAGCGGATGGGCCCCCTCCAGTGGGCCGGACGAGCCGTCAACAGTGAGTCTTGTGAGACCATTCTGGGAGGAGTTTGACTCTGTTGCCCCCGAGGATTTGGACAGGTTGCGTGGACGGCTGCGACCCACCACATGTTCAATGGACCCGTGTCCCTCCTGGCTGGTACTGGCATCCTGGGAGGTGACACGAGGCTGGCTTCTGGGCCTGGTGAATGCCTCATTGGGTGAGGGCTTCCTACCAACTGCCTTGAAAGAGGCGGTGGTGAGGCCCTTGCTCAAGAGGCCTTCACTGGACCCAATGGAGCTGGCTAATTATCGTCCAGTCTCCAACCTTCCCTTTTTAGCGAAGGTTGTTGAGAATGTGGTGGCACAGCAATTTCCACGACACCTTGACGAATCCGAATATCTAGACCCACGCCAGTCCGGCTTCCGACCCGGGCACAGCACAGAGACAGCCTTGGTCGCGCTGGTTGATGATCTCTGGAGGGCCAGAGATAGAGGTTGTTCCTCTATCCTGGTCCTATTAGACCTCTCAGCGGCTTTTGATACCATCGACCATGGTATCCTATTGCGCCGGCTGGAGGGGATGGGAGTCGGAGGCACCGTTTTACGGTGGTTCGGCTCCTACCTCTCCGACCGGTCGCAATGTGTGTTGACAGGGGGGCAGAGGTCGACCCTGAGGTCACTCACTTGTGGGGTGCCACAGGGGTCGGTCCTCTCGCCCCTCCTGTTCAACACATATGTGAAGCCGCTGGGAGAGATCATCCGTGGTTTTGGGGTTGAATACCATCTGTATGCTGATGATACTCAGCTGTACGTTTCAACCCCAAATCACCCCAGCGAGGCTGTCGAAGTGATGTCCCGGTGTTTGGAAGCCGTCGGGGTCTGGATGGGGGACAACAGACTCAAACTCAACCCTTCCAAGACTGAGTGGCTGTGGCTACCGGCACCTCGGTTCAGTCAGCTGACTCCAACGCTGGCCATAGGGGGCGAACAACTGCCCCCTGTGGAACGGGCGCGCAATTTGGGCGTCCTCCTTGATGCCCGGCTGTCAATGGACGACCATGTGGCAGCCGTGGCTAGGGGGGCGTTCCACCAGGTTCGCCTGGTGCGCCAATTGCGCCCCCTTCTGGACCAGGATGCCCTACGCACGGTCACTCATGCACTGGTGACGTCTCGCCTGGACTACTGTAATGCTCTCTACATGGGGCTTCCCTTGGGACGCGCACGAAGACTGCAGCTAGTCCAGAACGCAGCCGCGCGGGCAGTCATGGGGAGTACTAGGTACTCCCACGTAACACCTCTCCTGCGCGAGCTGCACTGGCTACCTGTGGTCTTTCGGGTGCGTTTCAAGGTTTTGACCACCATCTTTAAAGCGCTCCATGGCACAGGGCCTAGTTACCTGCGGGATCGCATCCTCCCACATACATCCCTGCGGCCAATTCGCTCTCACAGGGAGGGGCTTCTCCTGGTGCCGTCCACTAGGCAATGCCAACGGGCGACACCAAGGAGTAGGGCCTTCTCTGTGATGGGCCCAACCCTCTGGAATGACCTCCCCCCCGACATTAGAACCACCACTGACTTCCGCTCCTTCCGGCAGAAACTGAAGACACACCTGTTCCGACTGGCTGGTCTGGCATAATTCTTAACGTCTACCTCCTGGCATATATATTTCCTACTGGTTTTTTAGGGGACTTAATTTTATAGGACACTGGGGTTTTAAATTTTGTATATTTTAAATTATTTATTTAGCAATTACAGTTCTGTCTATTTTATCCTCCTCTTATTTATGTATTTATTCATTTAATAATTTTTAATTGTTATTATGTATGATGTTTTTGATATGGACTGTACACCGCCCCGAGTCCCTTTTGGGAGAGGGGGCGGTCTAAAAGTGCTAATTAAATTAAATTAAATTAAATTAGAAGTGGAAGGAAGGAAGGAGAGAAGAGGGAGCAAGGAGAAGAGAGAGAAAGAAGAAAGAAGGAGGGAGGGTAGGAAAAAAGGAAGGAGAGGGGGGAGGAAGGAGAGAAGGGGAAGGAAAGAGAGAGGGAAGGAAGGAAGGAGGAGAGAGAGAGAGGAAAGAAGGAGAAAGGGAGGGAAGGAAAAAAGGAAGGAAGGAAAGAGAGAAGGAAGGAAAAAAGGAAGGAAGGAAAGAGAGAAGAGAAAGGAAGAAGAAGAGGGAGGGAGGAAAAAAGGAAGGAAGGAAGATTAACGCACACACCCTGCCTTTTTTCACTGACCCATCTCCCAGAGGGGATCCGGGGTGCCAGTGCGAAATCAGCGGCGCAGATGGAGGAGAAAATATTTTGATTTTTTTTCTTTCCGGCGCCTGGCACAGCCGCCAAGAGGAGAAAAAAAAAACCCCTTTAAGGACATCTCTATCTGGAAAGCTGCTTTTTTTTTTCTTGGCCCTCTCTCCTTTTTTCCCCTCCTTCTCCCAAAATCCTTCTCCGTTCCTCCTTTTGACAGGTCTTGGAAGCCGAGCGAGGAGGACGGTGTGACAAGCGCTGGATTGGATTGGGTTGGATTTCACTCTCACTTTCCTTCGCCTTCTGGCCCTGGCATCACGGAAGGCTCTTAGGCAAATTACCCCAAGAAAAATAGGCCTCTTTCACCAGGGAGAGGTTTTCCAATCAGCTAATGGGGGGTGGAGAAGGAGGGGGGGGGCAGGAGGAAGGGGGAGGGGGTTCGAAAATGGGGGGGGGAATGCATCAATTTAAGGCCTGTTAGACGAAGCGAAAGAACCGGAGACTGGTTGGTCCTTCATGGAATAGGAAAGTGGGGGGTTCGGGTGGATATATAGGATGGGGGGGGGGGGTGTCTTACTGATATAGAAGCGAAAGGGAAAAAAAGATTTGAGTTGGATGGGAGGCCACCAGGAGTTCTATCCTGCCTTTATTATTATTATTTTTTAAAAAAACTCGTCGGGGCATGAAGGCAACACATCTTCCTCCTCCTCCTCTTCCTCACAACGACAACAACAATCCTGTGAGGAGGATTGGGTTTAGAGAGGGACTAGCCCAAAGTCACCCAGCTGGCTTTCATGGGTAAGGCGGGACTAGAACTCCCAGTCGCCTAGCAATTGGCCCATAATCGCCCAGCTGGCTTTCACAGTTAAGGTGGGACCAGAACTCCCAGTCGCCTAGCAATTGGCCCAAAGTCACCCAGCTGGCTTTCATGCTTAAGGTGGGACCAGAACTCCCAGTCGCCTAGCAATTGGCCCAAAGTCACCCAGCTGGCTTTCATGCTTAAGGTGGGACCAGAACTCCCAGTCGCCTAGCAATTGGCCCAAAGTCACCCAGCTGGCTTTCATGCTTAAGGTGGGACCAGAACTCCCAGTCGCCTAGCAATTGGCCCAAAGCCACCCAGCTGGCTTTCATGCTTAAGGTGGGACCAGAACTCCCAGTCGCCTAGCAATTGGCCCAAAGTCACCCAGCTGGCTTTCATGCTTAAGGTGGGACCAGAACTCCCAGTCTCCTAGCAATTGGCCCAAAGTCACCCAGTGGCTTTCATGCCTAAGGCAGGACTAGAACTCTCCTGGTGATTGTCCGAAAGTCACCCAGCCATATCATGGCAAAGGTGGGACTAGAATTCACTGTCTCCTGGTGATTGGCGCAGTCACCTAGTTGGCTTTCATGCCTAAAGCAGGACTAGAACTCCCAGTCGCCTAGCAATTGGGCTAAAGTCCTCTAACTGCTTTTATGCTTAAGGCGGGACTAGAACTCACCATCTCTGGGTAATTGGCCCAAACTCACAAAGATATTTTTCATGTCTAATGCAGGACTAGAACTTCCAATCACCTAGCAATTGGCCCAACATCATCTAACTGCTTTCATATCTAAGGTGGGACTAGAACTCACTTTCTCTTGGTGATTGGGGCAAAGTCACTTTCATGCTTAAGGTGGGACTAGAACTCACTGTCCCCTGGTGAGTGGATCCATATCACCCAGCTGGCTTTCATGCCTAAGGCAGAACTAGAATTCCCAGTCTCCTGGGTGATTGGCCCCAAATCACCCAGCCAGCTTTCATAGCTATGGCAGAACTAGAATTCCCAGTCTCCTGGTTTCTATCTGGTGCCACTGCACCCAATCTTTCCCCTCAAAGCCTGTCCAGAGTGGTATTCCAAATTTCACCCTCCCTCCCCTGCCCATTTCACCCCAGCTGACGCTTCCACGGAGGGAAAACAACCCCCCCACTCCAGGCCACGTTTATTCAAGCCCACCCCCTGCCCCCACCCGCCCAGAGACCTGTCCCAATCCGTATTCCCTCTAAGCCCACCCTGCTTCAGGATGCCTCACTGCGCCATCCTCAAGGACGGTGACATAACTGTCCGTTCGTCAGTGGCACAGGCCCTCCCTTAAAATGGGGTGGGAGGGAAACCAAGCGTGTGATAACCGCAGAGGTGGGGAGGGGGGGGCTTCCTAATTGGAGAGCCCACCAGAAAGGAACCTGCCACTTGACCCAGGAGTGGGTTTTTGCAGGCTTTCCCCTCCCCCCCCTGCCCCGTTTGCGGCGTCCTAGGCCTTCTGGGACTGCCGTTCTCCTCCCTGCCCCCCCCCAAGAAAGCTGGGGCATTCCCTTCTCACTGGGTGTTGCAACATCCTCCTTCCCCCCCTCCACATCTGGAAGGTCAGGTGGAGAGGAAACCACCACCCCCATTTCTCCTGTGTATTCCCTGACACTGTTCTCCATCGATTTTTCCCCCTCTCCCCCCCCTTCCCCTTCCTGGGCTCATTTAAACCTAGATTGCTAACCGGTGCTGGGGGAGGGGGGGGGCTTTTTCTTTTGGCACTGCAGTAAATCCTCAGACACCAAGGCCGGAGAGAGGGAGGGAGGGGCACTTCCCCCTTACCCTCCCCATCCTGACGGGAGAGGATTCTACACCTGCTTTTTGGTACCTCTTGGCTTTTAGTCCCTGGCAGGGAATGACCTTCGTGTGGCTCCCTTCCCCAGATAGAAAAAAGGGGGAAGAAAGCCCCCCCCCCATGGATCCCCCCAAGCCCCAGCCTCCGAACACAGCACCTTCAGTCTGAGCCAACCAAGGCAGGGACAGCTCAAGGTGATTTTTGCCTTCCTGACAGCCTGAGAGAGGCGGGGCAATGCCCCAGGGGTGCAAAAGGGCACCTCCCACCTGCCCCCACCCCAGCCGGTGGCTGGCCTGGGATGTCCCCGAGGCCTCCCTGTGCCCCTCCCTCCCCTCCCGTCTTGCACGCTCCCTGCCTTGCACGTGGCAGCTGCAGTACCTCCTCTGCAAGGTTACCCAGATGCCGAGGGAGGGAGGGAGGGAGGGGGCTGCTGGGGTGGGGGAGGGGAAAGCCGTGGAATATGGGCTTGAAGGAAGCCCCCCCTCCACCTGGGCCTTGATGGATGGACAGAGGAGGGTGGAAGACAGGAGGATGAGTGACAGTAGCAGCCTGCTTAGGTGTTGGTTCTCCTGGGCGCAAAAGGTCTCTCAGAGACCGCAGGGCGCGGGGAGGCAGAGCCAAGCAGGACTCCAATCAGTGGGGCGGGGGTCTCAGGCCTCCCCCTCCTCCCCTTTGAGCAGTGGGGTTAGCAGGCAGGGGGCTGAACCCCTAAGCTGAAAGGCTGAAGGACGACTGGGGATCCCTTGCACTTGAGGTGCACAGAAGGATTCTCCCGAAAAAATCGAGGAGAAGGGGGCTAGGGGAGGCGGGTTTGAGGAGGTAGCCGAAGGGCCCAGCAGGACCAGCCTATGGGGAGGGGGTGTGGGGAGAAGCACAGGAGCAGTCGACATAATCTAGAAGTTGGGGTGGGGGAACTGCCCCGCTGTATCATTTAAACCTCGGAGAAGAGAAATGCGCCCATAGAGAACGAGAGCTGCAATGCAAAATGAAGGGCAGAGAAATCAGTGGGGAGCTGCGGGATGCGGGAAGGAGGGGGCTGGGGGGGCGGGAGGAAGGAGGGGAACGAGGGGGACATCCTTTCTTTTACAACATTGATATCCCCCCCGCCGCCGCCCCATCAAACGCGCCCGTTATCCTTAAATATACTACCAGCGCTTTGGCTGCCTTCCTGCCCCAAAACCACGCAAATTATTTATATGGCTGGGGCTGGAGTGGAACGCACGCGTGTTTGCGGTGGGGAGGGGGTGGGGAGTCGGAGGGGGGTTTAAGCCAGAGCAACGGTGTTGGGGTGGGGGAAGCCGGGGGGAGCGTCACGCCAGAGCTGCGTCCCGGCCTTTCGAGTGAATCTGGCGAAAAAGGGAGGCGCCGTTTATCCTGACAGCTGACTTGGGGGGCAAGGGGATCAGGGGTAGTGGTGGTCGTGCGCCCCCTCCTCCAAGTCCCACCTGAGTCACGCTGGGAGGGACGGCAAGCGCTTGCCCCCCCCCTCGGCCCAGCGGTCCTTCCCCGGGCTTCCCCTCCCCTCCCCAACCCATCCACCGCCAAATTAAACGAGGCCGTTTGGCGAAAGGCGGCGGGCGGCGGGGGAGCCTCGCTTGGCCTCGCGGAGTCTCCGAGGCCCATAAATAAATTTATTCCCGGCAATAAAAACGCCTCGCGAGTTCTTTCCCCCCCCCTTCCCTCCCTCTCTCTCTCTCTCTCTTTCTCTTCCTCCAGAGCGCAAGTCGAAATTTCCTTCAATTGCCGCTCCAGGGAAGCCCCCTCGGAGGTTCCCCTGCGGGGTCGCCCCGGAGCCCCTGCTCGGGTTGACCCCTTTCTCCCCCTTCCCCGCCCTCTCAGCCTCCCCCTTCCCCAAATCGCTCCCCAAGGGGAGCATTTAAAAGGAAGCGCTGCGTAATTAGATGAAATGCGCCTTCGCTTTTTTTTTCCTTTGGGGCTGCCCAGGTGGGGCCGGTTTGTGGGGCGGGAGGGGGCGCTTGTGGGGCGGGAAGGGTTGGGCCGTGTGTGTGTGTGTGTGGAGAGGGGGGAAGCAATCCATGGGGAGGGGGCTAGGGGGCAACGGCAGGGAGAGAAGCAGGTTGGATGAAGGGTGGGGAATATTCCGCGAAGCGCGCCGCAACGGCTCAAGGTGCCCTCGATGGAATGAGTGGGGGGCGGCGTGGGGTGGTCCCCGAGACCGTAGGTTGGGGGGGCAGGAACTAGGACTTCCCCAAAGGGTCCCCCTTAACTTCCCCTACCCCGGGGGAAAGACACCGGGGCTTTCCCGGAGCTTGGCACCTCCAAGAAGCGGCTGGCACCTACCCAGCGCGCAATTGCGCCGCGCCTGGCAGGCGGAGAGGGGGGTCCGGCGTTTGCACCCCCCTCTTTCCCTCCCCTCCCCCGGCACCTTGGGCAGCTCCGGGGAAGGGGGAGAAGAGAAGGTGCGGGGAGGGAGGGAGGGAGGGCGGGGGAGGAGATTTGGCCGGGGTCCAAGCCGGGGCGCTGCCAACTGCAAAGGCGCTCCTGGGAACGGAGGTCCAGGGAAAGCGGCAGGCGGCCAGGTTGGCGGGCAGGGGAAGGGGGGGGGTCCCGAGCAAAAGGCGGGGCTGTGCGGGAGGAGGTTAGGGGTGGGGGTGCGGGGGGGAAAGGGAGTGTTGGATCCAAGGGGCCAAGAGGGTGAGGAGGCACTGCGCCCCCCCCCTTTCCCTCGCTCTCTGCCACCTCTGCGCCTCGGCTGTTCACATGTAGACTGCGTTGGGCTATGGAGGCTCCACTTCAGACTCCGTCTCTTCCTCCTCTCCTCCTTTCTTTCTTCTGTTCCTCCTCTCTCCCTGCTCTCCCTCCTCTTCCTCTTTCTCCTCCTTCCTTTCCTTCTC
>NC_138555.1:85431952-85648843 GCF_964273705.1 Natrix helvetica | reverse complement strand
TGTGTTGAGGAAGAGAAAAATCCAGAGTTTCTCAGCCGTTGCAGAGCACTGGTTTTCCGAGTATTCAAGGCGCTAGTCCATAGTGGCCCCAGGTGCAGCCGCAGGGAGGCCCTGACCTGCCATTCTTCATTTAGTGGGGAAAACTGACTTACAATCGATCCTCACTCTTACGACCATCGTAGCCTGTGTCCCCTCCCCAGTTGTGTGATCAAAACGCTTGGCGGCTGGCTCGCATTTATGACGTTTTGCGGCGAACCAGGGTCGTGCGAAGCCCTTTGGCGACCTTCCGACGAGCCACGTTAACAAACGGGCGACTAACTTAACCCCCGCCACGATTCATTTAACAACGGTGGCAAGAGAGGCCGTCCAATGAGGCCCAGCAGCTTCACGTAGCGGCAGAAATGTGGAGCTGCTTCATGGCCGTACGTTGGGGTCTACCTGCATCCATTGAATGGCTGCGGTGATTCACTTAGTAACGGTGGGAGGGGGGAAGGTCATAAAATCGGGCAGGGCTCCCTTAACAACCGTTTTCTTTTGCAACGGAAACTCTGATCTCAATGCTGGTTGTTAAGTCGAGGACTCCCCGTGTTTTAGGAGCCTTTGGGGGAGGGGGGAGGAATCACTCATGCGTGTTCAGAGGTGTGTTGCCGCTGATGTCATCGGCAGGCGGGAGAAGCCGTGATTTCATTATTCAAAAGAAATATAAATTCCGCCATCTTGTGTGTGTAATGACTGCAAGAATCGGGGTGCTGTCACTTTCCCCTCCATCACGGACCCATAGAGCTCAGCCGGACCCCAACCCCAGAAGTCCTAACAGGACCCCTGGATACATATCAAATGGGATGCATTGGTGACGAGGAATTCTGGGAGCTGAGGGCACATTCCATGCCTTGCTAAACCACAACCCCCAGCAATCCCTGTCAGCCTGACACTGAAGGATGCTGGGAGTTCTAGTGCAGAGAGCTGGTGAGGTTTGAAGTCGATAGACAACCGGCGGCATTTTTAACCCTGCTGACGGAAGGGGATTATGAGTGTTGAAATCCTGCCCGTTGGGTGGGGGGAAAGTTCTTCTCTTCTGTAGGCCTTGCAAAGTTCTCTAGATGGGTTGGTAGGCCAGCTTAGTGGGGCATGTTTGGTCCGGAATGCGGTGACCATGGTTGATGGGACTTTGATGACCATGGTTGATGTGGGTGAACCTTGGATGACCATGGTTGATGTGTTTGAGCCTTTGATGACCGTGGTTGATGTGTGTGAGTCTTGGGTGACCATGGTTGATGTGTTTGAGCTTTGGGTGATCATGGTTGATGTGTGTGAGCGTTTAATAATTGTGGTTGATGTATTTGAGTGTTGGGTGACTGTGGTTGATGTGGGTGAATGTTGGATGGCTGTCGTTGATGTGTTTGAGCCTTGGATGACTGTGATTGATGTGCTTGAGCCTTGGATGACTGTGGTTGATGTGCTTGAGCCTCGATGATCATGGTTGATGTGTTTGAGCCTTGGATAATGATGGGTGATGTGTTTGAGTGTTGGGTGACTATGGTTGATGTGTTTGAGCCTTCAATGACCATGGTTGATATGTTTGAGCTTTGGGTGAGTGTGGTTGATGTGTTTGAGACTTTGATGATCATGGTTGATATGTTTGAGCTTTGGGTGATCATGGTAGATGTGTGTGAGCCTTTAATAATTGTGGTTGATGTGTTTGAGCCTTGGATAACTGTGGGTGATGTGTTTGAGCCTTGGATGACTGCGGTTGATGTGTTTGAGCCTTGGATGACTGCGGTTGATGTGTTTGAGCCTTGGATGACTGCGGTTGATGTGTTTGAGCCTTGGATGACTGCGGTTGATGTGTTTGAGCCTTGGATGACTGCGGTTGATGTGTTTGAGCCTTGGATGACTGCGGTTGATGTGTTTGAGCCTTAGATGACTGCGGTTGATGTGTTTGAGCCTTGGATGACTGTGGTTGATGTGTTTGAGCCTTGGATGACTGCGGTTGATGTGTTTGAGCCTTGGATGACTGTGGTTGATGTGTTTGAGCCTTGGATGACTGTGGTTGATGTGTTTGAGCCTTGGATGACTGCGGTTGATGTATTTGAGCCTTGGATGACTGTGGTTGATGTGTTTGAGCCTTGGATGACCATGGTTGATGTGTTTGAGCCTTGGATGAGTGTGGGTGATGTGTTTGAGCCTTCAATGACCATGGTTGGTGTGTTTGAGCCTTGGATGACTGCGGTTGATGTGTTTGAGCTTTGGATGAGTGTGGGTGATGTGTTTGAGCCTTCAATGACCATGGTTGATGTGTTTGAGCTTTGGGTGAGTGTGGTTGATGTGTTTGAGCTTTGGGTGATCATGGTAGATGTGTGTGAGCCTTTAATAATTGTGGTTGATGTGTTTGAGCCTTGGATAACTGTGGGTGATGTGTTTGAGCCTTGGATGACTGCGGTTGATGTGTTTGAGCCTTGGATGACTGCGGTTGATGTGTTTGAGCCTTGGATGACTGCGATTGATGTGTTTGAGCCTTGGATGACTGTGGTTGATGTGTTTGAGCCTTGGATGACTGTGGTTGATGTGTTTGAGCCTTGGATGACTGCGGTTGATGTGTTTGAGCCTTGGATGACTGTGGTTGATGTATTTGAGCCTTGGATGACTGCGGTTGATGTGTTTGAGCCTTGGATGACCATGGTTGATGTGCTTGAGCCTTGATTGACTGTGGCCGATGTGTTTGAGCCTTGGATGACTGTGATTGATGTGTTTGAGCCTTGGATGACTGTGGTTGATGTGTCTGAGCCTTGGGTGACTGTGGTTGATGTGTTTGAGCCTTGGATGACTGTGATTGATGTGTTTGAGCCTTCAATGACCATGGTTGATGTGTTTGAGCTTTGGGTGAGTGTGGTTGATGTGATTGAGCCTTCAATGACCATGGTTGATGTGTTTGAGCTTTGGGTGATCATGGTTGATGTGTGTGAGCCTTTAATAATTGTGGTTGATGTGTTTGATCCTTGGATAACTGTGGGTGATGTCTTTGAGCGTTGGGTGGCTGTGGTTGGTGTGGGTGAACCTTGGATGACCGTGGTTGGTGTGTGTGAGCCTTTAATAATTATGGTTGATGTATTTGAGCTTTGGATTACCATGGTTGATCTGGGTGAACCTTATGTGACCATTTTTTATGTGTTTGAGCTTTGGGTGACCATGGTTGATGTGTAGTGAGCCTTGCATGAGCATGGTTGTTGTATTTGAGCACTGGTTCACCATGATTGGTGTTTGTGTTAATCTCAGAAGCCCACGGGTGACTCCTCAGTGAATCTTGAGTGACCATGGATGACGCCCATGTGGTTCTTTTAAGGCCATGCATGACTGTCATGTGAACTTCAAAAGATCATGGATGATACGTGTGTGAATCTTTGTACGCCATGGATGACGGAAGTGGAACATGACATGGAAGTGGAACAGCTTGCCTCCAGAAGTTGTGAATGCCCCAACACTGGAAGTCTTTAAGAAGATGTTGGATAGCCATCTGTCTTAATACGGTATAGGGTTTCCTGCCTAGGCAGGGGGTTGGACTAGAAGGCCTCCAAGGTCCCTTCCAACTCTACTATTGTATTGTATTGTATCTTGGGAGACCATGGATGGTGTGTGTCTCTATACCTCCTCTGTCCATGGTGTCTTCCTGTTCTTCCTTCCTCCTTCCCCTTTCCTCTTAATTTTGCTCCATCCATTGGCTCTCCCCGCCCCTCCCAAAGTCCCAGGTGTGGATCGCTACTCCCCCCCCCCCGCAATTCCTTGGCCACCCAGGTGCTGTGGGGAGGGCAACGTGGGGTTCTGCCCCCCCTCCCAGCCCCCCCTCTCTGGGCCTTTGGATTCTCCCAGACACAATTTGGTACTAATTACACGTTCCTGCTTCTAATTGCCATATTGTGAATGATAAACAAAAAAACTCCAATTTTATTTAATTAAAGACCTGGGAAAATTCACCAGGGAGAAATTGGGTACGGTGAAGAAGGGGCTCTGGGAGAGAAGGCCACGGCCCTCCGCAGAGGAGGAGGAGGAGGCAGGTCTGACTGGGGTGCTGACGCTAACTGGGACCCCTGTCCTTCCGTGGATCTGGGCCCTCCAGTCGGCGGGGTGGTCCTCGATTAACGTCCATTCTTTTGCCTCCATTCAGCCTGACTCTATGGAGCTTGAGCCTCTCCGTAGACGTTCCTTTAGCAACCGTTCAAAGTTACAGCAAGTTTGGGGGGGGAAACAACAACTTATGACCGGTCCTCGCACTTACAACTGTCATAAGTGTGAACATTTAGATGCCTGGCAAACCGGTGTGCATTCAAGAACGGTTGCAGCGTCCCTGGGGGTCACGTGATCCCCAAGTGGGAGCTTCCCTGCCGGCTTCCGACGAGCCAGAGAAGCCAGATTCGCTTAACGACTGTGATTCACTTAACACCGGCAGCCATTTGTTTTTTAGAAAAAGGTCGTCCTATGGGGCCAAATGTCCTGAGCAAAATTCCCTTGCTTAGCAACGGAAATTGGCATCTCCGTTGTGGTCGCTAAGGCGAGAACTCCCTGTGCCGCATGATTCGTTTCACAGTTAAGGCGAGCCGCTTAACAACGGGGCCAATAAAGAACATAAAACCACGCACGGCTCGCTTAGCAACGGCCATCGCAGTCGTAGGTTGGGGACTGTCTGTGCCCTTTTCTGGAGGCTGGGATGTCGCTCAGTGAGCCCCAGGAGACCAAAGGCCGTCCTTGACTTACAACCATTCGTTTAGTGACCAAAGTTACAACGGCACCGAAGGAACCGTTTTTCAAACTTACGACCGCTGCCGCATCTCCAGGGTCGCCTGATCAAAACTCAGATGCGTGGCAACTGACTCAAATTTACGATGGTCCCAGGGCCCCCATGATCCTCTTATTTACAACCATCCACTGAGCAAAGTCAAAGGGGAAGCCGGGTTAATTTAATGACCGTGTGACTCACTTAACAACTGCAGGGATTCCCTTAACCACCGTGGCAGGCAAGGTCGTAACACGAGGCACGATTCACTGAAGAACTGTTCTTGTTTAGCGATAGGAATTTGTGGGGGGCATTGTGGTCGTAAGTCGAGAACTCCCTGTATAAGCCAGGAGCCCCATGGGTTGGTCTTAACTGTGAGACACCTGGACAGCTCCATTGTCCTTCTAGGCCAAGGGGCAGTTTGGTTAGAGGTGACATCTCCACATCCAGAGATCCCATCGTGGTGTCCTTAGGGCAGTAGAAGAAGCCACTTGGACATCTTGAGATCTTCACATCTCCTGGGATGTCCCCATAGAATGAAGACCGATGTGAAGGGCACCCTTCCCCAACCCAGGATGAGTTATGGGTTGTCCTTGGATTGGAGAACCCATAACTCCTGATCTCTCATCTCCTCCCTCTTCTTCTTGAGGGATCTCCTGGAATCCTTTGAGGTGGGCCTTGAGTGCGTTGGTGAAGGGTGAGGGATCCACCCTGAGGTGTATTGCTCCACATTGTGGCCCAATTGGTGGCATACTCTTGGGTTCCTCCTGAAGACATGGCCCTTCCCTCTTCTCCCTTGGAACGGGAACCCCCATGAGATGCTGGTCTGCATCTCCATCTTCAGCATCTTCTGGGAAGTCCGCCATGAGAACTTGGTTTGCCCGTTAAGCCCTCCTACACTTCTTCTCACCCCAGTCTGTTTCCCGAAATGAGATTTGGGGTTGGGCGACTTGGTGTGTGTGTGTGAGTCTCAACGGGTCTCCTGGAGGGAAAGGGGACCTCTTCAGCAGAGATGGAGAGATGAAGTTCTTCTTCTGTTTGGCCCATTGGGTCCACCTGCCTCTAACTGCTGCCTTTTTTCTTGTTACTTCTGCTTGACCCACAACTTCCCTTCTCTCTCTCTCTCTCTTCCCCCTCCCTGAACTTCTAGGTGCCTCTCTCGGAACCCCCCCCCCCCGGCTGGCGGTTGTGGTGCCCCACCATGGAACGCAACAGATGTCCTACCTTCACCAGAACTTTGTTGGACTTCTCCTCCTAGGACGGTTTGGGTTTTCTCGACTTCTGGGCTTGGCCGTCCTCCTTCCTCTTCCTCCTCCTCTTCCTCCTCTTCTGCTGGCGCTGCTTCTGACTCTTTCTCCCCCCTCCCCCCACTTGTGAAGGACCTCCAAATTGGCATCTTCTCCGGCCACCATGTTCCTCTCGTCTCCGAGCTGCGTCCGTCGGATGTTGAACGTCCGGCCGGGTTCCGCCCTCCTCTTCTGGCTCCTGGGGCTGGCCCTGCGCCCGTTGCCCCTCTCGGGGCAGAAGCCCGAGGACAAGTACCCCGTGGTGCCCACCAACTACGGCAAGCTGCGTGGCATCAAGAAAGGGCTGAACAACGAGATCTTGGGTCCAGTGGTGCAGTACCTGGGCATCCCCTACGCCACGCCGCCCGTCGGCGAGCGCCGTTTCCAGCCGCCCGAGGCCCCCGCTTCCTGGTCCGAGGTGCGCAATGCCACGGCGTTCGCCCCGGTGTGCCCGCAGAATATCCATGGCATGCTGCCGGCCATCATGCTACCCGTCTGGTTCACCGACAATCTGGAAATCGTGGCCAATTACGTCCAGAATCAAAGCGAAGATTGCTTGTACCTCAACATCTACGTGCCCATGGAGGATGGTAAGCAGCGGGCACAGGGTGGGCATAGGGGGCTTGGGGGGGGGCTGTCTTAGGACCATTCTCAATCCCGGAGGGGGGTCTTCCTTACCCAAGGCCCCCACCCCTCTTTTTTCTCTCCATTCTTTCCTCGTTTGGATTGTCCCATCTGCAACCAGAGCCAGCGTAGTGCCAGCTTCAGCCCTTCTTCTTCGCCCAAGGTGTGCCCGCCTCATTTTTCTTGGGGAGGGGGAGGGCGCTTTCTTCCAGCAGGCGAATGAAGCCCCCTTTTCTTGGGGGGGGGTCTCTCCATCTGGAAAAGGAGGGTGTCTCTCTCTGCGCAGAGGGGCCAGGGGGAGGGGGTACCCCCAAAAGGCAGGAGGTCTCGTCCTTTGGGATAGGAGGGGATGTGGATGGAGACCCCCTCCTCAAAAGCTCAGCTTGGCTGGTTTAGGTTCATTTGGGACCCCTCCTCTCCTTTCTTTCAGCCTCCCATGCGTACCGGGTCCTAAAACCTGTGGATTTTACAGGCAGTCCTTGATTTACGACCGTTCGTTTAGCGACGGTTCGAAGGGACGGCCCTGAAAAATGAGACTTTTAAGACCCTTCCTCACACTTCCGACTGTTGTAGCGTCCCAAATGCGGTCTTCATGTCACGCCATCCCCTTTTGGGGGGGGGGGAGTCAGATTCGCTTAATGGCCGTGGGATATGGTGTTTACTTAACCAACTGCAGCGATTCACTTTGCAATGGTGGCCAGAAGGAGGTCGTAAAACAGGGCAAAATCGCCTTTTTTTAAAAAAAAAAGGTCTCGCTTGAGCTGCAGAAGCGTCGCCGTTGTAAGTCGAGGACTCTCCGGAACAGGAAGCCCTTGACTTACGACCGTTCTTTTTCGCCACCCTTCGAGCGCTCCAAAAAAAGTAAGTCCTCGGACTTACAACCGTCCCGGTGTCCTATGGTCACGAGAACAAAATATGGGGGGGGGGGGAGGTTGGCAACTGGGGATTTTTGAGTGGGGGACTATCTCAAAGACTTACGACAGAATTCCCATCACTAAGCAAGTTGAGGTAAAAGAGAGGGGGCAAGAGGTGCCAGTTGGGAAGGGAATGGCTTTGAATGGTTGCTGAGCTAATGGTCATAAGACAAGGACCACCTGAAGACAAGCGAATGGCCCAGTTGGAGCCCCTAACTGGCTTTACTTCTTCCCTCCTCGTCTTCCTCCTCCCTGCTGCCCCCTTTGCTCCTCCTTTCTAAAGCTCCTGATTTTACCCTCCCCCTCTCCTAGTCCTCAACTTACGACACAATGGGAACTCGAATTTCCGTGGCCAAACCAGTCGCTAAACGAGTTCCACCCGATTCTGCCACCTTTCTTTGAGTTTTTTTTGCCCTGGTCGTTAAATGAATCAAGCCCCTCCCACCCTTTGTTGGGGGAATAACAGAGCTGTTAAGTAAGTAAGCCCCACAGTCATTAACTGAATCCGGCTACCTTCATGAACGCTGCTGGTCAGAACATCGCCAAAGGGGCTCACACTATGATCGTCATAACTACGAGCTACTTGCCAAGCGTCGGGATTTTGATTACATGTCCGTGGGGATGCGGCGACAGTCGTAAGTGTGAAAAATGGGTCGTCGGTCACTTTTTTTCAGTGCCGTTGTAACTTGGAGCAGTCACTAACGAAGGGTCATAAGTCGAGGACTACCTGTGTTCATTTATTTCTCATTTGGGGCGTCCCCCCCCTTAATTAGGCAGCTGCTCCCCAATTTCCTGCCCCCTTTTTTCTGAGCCCCGAATGTCTCCCATCCACCGATTCTGCCACCCTGGGGCCAGTTTCGGATCTCGCCACGCAAACCTGGCTGCGTGCCAAACTTCCTGCCCAGCGCAAATGCCAGTCTGCCTCTCTTTGCACGGACGCGTGTAAATGCCCACTGGCGTGGGCTTCCTCTCCCGAGATGGGTGGTGAGTGGGGGGTCTCCTCCATCCCAGGGACAGGAATGCTGGCTAGGAAACCCCCTCCCCTTCTTCAATACAAATACAAATACCATAGCAGAGATGGAAGGGACCTTGGAGGTCTTCTAGTCCAACCCCCTGCCTAGGCAGGAAACCCTACGTTATTATGATGGTATTTTATTCATTCAACATGAAACTGAATCAACGGAACATTTAAAAATGGATCACAAATACCATTGAATTGTTGTTGTTATTATTATTATTATTATTATTATTATTATTATTATTATTATTGTAGTTAGTCCTCGACTTACGACTGCAACAGAGCCCAGCGTCTCCGTTGCTAAGCGAGGCACTGGTTAAGCTGAGCTTCGCCCCGTTTTATGACCTTTCCTTGCCACCCTCCTGAAGGGAATTCCCGCAATTTGTAAAGGAGCCACGCGGCCGTTAAATGAACCATGGAGATGGTAGCAAAAGGGGATCGCCCGAACACCCCCGGGACGCGGCGACCATCGTAAACACGAGTCGGTTGGCCGAGCGTCTGAGTTTCAATCCCGTGACCATCGGAGATGGCTGCCTCGGTTGTTGAAGTCCTAAAATCACTCCCCCCCCCATTAAATCGTACCTTCGGATGGTCACTAAACGGACCGTTGTAAGTCGAGGACTCTGGGGGGGGAGGAGGAAGCGGGTGTGGGTGAGCCCTCCCCCCATCCTTCCCTGGGGGGGGGTGTTTTATCCCCCCCTCCCCAATTTCCCAGACCGCCACCCATTCTTTTGCGGTACTGCTAAGGCAGGTTGCCTTGGCAACAGGGGGAAAATGGCATTAAGGAAAAAAAGGGGAAATCGGGAGGCAGCAAAAACAAGACAGCTAAGTCTCCCTTTTTCCCTCAGGAGGATGAGGATGAGGAAGGGGCTGCGGGGTGCAGACCCCCCCCAATCTCTCCTCCTCCCCACTGCATCCTCCCCCCCTCTCCCCTCCCCCCCCCTTTGTAGATTCCCATCCTTGGTGTTGGTTGCAGGAAAAACTCCCCCTCCCTGAAAGGGCTGTGTGGGGAGGGGGGGTTCCCTGATCAGGGGGGCTGCTGAGCCCTCTAGCCCCCCCCCCCCGGCATGGTGCGGTGCAGTGGGGGGGGGGCTTAGGGGCTTAGGGAAGAGCTAGAGAGGGGGGGGAGAGAAAGCAGAGCAGGCGAGAGACTGTTTCTGCTGAGCGAAGAAGAAGCCCCCCCCCCTCCGAAGAAGTTTACACCAGGTGAAAAATGGGTTTAATTTGGAAAACAAGGGGAAGGGGAGATCAGAGGCTTGGGCTCCGGATTCAGCCCCCCCTCCCATCCTCACCCTCTCTTCCTTCTTCCTTCCTCTTCATCCTCTTTTCCTTCCTGCCCTCCTTTTTCTTCTCTTCCTCCTCCTCAAACTCCTGCTAGTCTTCCTCCTTCCTTCCTTCCTTCTTTCCTCCTCCTCTTTCTCCTCCTCTTCTTCCTCCTTCAATCTCCTCCCTTCCTCTCCTCTCCTTCCTTCTTTCCTTCCTCTCCTCCTCCTCCACATCTTCCTCCTCCTCCTATTCCATCCACCTCCTCTTTCTCCTCCTCCTCTTCTTCCCTCCTCCTCTTCCATCTCTTCCTTCCTCCCCTCCCCTTCTCCTCTTCTTTGTTCCTTTCCTCCTCCTTCCTTCCTTCCTCCTCCTCTTTCTTTCTCCTCCTCTTCTGTCCACCTCCTCTTTCTCCTCCTCTTCTTCCCTCCTCCTCTTCCATCTCTTCCTTCCTCCCCTCCCCTTCTCCTCTTCTTTGTTCCTTTCCTCCTCCTTCCTTCCTCCTCCTCTTTCTTTCTCCTCCTCTTCTGTCCACCTCCTCTTTCTCCTCCTCTTCTTCCTTCCTCCTCTTCCATCTCCTCCTTCCTCTCCTCCCCATTCTCCTCTTCCTGCCCTTCCTCCTTCTTTCTCCCCTCCTTTTCCTCTTCCTACTCCTCTTCCTCCTCTTCCATCCCCTCCTCTTCCTTCTTCTTTCCTTCCCCCTCCCCCTCTTCTTCTTCCCCTGTGTGCAGAAGGCAGGATGAAACATTTTTCTGGGGGTCTTCCCCCACCCTTTCCTTCTCCCTTCCTCCCCCCCCATTAATTCCTGCTTAGTCAAGTCAGGGGGGAAAAGCACAGACACCCCCCACCCCACAAACCCCTCCCTCCCACGATGTGCCATTAAAGAAATCTTGTTTGTGGCTTACTCACAATTAGCTTGCATGTTCTCCCCCTAGAATTAAAAGTCAGACCTTTCCCAGCCCCCAGATTCGGGGCAGGGGGAGGGCTGGGGAAAGAGGAGTCTCAGCATAAATCTGCATAAATCTGCATGGAAATGAGGGGCCTTTAGCTTCCCTCCCCAGGAAAGATGGAGGCATTGCAGGGAGGGGGCTGCAGGTTTCCAAGCATTTCTATGAAAAATAATTAATTGGGGGAGGGGCTGGATAATTGGCAGATGAAGCCGGGGTCCCTAAAAGGATGTTTCCAGGGAGTCCTCGCCTTACGACCACAACTGAGCCCAACATCCCATCGCCAAACAAGTGGGGGCTTGGCCCTCGCTCCCCGCAGTCGTTAAGCGAATCCTTGCAGTTGTTAAGCGAACCTGGCTTCCCCGTTGCTCGTCAGAAGGTCGTTGAAGGGGAATCAAGTGACCCTGGGATGCTGCAACCCGTCACAAATGCGAGACACAAACACGGTCGTAAGCGCAAGGGCAGTTTTTTCAATGCCCTAACTCCGAACGGTTGTAAGGGAGTCTCTCATACTCTATTCCCCCCACCAAATTATAAGGAAGTGACCCCCTCCCCGATTCTTCCAGCTGCAACTTGCAAAAAAAGGGATATAAAACAGGTTTTTGGGATTCACTGTGTTTTCCGTGGCTTTAAATAAAATAAAATCACTGCAGGATAAATCCAATTTATTGCCCGGGTGTGCCCAGTCGTTCCCTTGAATGGGCCTTCTGGGGACCCCTCCCTCCATGGACATCTTCGAATGAGGAGTGGCGGTCCAGCACATCTGGAAGGATAGAAGTTGGAGGCCAGCAGGATAGGGTGGAGCCCTGTCCCAATCGGAGCACCCTGGGAATTATAGTTTGGGAAGGAAAACAATTCCCAGGATTTGTGGGGGAAGGAGGGGGTGCAGGCGGGGGGAAGGGGACAGTAGGACAGTTGGAAAAGATATGGGGGGGTCCTGGGGGGGCTGAGGAGCTGGTCCCTACCCTGAAGGTCTCTCTTGCGCCTGGTTCTGCTTTTTTCCTTCTTCCCTCTCACTAGCTTCTTGCTTTAAGGTGAGCGAGTGATATCCTGTCTTCACCCTGCCCCCATATAAGGGGTGGGGGAGAAAGGAAGGGGACCAGTGGTGGGTTTCAAATTTTTTTGGAACCTACTCTGTGGGTGTGGCCTCCTTTGTGGGAGTGGCTTGCCGGCCATGTGACCTGGTGGGAGTGGCTTGGCAGTCATGTGACCAGGTGGGCATGGCTAACTTGGAAAATGTGGTGAAACTCACTTAACGATGCTCTTGCTTAGCAACCAAAATTTTGGGCTCAATTGTGGTCATAAGTTCTTTTTCTTTCTTTCTTTCATCTCTCTCTCCCACTTTCTTTTTTTCTTTTTCTTTTTCTCTCTCTCTCTGGCTCTTTCTCTCTCTCTCCCTCTCTCCCTCTCTGTCTCCCTCTGTCATTTTCTCTGGGTGTCTATCTGTCTGTCTCTCTCTCTGTATCTCTGTCTCTCTCTCCTCCTTCCCCCATCTCTGTCACTCTGTGTGTGTGTGTCTGTCTGTCTCTCACTCACTCTGTGTGTGTGTGTGTGTGTCTGTCTCTGTCTCTCCCTCTGTCTCTCTCCCCTCCCTTCCTCTCTCTCTGTCACTCTGTGTATGTGGGTGTGTCTGTCTCTCACTCATTCACTTAATCACTCACTCTGTGTGCCTCTCTCTATCTTTCTCTCCCTCCCTCCCCCTCTCTGTCTCTGTGTGTGTGTGTGTGTGTGTGTGTCTGTCAGTCTCTCTGATTCCCTCCCTCACTCCCTCTCTCTGTCTGTCTGTCTGTCTCACTCACACACACACACTGTGGTCACCTTGTTGAGTGTTCCAATCACATTTGAAACACTCAACAACTGGCTTGCATTTATGGTATTTTGCAGCATTCTGCAGTCATAGGACCAAAATATATGCTTTTAACCATATATTTTGGTCCTATGACTGCAGAATGCTGCAAAATACCATAAATGCAAGCCAGTTGTTGAGTGTTTCAAATGTGATTGGAACACTCAACAAGGTGACCACAGTGTGTGTGTGTGAGTGAGACAGACAGACAGAGAGAGAGAGGAACAGAGAGGGAGTGAGAGAGGGAAGCAGAGAGAGACTGACAGAGTCTGACAGAATCAGAGAGGTACTTTTAACTACCTGGCAGCGGCGTTTTTCCTTGGGGGGCTCTTCAGAACATCCTAAGACTTCGGAGGGAAGCCTCCAGCCCGGAGCAGGAGCAAAGCCCCTTTTCCAACTGGCCTTTCCTCGCTTGGAGGGCTTTGGAGGGAAGCTTCTGCATAAGCCCGGCCGAGTGACAACAAGTTCCCACCGTTACGAAGCCTCGGAGGCTGTAATTTTCTGAGCTGTGCGCGCCCGCTTTTTTTCCACGGCGTGGAGCAGCAGCGAGGTTTGTGTGGCCGGCAATCACTCCAAATGCCATCCGGGAAGACGAGGAACGTGAGGGGGGGACCGTTGACGGCCTCCGCAATCATCGCTCGCCTCGCAGAGCCTCGTTGCTGCTCCACGCCGTGGAAAACAGGCGCGCGCGCACAGCTCAGAAAATTACAGCCTCCGAGACTTCGTAACGGCGGGAACTTGTTGTCACTCACCCGGGCTTCTGCAGAAGCTTCCCTCCGAAGCGTTCTGAGCCTCGGAGGCTGTAATTTTCTGAGCTGTGCGCGCGCGCCTGTTTTCCACGGCGTGGAGCAGCAGCGAGGTTTGTGTGGCCGGCAATCACTCCAAATGCCATCCGGGAAGACGAGGAACGTGAGGGGGGGACCGTTGACGGCCTCCGCAATCATCGCTCGCCTCGCAGAGCCTCGTTGCTGCTCCACGCCGTGGAAAACAGGCGCGCGCGCACAGCTCAGAAAATTACAGCCTCCGAGACTTCGTAACGGCGGGAACTTGTTGTCACTCACCCGGGCTTCTGCAGAAGCTTCCCTCCGAAGCGTTCTGAGCCTCGGAGGCTGTAATTTTCTGAGCTGTGCGCGCGCGCCTGTTTTCCACGGCGTGGAGCAGCAGCGAGGTTTGTGTGGCCGGCAATCACTCCAAATGCCATCCGGGAAGACGAGGAACGTGAGGGGGGGACCGTTGACGGCCTCCGCAATCATCGCTCGCCTCGCAGAGCCTCGTTGCTGCTCCACGCCGTGGAAAACAGGCGCGCGCGCACAGCTCAGAAAATTACAGCCTCCGAGACTTCGTAACGGCGGGAACTTGTTGTCACTCACCCGGGCTTCTGCAGAAGCTTCCCTCCGAAGCGTTCTGAGCCTCGGAGGCTGTAATTTTCTGAGCTGTGCGCGCGCGCCTGTTTTCCACGGCGTGGAGCAGCAGCGAGGCTCTGCGAGGCGAGCGATGATTGCGGAGGCCGTCAACGGTCCCCCCTCGCGTTCCTCGTCTCCCCGGATGGCATCCTGAGTCATTGCCGGCCTCGCAGAACCTCGCTGCTGCTCCACGCCGTGGAAAACAGGCGCGCACGCACAGCTCAGAAAATTACAGCCTCCGAGACTTCGTAACGGTGGGAACTTGTTGTCACTCGGCCGGGCTTATGCAGAAGCTTCCCTCCGAAGCGTTCTGAGCCTCGGAGGCTGTAATTTTCTGAGCTGTGCGCGCGCGCCTGTTTTCCACGGCGTGGAGCAGCAGCGAGGCTCTGCGAGGCGAGCGATGATTGCGGAGGCCGTCAACGGTCCCCCCTCGCGTTCCTCGTCTTCCCGGATGGCATCCTGAGTCATTGCCGGCCTCGCAGAGCCTCGCTGCTGCTCCACGCCGTGGAAAACAGGCGCGCGCGCACAGCTCAGAAAATTACAGCCTCCGAGACTTCGTAAAGGCGGGAACTTGTTGTCACTCACCCAGGCTTCTGCAGAAGCTTCCCTCCAAAGCCCTCCAAGCGAGGAAAGGCCAGTTGGGAAACGGGCCAGAAGACAAGGAACAGCAGTGGCGGCGGGGAGTCAGCCCCGATGCAAAAAAAAACGCCAAGGGGGCGGGGCCGGAAATTACTTCCGGGTTCATTCTTCAACCGGTTCGCACGATCCGGTGCGATCCGGTAGAAACCCACCACTGAAGGGGACCCTTTCCCCCAACTTGCCCAATGGAGCGGGGGGAGAATTCGAACCCTTCACCACTTAGCCAACGGAGCTGGGGGAGGGGGGAAATTCGCAACCCCCCCCCCACGATATCCCCTCTGTGTCAGCATTCCAAATAGCATCAAAAACTAAATCAAAGGCAAAGGATTGCTCCAAGTTCCCAATGTATGAAGAGAGCCACGTTGGCACATCTGGGAAAACCCGAATCTGAAAGCTTCCCGGTTTCCCCCACCCAATTGAAAGTTTATGATCTTGCCCCCCCACACCCACAAGTCCATCCCTGGTCCAATCTCCCTCTGCCCTGCTGGCAGTTTCCACCCATCCAGCTCTGGTCAGGTGCAGAGGTGCAGAGACAAAGGATGACCTTGGCTTTCCAGAAAGAATGCTGTTATGGCTACCTATCCTCTAACTCCGTACAATCCCATTTTCCCACCATAGAAAACGCACCGTAGAATAATAGACAGTGCGGCAGGCCAAAGATCCACAAGAAAAAATGGCTGCAGGCCCGGCACTCTGGGCCATCCAGACGTGCCCCTTGCTGGCTCCTGCCTCCGTCTGCCTTTCCCATCCCAGTAGGTGGCAGTACCCATCCTCCACTGCCCTCCACTGGCTGGAGAAGAGAGCAGCTTAAAGTCTTTGAAACGGGGATGAGCCCTGTTGGAAGAGCGGAGGGCCACTACTCTTGCCTCTGGACTGGTGGAGGGACCCAGAAAAGAAAGACACACATTGGGGGTGTGTATTTGTGCATCATTCCACACATACACCTCAGTTTCCCATCAATTTGGATGGGGTTTTTGGGTGGGGTGGGGGCTGAGGGTTGAGACAGAGATGGCGAACTTTGTAGAAGCTTCTCCCAATTTTGAAGACGACTATAGAAGCCACCCAGGTCCCATCTTTCCGGGGCCCCTTCAGTGCTTACTCCCTTCTGCAATTCGAGCTGCCTGTTTGGCCCCCAGTGCAGCTGCAGGCTGATGGAAGCCTCGCTTCTTTTCTGAGTGCATTGCATGCACAACTGTTGCATGCAATGGTACACTTGGGGTTGCCTTCTCGGTTGTTATGACTCCTGCCCCCCACAGTTTCCTATGTTCTTGGCTTGGTACCCCAATAATCCAGCTTTTTCCTCTAAGCCAGGGGTGTCCAAACTTGGGAACTTTAAGACTTTAAGACCAGCTGGGGAATTCTGGGAGTTGAAGTCCACAAGTCTTAAAGTTCCCAAGTTTGGACACCCCTGCTCTAAGCAAAAGTCCCAGATTGTCTCCTCTTTTCCATTAAACCTTGGGTCTGTTTTTCCCAGTGTCCCCCTGGCAGGACTGGTTAATTTGAGTGGGGGTTTCCCCAAATGTGGCCACTTTGAAGACTTGTGGACTTCAACTCCCAGAATCCCCCAGTTGGCAAGGGTTTACCAGAATTCAGCATGGATAGAGGACAAGAACAACTGTAGTTAGACTATTGCATTTTTTTGAAATCACTTAATAGATGGTGGGAATGCAGTAGATGTAATATATCTTGAAATCAGGGAAGTGGGGGGGGGGGGAAAGTACTGGCTGGGGAATTCTGGGAGTTGAAGTCCACAGGTCTTTAAATGGTTGCGTTGACGTATAGAATCTAATAGATCACTGGGAATTGGCATCCTTTGGCACTGTTTTTCCTGGATTGTTTTAATTAACTTTATATCAGGGTCTCCCATCATGGCCACTTTGAAGACTTGTGGACTTCAACTCCCAGAATCCCCCAGTTGGCAAGGGTTTACCAGAATTCAGCATGGATAGAGGACAAGAACAACTGTGGTTAGACTAACTTTATCGCATTTTTTGAAAAGGCTTAATAGAAGGTGGGAATGCAGTAGACGTAATATAACTTGAAGTCAGGGAAGTGGGGGGGGGGAAGTACTGGATGGGGAATTCTGGGAGTTGAAGTCCACAGGGCTTAAAATTGGCCAGGTTTTGAGACCTCTGGGTTAAATCATCTGGCTAAGATGTTTCCACCCCATTTGAACGTCTACCTGTCCACCTCTTGTGAAATGCACAGCTGGTGGTGGTGGTGGTGGGGAAAGAGAGGTAGGATTGGAACTCGGGATCCAGGCCCTCATTTCCCACCCTCGGGGGTCTCCAGATGAGGCAAGAAAATACGTTTCTGTCCATTCTCCCCGAATTTAACCGTTCCGCCAACCTCCCACTTTGCTTCCTCTCTAACCAATCTTTCATTTCACAGCTTCTTGTGTTTTCTGTGTCGTATTTTTTTTTTCTGGTGGGGAAAATAAAAGTGAAATAAATGGCTCTCTCGCACACGCACCCACACACACACCTGATACGGAATTCCGGAAAATGAAATGAACGAATGAACGAAACCCTCCCCCCAAAAAAGACCCTAAAAATTGTTTGTATTTTGCTAAAAAGACAAAAAATATATATGTTTTTTTCCCTTTTTGATGCGCCAAAAAAAAAACACAATTTCTTTTTTTTTTCTTGATCTTTCTCTCTCTTTTTTTCCCCCTGTCCCATTTTTCCTTTTTCTTCTTTTTTCTTGTTCGTAGGTCCGCTCACCAAAAAGCGTGAGGAAGCGTCAGCTAACAATCCCTCTCCAGACGAAGGTATTTTTTCCTGCATGTTTCACAATCTTGCTTTTTTTTTTATAAACCAAACAAAAAAAATATTTTCCTTTTTCGTTTTTGGTTTTTAACTTCTTCTTTTTTTAAAAAAAAATAAAAACCAGAACAAATGAAATATATATATATATACGTACCGTATGAATTTTGGCCAATTCCACTCCCATTTTTTTTTTCCTCCTTTTTTTGGTCTTCTCTTCGAACTAAAAAAAAAACCTGTCTTCCCTTCTTGTTTTGCAAAAAAAAAAACCCTTCAGTTTTCACCAGTTCAGTTTCCTCCTTTCTTTAAAAGCTTTTCTTTTTTTTTCTATCTCCCCATTTTTTTGGGAAGGGGAAAAAAATTGCCTTTATCTAAATAAAACAATAGGCAGAGGGGCGTAAGAGTTTTTTGCTAAAAAAAAAAAAGAGAGAGAAGTGCTTTAGCTGTGTGTGGGAATGTGTATACAGGAAGTCCTCGATTTACGACTGCAACTGAGCCCAAAATTTTGGTGGCTGATGGTTGTTAAGTGAGTTTTGCCTCATTTGACGGCTTTTCTTGCCACTGTCATTAAGTGAATCACTGCAGTTGTTAAGTTAGTCACCGGTTGTTAAGTGAAACGGGCTTCCCCGTTGACTTTGGACACTGCAGCGGTCATAAATACGAGCCACTTGCCAAGCGCCTGAATTTTGATCACAGCCATGGGGTTGCTGTGATGGTCGTTAAGTGTGAAAAATGGTCATAAGTCACTTTGTTGAGGGCCGTTGTAACTTTGAACGGTCCACTAAACCAACTGTTGCAAGTCGAGGACTATATGTATTGGTAGTCATCCTTAACTTACAGCCATCCATTTGGCGGCCATTGGAGGCTGTGATGAAAAAATGGCGACCCTCACATTTCTTCATTTTTGGACTTCTTTGCACCATCTCTCATGTGGGGTCGCAGTTTGACTGCTGGCAACTGGCATGTACTTAGGACAGTTGTGGCGTCCCCGAGGTCACGTGATTCGCCCTTCTGCAATCTTTCCAAGCGAAATCCAGCGGGGGAGGGAAGCAAGATTCGCTTAAGAACCCTGCGGTTCGCTCAACGACCCCAACCAGAACAGGTCGCAAAATGAGGTGCGACTCACTTAACGACCTCCTCCGTGAGTCATACGTCGAGGACTACCTGTTAAGCAAGGAGGTAAAATACTCCTCCAGCCTGCATTGTCCTGTTTTGTAGCTTGAAGCAGATTTTTCTGGCGTCCACCAGGATGCCAGTGGGGAAAAGTTTGTTGGTTCTATATAGGAAAGAAGGGGGTTGATCTGCCCACGGCACCCCACCAAAGTTGGGGTCCAGTGGTGGATTCCGGCAGCTGCTGCGGCCGGTCCGTTCAGGGACGCAAGTTGCTCTCCGCATGGCCAGAAACCCCAAACAAAATGGCGGCACCTAAGCAACGCCGGGAGAACCGTTTCGGAGGGGGGCGTGGCAGGCCTGCAGTGACCCACGCCGCCAAGCAACTACGGTTCGGCTGAACCGGTAAGAGCCCCCACAAAATTGGGGTCCTGTGTGGAAACATCTTGAAAGAATCCAAGACCGATTTTTCCCAAATAGGAATTTGCAAGATGGGCTCCTTTGCCAGGTTTCTAACCGCTGGACCGGCCACTGAGAAGCAAGGTCCAGTTTTCCTGGGAAATGCCTGAATCTAGATCAGGGGCGTCCATTTGAGCCACTCTGTGGACTCCAACGCCCAAAATTCCTCAGCCAGTGCAGGCCTGTTCTCCCCCCCCCCCCCACCTCCTATTCCATAGAACAGAGAAATGGCAGAGAAAGGGATTAGAAGAGAGTAAGCAGACCAAGATAGGTTTATATATATAAACACACGGCAAATGTGCAGAATTTCGGTCATGCTGGATAGGAGCAAGAGAAACTGGAGGCCCAACAGGAGGTCCCAGAGTTATGGAAGGGGAGTGGGGCTGCTCCAGGTGGATGGGAGGGGACTGTTGACAAAGAGTATTCGGCCCCCTGATCTTCATCCGAAGAAGCTGGGGCTGAAGTGGGTTTTTTCCCCGTAGGCTAAATAGCAGGATTTCTGTTGAGGTTGAATTTGCAAAGGGCTTTTTGATATGTATGGACATTACAAAATGAGATTCAGCACTGAGAAAAGGGGAGGGAGGGAGGGAGGGAGGGAGGAAGAAAAGAGGAAGGAGGATGAAAGGAAGGAGAGGAAAGAAAGAATATTAAAAAAAGGAAGGAAGGAAAGAAAAGAAATGTGGAAGGAAGGTGGAAGGTATGAAGGAAGGAAAAGGTGAAGGAGAATGAAGGGAAGGAGAGGAATGAAAGAAGATAAAATACGAAGGAAGGAAGGAAGGAAAAGAAATATGTGTAAGGAAGGTGGAAGGAAGAAAGAAAGAAAAGTAGAAGGAGGAAGGAAGAAAACAAAAGGTGAAGGAGAATGAAAGGAAGGAGAGGAATGAAAGCAGATAAAACAGGAAGGAAGGAAGGATGAAAAGAAGGAAGGAAGGAAACAAAAGGTGAAGGAGAATGAAAGTAAGGAGAGGAAGAAACGAAGATAAAACAGGAAGGAAGGAAAAGAAATACGTGGAAGGAAGGAAGGAAGGAAGAAAAGCAGAAGAAGGAAGGAGGGAAACAAAAGGTGAAGGAGAATGAAAGGAAGGATAGGAATGAAAGCTGATAAAACAGGAAGGAAAGAAGGAAGGAAGGAAGGAAGAATGTGAGTGAAGAAGGCAGAGAAGGAAGGAAGGAAGGAAATCAGGAAGGAAGGAAAGGGAGGGGGAAAGAGGAAGGGAGGAAATAAAAGAGGAAGGAGGTTGAAAAGGAGAGGAATGGAAATAGGAAGAAAGGAAGGAAAAGAGGAAGGAGAATGAAGGGAAGGAGAGGAATGAAAGAAGATAAAAATAGGAAGGAAGGAAGGAAGGAAGGAAGGAAGGAAGGAAGGAAGGAAGGAAGGAAGGAAGGAAGGAAGGAAGGAAGAAGTCCTGCTCTCAACCAATTCTATTGTGGGGCTGCCTAAATCCTGCCAGCTAACCCATTTTGCCCACCCGGTCCTCCAGGCCAAAGAGCCGGAGGGAAAGAACAGCCACCAAACAAAGCCAGCCTCTCCAGGACAGACCTCGCTGGCAGGGCCAGGCAGCCCAGGATAAGCACCTAAGCACTGATTGGCTGGGCTGGTCAAGCTATGCGGCTTGCTCCTGCCTTACCTGGCCGGTGGGAGGGGCTTAATGATGTCACGAAGCCTTGCCAGGCCTCTCCTGCCGCAGGGGCTGATGGGATACTCTCAACAAAAGCGGGAGGGGGGCATGCTTTACTCCCCCCTCCCCACCCCTGCCAAAGGGGACAATTTAACCAGGTTAGTGTGATTGTGGGCATAACCCACATCACAAAAAGGGGCTTTTAGAGTCTGCAATGGATGAGATTAGCTCATTAACCTCACCAGGACTAGAAACTTGCTTTTCCAACCATGATGATGATGAAGGATATTTTAGCCAGTGATTTTTTTCTTTCTTTCTCCCCCCCCCTCCCCGCCACCTCTGGTTTAAGCTCTGATTTGGGGTTAATCCCACTGAATTAGATGAGATATAGGCGCTCCAGTTTTCCAACAGTGGGTGTTGTTTGTGTAGCATGTAGCACACAAAATGTGTGAGGGGGCCGTGCCGCGTTTCACATCCAGAGCCCAAAAGGTGCTTTTTCAGCAGGCAGGCGGGAGGGAGGGGGGCAGCTGTGAAATTTCCAACAACCTCCCTTCCCCCCCCCTGAATTCCAGGAGATTGCTTTGTCCTAGGATTATGGAATTGGGATTATTATTATTTTTTCCAAGTGATGCCGAGAAACACTGGTGTGTATGTGTGGGTGTTTGTGTCTCTGTGTGTATGTGTGTATGTGTGTGCAAAGCATCCCTTGCAGGGCCCTAAGACCCTCGCTTAGCCCTGAGGTTCACCTGTCGCTCCTCTGCCCCCCCCCTCCCTGGGGTGTGTGTGAGAAGGCAAGAAAAGATTGAAATAAATGCAAAGTGCTTTGGGTTTTTTTGAAAAATAGGTGTTAAACAGCAGTTCTCAAAGGAAGGCCAAATACAGGTGAAACTCGAAAAATTAGAATATCGTGCAAAAGTTCATTTATTTCAGTAACGCAACTTAAAAGGTGAAACTAATATATGAGATAAGACTCATTACATGCAAAGCGAGATAGTTCAAGCCCTGATTTGTCATAATAGTGATGATTATGGCGTACAGATCATGAAAACCCCAAATCCACCATCTCAGAAAATTAGAATATTACATGCAATCAATAAAACAAGGATTGTACATAGAACAATATCGGACTTCTGAAAAGTATAAGCATGCATATGTACTCAGTACTTGGTTTGGGCCCCTTTTGCAGCAATTACTGCCTCAATGCGGCGTGGCATGGAAGCTCTCAGCCTGTGGCAATGCTGAGGTGTTATGGAAGACCAGGATGCTTCAATAGAGGCCTTCAGCTCTTCTCCGTTGTTCGGTCTCATGTCTCTCATCTTCCTCTTGGCAATGCCCCATAGATTCTCACAGTAATCCTACAGTCATTGAACCAGGTTTTGGTGCTTTTGGCAGTGTGGGCAGCTGGAAAATGAAGTCAGCATCCCCATGAAGCTCATCTGCGGAAGGAAGCATGAAGTGCTCCAAAATCTCCTGGTAGACGGCTGCGTTGACCCTGGTCTTAATGAAGCACAGTGGTCCAAGGTCCTGTTGCTCTTTGGTCCAAAGTCCTCTTGTCTAAAGAGAGCAACTTTTGCCAAAAGCAGTCCTTGACTTATGACCACCGTCGGGACGGATTTTCTGTTGCTAAGGAAGATGGTTGTGAAGCGAGACACCCACTTTTATGACCTTTTTTACTATTATTGAGGAAATATCTGCAGTCGTTAAGTGAATCATGCTTCTCCCCGTTGACTTTCCATGTCGGAAGCCAGGTAGGACGGTCGCAAATGGCGATCATGTGACACCTCCCCCCCCTAGGACGCTGCAATGGACGTTAATATATGCCAGTTGCAAAGTCCCCAAATTATGATCATGGGAACGCTGTGATAGTCGTAAGTGTGAGGACTGACCATAAGTCACTTTTTTCCAACGCCGTTGCAATTCTAACCATTGCTAAATGAACAGTGGTAAGTCGAGGACCGCCTCAGGTAGTCCTCGACTTATGACCATTTATTTAGTGACCATCTAAAGTTAAAAATGTGACATGATCATTTTTCACCCTTACGACCGCTGCAGCATTGGCCTGATCAAAATTCAGACGTTTGGCATACTTACGACAGAGTCCCTGGGGGGTCACGCGATCCCCTTTTGCGACCTCCTGACCAACAAAGTCAAGGGGGATTCACTTAAGGACCGTGTTACTCACCGAACAATGGCAGTGATTCACTTCACCACGCTGAACAGCAAGAAAGGTCGCAGAAATGGAGCAAAATTCACCTCCGCTCAATGGTGGTCGTAACTCGAGGTCTACCTGTGTTGGGATTCCTCTCCCCCTGCCTCCCCCCGCCCCACCCCCCCACGTTTTCTGGGCACCGATCATGAGGCGTGATGAAAATGTAGAGCGTCGTAGATGGAAGATTTGGGGAAATTCCAGGAAGCGCCTGCCCTGATCAGCCGCTTCTGGAAAGGATCCAGCAGAACATAAAGTCAATGTTCTTGATGTGATGTGAACGTTTTATCAAATGGACGGAGAACTCGGGATTCTCCCCACCGCTCCCCTCAAGTGACACCAAAGGTGGGTGGACTTCAGCTCCCAGAATTCCCCAGCCAACCGGGCCTGTTTTCCCCCCTCCTATTCCCTAGAACGGAGAGATTTGCAGAGAAAGGGATTAGAAGAGAGTAAACGGGGCCCGCCATGGGCTTACATATCAAAAGGCATGCCTTAGTGCCAGGGAATTCTGGGAGTTGAAGTCCCCCCGTCACTCTCAACTTCTGAGATCTTACTGAAGGACTGTGGTTGGGAACTGGGTGCCCAACAGTTTAGGACAGGGGTGTCCAAACCTGGGGACTTTAAGACTTGTGGACTTCAACTCCCAGAATTCCCCAGCCAGCATGGCTGGCTGGGGAATTCTGGGAGTTGAAGTCCACAAGTCTTAAAGTTCCCAAGTTTGGACACCCGAGGATGTCTCCCCAAGAGATCTTTCCAGAAGCGGGATGCTTCTCCTAGGACAGGAGTCGGCCACCTGCGGCTCGGGAGCCTCATGTGGCTCTTTTGCCCCAATGCTGTGACTCCCTGCCACCGATCAGCTTCACGTTGGATAGGGCTTTCAGTTCGGACAGGTAGAGGAAAAAGGACGCTGCGCTAGGAGGAGACTCTTTGGTGGGGCAACTGGACTTCCGGTCAGCTCCGGAATTGAACGGGGGGCTTCCTGGTTAGGACATTTGTGGCTCTTTGATTAAGGTTGCCGACCCCTGTGCTAGGAAGAGGCTCTTTTTGGCCCTCTTCTACTGTCTCATGTCACAATGGAAGACGCCCATGAATGACCCAACAGCAGCCTTAGAAGAAGACAACTGGAACCAGATATGAGGTGATGACCTTAAGTTCTTGAGATGTTTTCAGCTGCCCCAAATCAGTTCCTGGCTTCAACGAGGAGAAGAGTAGAGAGTTTGCATTGACTCAAGGATTCTCCCAGGCCTGACTTTTGGAAATGCGCTGGCACGTTGTTTGTTTTTACGATACTGGCAGGAGGCCAAATTCCCCACCTACGCGTCTTCGGGCTATTAGCTCCCCCATGTTTTCACTCCTGCTGGGAAAACGCCTGGCCGTCTGCAAGCTGTGATGCCTTCCAGATGTTTGGGGATGACTGGTTGAAAATCCGAGAGTTTCGGACACCCCATGTCACGTGGGGAGCGCCTCGCTGGGAATGATAGAGGAATCTGTACAACTTGAATAAGTTTGGGTAGAGATTAGAACCCTCCTTAACAGCCTAACCACAGTTGGAAGGGACCTTGGAGGTCTTCTAGTCCAACCCCCTGCTCAAGCAGGAGACCTTATACCATTCTGGACAGTTGGTTATCCAATCTCTTCTTAAAAACCTCCAGTGATGAAGCAAGCACCCACGATTTCTGGTGGCAGGCTGTTCTACCGCTGAATTGTTCTCCCTGTCAGGAAATTTCTCCTTAGTTCTAAGTTGCTTCTCTCCTTGATTAATTTCCATCCATCACTTCTTGTGCTGCCTTCTGGTGCTTTGGAGAATAGGTGGACCCCCTCTTTTTGTGATCTCACCCTAGTCCTTCTTTTCATTAAACTAGACATACCCAATTCTTGCAACCGTTGAGTGTGGCTAATTTCCATACCCCTGGTAGAATTTTGGTCCCTGAAGATGATGGATGGCTTAGAGAAGAGTTGGGTTGCTGCCGGTTTGGCCTGGATCGGGTGAACCAGTAGTAGCAGCAGGAGCACGGCGTCATGTGAGTGACCGTGCCTGAACCAGTAGTAAAAAAAATTAGCAACCCACCACTTGCTTACAGCGTGGTTTATCAACCTCGGCAACTTGTAAGATGGGTGGATTTCAACTCCCACAATTTCACTCGTACCCGCTAGAGCAGAGAGATCGAAGAGGAAGGGATTGCAAGAGAGTAAGCGTGCCACGACGGGTATCCGCGTCAAAAGGAATGGATCCGCGCCAGGGAATTCTGGGTGTTGAAATCCACCCATCTAACAAGTGACTAAGGTTGATCAAAAATACCGACCTAACCCCCGTATTCAGTGTGCAAGGAATTCTGGGAATAATCTTGGGGATCGAAGACCGTTGGTAAGGAAGTAGTGAGCGAGGTCTGTCATTTAGTTGTGGCGGTAGGAAATGTCGCTACTTAACCCACAAGTAAGATTTGATGTAACTATCATTCAAATTGCATGAAATCCATTGTGTACAATTAATACCACCCTTCGCTGCCCTTTGTCATTAATGTGGTTGGACAGCAATGTTTGGGAGCTAAATGAGCCGTTTCCAGAGGTCCTCCTGCCCAGATGTCGGATTCAGCCGATTCAGACCGGTTCAGGCAAATTGGGAGCAGCGACCTGTGGATGGGTGACCCACCCCGTCCCTGCCCACCCACCTTGGCTCCATGACGTCCTCTTTAGCCACGTTTTCTAAGCCACCTGCGAGCGTGCAAGCTGCAGGTGTGAGCAGAGCGCGTGGGTGGAAGGTGTGAATGCTGACGAAGCGAGTGTGTGCACGGGGGAAGGGGGGGCGAACCGGTGATAAACCTCTATGAAATCCACTCTGGTCCTCCTGTCCCATGATGATGACGAGAGGAAGTGGGGGCATTGCCAAGGCCACCCCTCAAGTCTCACAGGGTAAAGGAAAACAACCCTGTTCCTATGACCTGCTTAACTGAACAGAGAACATCATGCTGGAAGGGACCTCGAGAGGTCTTCTAGTCCAACCCCCAGCTCAGGGCAACAGGGAGAAAGTGATAGAAAGTTAATTTTAACTGCAAACAGCCAGTGGAAAAAGGAAGGAAGGAGGGAGGAGGGAGAGGGGGGGAGGAAAGGAGGGAAAGTGGGAGGGAGGATGGAAGAGAAAGGATGGGATGGAAGGATGGAGGAAGGAAGGAAAGGAAGAAGGGAAGGAAGAAGGAGAGGGAGGGGAGAAGGAGGAACAGAGAAAGTGGGAGGGAGCGAGTGAGGAAAGATGGAAGATGGGGTGGAGGAAGGAAGGAAGGAAAGAAGGAGGGAGGAAGAAAGGAAAGAATAGGAAGGAAGGAAGGATGAAGGGGAGGGAAAGAAAGTGGGAGGGAGCAAGGGAAAGGATGGAAGAGAAAGGATGGGATGGAGAAGGAAGGGAAGGAAGGAGGAAAGGAAGAAGAATGGAAGGAAAGAAGAAGGAAGGATGGGGGAGGAAGGGAGGGCAAGTGGGAAGGAAGGAGGATGGAAGAGAAAGGATGGGATGGAGGAAGGAAGGGAAGGAAGGAAGGAAGGAGAGGGAGGGATGGAAAGTCGGAGGGAGCGAGGGATAGAAGAGAAAGGATGGGATGGAGGAAAGAAAGAAAGGAAGGATGGAGAGGGAGGGGAGAGGGAGGGAGGGAGAGTTTGGTTTGGTTTATTTGGATTTATATGCCGCCCTTCTCCAAAAGGACTCAGGGCGGCGTACAACATTAAAAAACACACATCCCAAAAGTTAAAAAAGATTAAATCCATATCCAAAAAAAACAAACCGAATTTTTAAAAAAACAATACATTTAAAATAAGTTAAAATTAACAGGCCAGGCCGGCTTGCTGGAAAGTGGGAAGGAATGAGGCAGGAAAGATGGAAGAGAAATGATGGGATGGAGGAAGGAAGGAAAGGAGGGAGGGAGGAAGAAAGGATGAAGGGGAAGGAAAGAAAGTGGGAGGGAGCAAGGGAACGGATGGAAGAGAAAGGATGGGATGGAGGAAGGAAGGAAGGAAGGAGGGAGGGAGGAAGAAAGGATGAAGGGGAAGGAAAGAAAGTGGGAGGGAGCAAGGGAAAGGATGGAAGAGAAAGGATGGGATGGAGGAAGGAAGGAAGGAAGGAGAGTCATTTGCAAGGATCTTCCAGTGAGACAGCTGTGCAGCCCCCCCCCCTCAGGATGCCCAGAGACCCCCAAGGGTGCCCTTGCGCAGATGCAGGGGGGGGGGTCTGCCTTTTCCTCGCCCCTCCTCCCTGCTCCTTCCCCTCGGGGAAAGACGAGGGGAGGGGCCGAGTGGAAACTGCTAATTAAGACCTCCCTGCGCCTAATTAACGCTCTCCCCTTGCACTGAATTAATTAGGCTCCAGGTTGCCATGGAAATGGGGATGTGACCTAAAAACAGAAGCAGGGTTTTTTTTGGGGGGGGAGACAGGGGACCTTTGGTTGGTGGTGGGGTATTTTTTTTCCTTCCCCCCCCCAAAAAAAATTAGAGAGGTGGTTTTGCCGTTCGCGAGGAGGGTTGCCATTTGCCCGAATTCTTTGACTCAGGAAACTGGTTTTTCTCCCAGTAAAGGAAGGGCAAAAGTGGAGATCCAGATCAAACATCTCCAGAAGATGCCGAGAAGTTTGCAGCTTGGTTTATTGGACCCCCACCAACCTTTTGCCACCCCCCTGCAATGCCCCCCTGGCCCAGGTGCACCATCTCATCTCCTTCCCCCCTTTTAACTCCTGCTGCTGACCTTCCTCACCTCCTCCTTCTCTTCCTCCTCAAGTTAGGTTGCTCCCCCAAACCACCTGGTGGAAATCCAGATCTCCTTGTCTCCTGAGTGGTCCAGACGTGGTGGTCTCTCTCCCCCTCCCCCGTTGCCTCCTGCTCCCAGCCCTTCCTGAGCCCCCTGCAGCTCCCCCCCTGCAGCCTCTCCAGGTAGACCACCCTGGCCTCTTCAGGAGACCTCAGGTGTGGCCCTTGGGAGTCTCCTCCGCTGTCCTTTGTTGGGTTGAGGGTGCTTGGTTGGTCTCTTGAAGACCTGTCATGGCCCAGGCGACCTCATCCGTGCTACTCGATTCTCCTTGATTGGTTGGGTTGCTCATCTGTGGTCCCTTGAGGGTCCGTGGGTCAGGAGGTCGCCCCTCAACCCGGTGGCCTGAGGTTCTTTTGCCCTTACAACTCCTTTCTTTGTGACGGATGCTTCCTGGGTCCAAAGACTGGAGTGAGGTCCTTGGCTCCTTGAGTCTTCAGAAGAGGATGGAGGGCCACCTCCAGCCCCTTGAGGGCCTTCAGACGTTGTGGCTGTAGGCATCTCCACGGTCAGGATGGGGGGACCAAAGGATGGACTACTAGGAGTTGGTTTCCTCTGTCTCATGCCACTGACCTTTCTCGCCCCACAGATATCCGGGACAGTGGGAAAAAACCCGTCATGCTCTTCATCCATGGTGGATCGTACATGGAAGGCACCGGAAACATGTTTGATGGCAGTGTCCTGGCTGCGTATGGAAATGTGATTGTTGTCACCCTCAACTACCGGCTCGGCGTGCTGGGTATGGGGGAGAGGGGGTCCCAGGCTAGGCCTCTGCCTCGGGAGGGGTGGGAGTGGGGGCAACTTTCAGACTTGAGGACTTCAACTCCCAGAATTCCCCAGCCAGCAAACGCGGCCCCTTTAAGCCTTGAGGACTTCAACTCCCAGAATTCCCCAGCCAGCAAACGCGGCCCCTTTAAGGCTTGAGGACTTCAACTCCCAGAATTCCCCAGCCAGCAAACGCGGCCCCTTTAAGGGTTGAGGACTTCAACTCCCAGAATTCCCCAGCCAGCAAACGCGGCCCCTTTAAGGGTTGAGGACTTCAACTCCCAGAATTCCCCAGCCAGCAAACGCGGCCCCTTTAAGGCTTGAGGACTTCAACTCCCAGAATTCCCCAGCCAGCAAACGTGGCCCCTTTAAGGCAACGCTAGCGGAGGAATTCTGGGAGTTGAAGACCACAAGTCTTAAAGGAGACCCCTGATCTAATCCAACTGCTTCTGGGGTCAAAGAACGGGTAGAACCAGATCCGTGAGACCCCCTTCCTTTCCCAAAATAAATTGGGGGGGCTCTCCCAAGATGGCAACTTGAAGACTTATGGACTTCAACTCCCAGAATTCCCCAGCCACCATGAAGAAATCTGGCTAGATATCACTTTTTCTTTTGGGATGGGGTAAATTTTTTAAATAGATGGTGGGAATGCGGTTGACGTAATATATCTTCATTTCAGCCAATGGGAAAAAGAATGAAAAACGAAATTAATAAACAGGTTAAACTGTGAGCTAGAAAGATGGCAGGAGAATTCCATGGCACACGGGGGAATTCTGGGAGCTGAAGTCCACCCGTCTTAAAGTGAAACACAAAAGGATTGTGGGATTGTAAAGGAATGGCTTTAAAAACGGTTGTTGTGATCGCCCATTCCTATTGTGTAGCATTGTTGTGCAGTGAAACACACAATCCTGATTTTTAAATGGCTTTCCCCATAGTATTAAAAAAAAAATGCATTTTGCCCTGAAGCCCCCTCAGGCCATCTTTTGCTGTGGAGGATCGGCCCTGTAGTACAGCAAGCAGTTGTTCAGCCATGAGGTGGACGATGCCAGCTTGGGCATAAAAGTCTGCGGCCTTAAAGCGGGCATCGCATTGGCACGGGGTGTGGCTCCTTCCCCCCCTCCATTTACACTCCCCCTCTGGGCGTGAAATTTACCCAGGCACAGCAGAAATTAATATTTCATTAAAAAGTGTTGAATAATTAATGGCTGGGCCTCGTTATTTCCAGCAAAAGAGCCCCAGGATGGAGTAGATGATGAATTTTTGAAGGAGATCGGTCAGAAGTCGGTGCAAATGTTTAACCCAGCCCCCCCCCCCAAAAAAAGGGGGGGGGGGGAGAAAATATATATAGATATATAAAGATGCTTTCCGATCAATCGTGGTCTTTGGCTCCTTTCGTTTAAAATAGATCGCGGAGCCATTTCCACGGCTGGAATTAACCAGACCGGGCTGCTTCATCGAAGCGCATGGGCGCAAAATTGGCCTAGCATCGATATCAGAGAAAGGATTGAAATAAAATAAAATAAAAAGGGAACGGAAGAGAAATTTTTGACTCTGAAGTCAGCGGCCTCCAACCATCGCCGCTTTAAGACTTGGGGACTTCAACTCCCAGAATCCCCCAAACCAGGTAGGACAATTGAATGGGAAACAGATATGCTGGCTGGGGAATTCTGGGAGTTGAAGTCCCCAAGTCTTAAAGTGGCGATGGTTGGTGACCCCTGCTTTTCTCAACTGTGGCCCTCTTTAAGACGGATCGACTTCAACTCCCAGAATTCCCCAGCCACCATATCCGTTTCCCACTAAATTGCCACGCCATCCAGCCCACCTTTATCGCTTTTATTAATTTAGCTTACTGTGGCTTATTTTTTTTCACTTTGCTGAAATCAAGGTATATTATATCGAGCACATTCCCACCCTCTATTTAAAAAGTTACTCTATCTAAAAAAAAATGCGATAAATGTAGCATAGCCATATTTCCTTTGGTCCTACCCGTGCTGAAGTCTGGTCAACCCTTGCTGGCTGGGGGATTCTGGGAGTTGAAGTCCATCAGTTTTAAAATCGCCATGTTTGGAGACCCTTGCAGTATTCCGCACCCTTGGCCCCTTCTAAGACGGGTGGGCTTCAACTCCCAGAATTCCCCCAGCCAGCCTATCGGTTTCCCACTTAATTTTCATTTCATCTAGCCCAACTTTAACCTGTTTATGAAGCTGGCTTCTCGTCGGTTACTGTTTCACTTTGCTGAAATCAAGGTATATTACGTCAGCTGCATACCCACTGTCTATTTTTTAAAAAAATTGCGCAGTCCAAAAAATGTGATATCGGTGGTCGATTTCTTCTTGTCCTGCCCGTTGCTACATTCTGCTAAACACTTGCTGGCTGGGGGATTCTGGGAGTTGGAGTCCACTCAACGTGAAGTAGCGAAGGTTGAGCTACACCGCTATAAATCCGGATCAAGAGCGACCTAATAGATGCTTGTTTTCCTGATTTCTTCCTTTTCTCGCGACAGGGTTTATGAGCACCGGGGACCAGTCGGCCAAGGGGAACTACGGACTCCTCGACCAGATCCAAGCCTTGCGGTGGCTGAACGAGAATATCGGACATTTCGGGGGCGATCCGGAACGCATCACCATCTTTGGATCTGGTGCTGGTGCTTCCTGCGTCAATCTGCTCATCCTGTCTCATCACTCGGAAGGTATTGCTGCACCGGCCGTGGATGATGGGAGTGGTGGTGGGAGCGGCGGGGAGTGATGTTGTCCCGGGAGTGTCGGGGCGCAAAAAAACCCCCAGGAACCGGGGTGATTCAAATGAGTCTTACGAACACAATGGAGTCCGTTGCTAAGGGAGACAATTGCTAAGTGGGTTTGGCCCCATTTTACGACCTCTCTTGCCATGGTTGTTAGGTGAATCCCATGGTTGTTTCGTCCCTTTTTTTCAGCGACATTCGCAAATTAGTGGCAGATAAGAGTTAACAGAATTCAAGGAAGGCTGGACTTTTTCCCATTGCTGAAATCAAAGTTATATTACGTCGACTACATGCCCACCATCTATTAAATTTATTTTACGACCTCTCTTGCCACAGTTGTTAGGTGAATCCCACAGTTGTTCAGTCCCTTTTTTTTCAGTGACATTTGAACGGTCACTAAATGAGCTGTTGTGAATTGAGGACTACCTGTACAAACTCATTCCAGGCTACCTCTCAACAAACTAGCGTTTACTGGCGGTCAAGGGCAAATTAGTGGCTGATAAGAGTTAAGAGAATTCAAGGAAGGCTGGATTTTCCCATTGCTGAAATCAAAGTTATATTACGTCGACTAAATTCCCACCATCTATTAAAAAAAACCACCCCACCCAAAAGAAAATATGCGATCGATGTTGTCTAGCCATATTTCTTCTAGTCCTACCCATGTTGAATTCTGGTCAACCCTCGGTGGCTGGAGAATTCTTCACCCCTCCCTCCTTCAGGCTCAGCCTGGTCATCTACTGCATTCAGTTTTGGTCACCATGATGTAGAAAAGATGTGGAGACTCTGGAAAGAGTGCAGAGAAGAGCAACAAAGAGGATTAGGGGACTGGAGGCTAAAACATATGAAGAACGGTTGCAGGAACTGGGAATGTCTAGTCTGATGAAAAGAAGGACTGGGGAGACATGATAGCAGTCTTCCAATATCTCAGGGGTTGCCACAAAGAAGAGGGAGTCCAACTATTCTCCAAGGCACCTGAGGGTAGAACAAGAAGCAATGGGTGGAAACTAATGAAGGAGAGAAGCAACTTAGAACTGAGGAGAAACTTCCTGACAGTGAGAACAATTCATCAGTGGAACAGAAGTTGCCTCCAGAAGTTGTGAATGCCCCAACACTGGAAGTCTTTAAGAAGATGTTGGATAGCCATTTGTCTGAAACGGTATAGGGTTTCCTGCCTAGGCAGGGGGTTGGACTAGAAGACCTCCGAGGTCCCTTCCAACTCTGCTATTGTATTGTATTGTATTGTATTGTATTGTATTGTATCTCCTCCTCCGAAGGCTGTGGGTTCAGGACATGCCAGGGTTTGCGATGTTGGGGCAACCGTGGGATGGATCTCCTGAATTTCAGGATGGAATGGATCAGGCAGCTTGTAGGGACTCTTAACTAAGGTTTGTCCACATTGAGACAAGGGAGAAAGGGTTGGAAAAAGGAATTAAAGTGGGAGGCGTGAAAAGAGACGGACGACATCTTATGTCTCCGTCCATCCATCCATTTACAGGTAATCCTTGGCTTACAACAGTTCATTTAGTGACCGTTCAAAGTTACAATGGCACTGACGTGTGACCATTTTTCACACTTACGACTGCTGGAGCCTCCCCATGGACACGTGATCAAAAGGAGAGAAAATGGGGGTGGGTGGGGGGAGGGAGGGCAGAAGGAGGGGAGATATAGAAGGTGAGGAGGAAGGAAGGAAGGAAGGAAGGGAAATATAGAGGGGTGAGGAAGGAAGGAAGGAAGGAAGGAGAGGGAAAGGAAAGAAGGAAGGAGAGAGAAAGGAAGGGAGATATACGTAGCAAGGTGAGGAAGAAGAAAGGAAGGAAGGAAGATATAGAGAGGTGAGTAAGGAAGGGAGGGAGGGAGGCAGGGAGAGAGATATAGAAGGTGAGGAGGAAGGGAGGGAGGGAGGGAGGCAGGGAGGAAGGAAGGAAGGAAGGGAAATATAGCTAAGTGAGGAAGAAGAAAGGAAGGAAGGAAAATATAGAGGGGCAAGGAAGGAAGGAGAGGGAAAGGAAAGGAAGGAAGAAGGAAGGAGAGAGAAAGGAAGGAAGGGAGATATACGTAGCAAGGTGAGGAAGAAGAAAGGAAGGAAGGAAGATATAGAGGGGTGAGGAAGGAAGAAAGGGAGGGAGGGAGGGAGAGATAAAAGGTGATGAGGAGGAAGGAAGGAAGGAAGGAATGGAAATGAGGAAAAGGAAGGAAGCTGTAGTGGCTTAGTAGTTAGAGTGCTGTATTTCAGGCTAATTCTGCCCATAGCCAGCAGTTCGAATCTCACCAGGCTCAAGGTGGACTCAGCCTTCTGTGGTGGGTAAAATGAGGACCCAGATGGTTAGGTGGGGCAAGAGGCTGACTCTATAAACCGCTTAGAGAGGGCAGTAAAAGCACTTACGAAGCGGTATATAAGTCTAAGCGCTGTTGCTATCCTACCCTCTACGTTCTAACCTTAGAGCCGGTAACCATTGCCTGCTGGGCTGTCCGTCCCTCGGTCGCTGACCCCTCTTTTCCTTCCCCACCCCTACAGGTCTGTTCCAGAAAGCCATCGCGCAGAGTGGCACCGCCATCTCCAGCTGGTCCGTCAACTACCAGCCACTCAAATACACCCGCATGTTGGCCTCCAAAGTCGGCTGTGACCACATGGACACCGGCAGTACGGTGGAGTGCCTACGGCGGAAACCTTACCGGGAGCTGGTGGACCAGGACATCCAGCCCGCCCGATACCACATCGCCTTTGGCCCCGTGGTGGACGGTGACGTGGTCCCCGACGACCCGGAGATCCTGATGCAGCAAGGCGAATTCCTCAACTACGACATCCTGATCGGGGTCAACCAAGGGGAGGGCCTGAAGTTCGTGGAGGACTCCATGGAGAACGAGGACGGCATCTCGGCCAGCTACTTCGACTTCACCATCTCCAACTTCGTGGACAACCTCTACGGCTACCCGGAAGGCAAGGACATCCTGAGGGAGACCATCAAGTTCATGTACACCGACTGGGCGGACCGAGACAACGGCGAGATGCGCCGGAAAACCCTGCTGGCTCTCTTCACGGATCACCAGTGGGTGGCACCAGCCGTGGCCACGGCGAAGCTCCACGCCGAGTATCAGTCGCCCGTCTTCTTCTACACCTTCTACCACCACTGCCAGACGGATACGCGGCCCGAGTGGGCGGACGCGGCCCACGGGGATGAGATCCCCTACGTCTTCGGGGTGCCCATGATTGGGGCCACGGACCTCTTTCCTTGCAACTTTTCCAAGAACGACGTCATGCTGAGCGCCGTGGTTATGACCTACTGGACCAATTTTGCAAAGACAGGGTGAGACGATGAGGATGAGGATGTCAAAGGAGATTCTCGGGTCGGCCGAGTGGCGGTTGTCCCCCAAATGCTTTCTTTTTTTTTCCTTCAAGAGGCAACTGGACTGTCTTGGTTTTTTTCTTTAAAGACGTTTCGCTTCAGAGAAAAAGCAGAAAGTCCAGTTGTCTCTGGAAATAGCACCTTTGGGAGGGAGGGAGGGAGAGAAAAAGAAAGAAAGAAAGAAAGAAAGAAAGAAAGAAAGAAAGAAAGAAAGAAAGAAAGAAAGAAAGAACAGAAAGAGAAAGAAAGGAAAGAAGGATAGAAAGGAAGGATAGAAAGAAAGAAAATAAAGGAAAAAAGGAAGGATAGAAAGAAGGGAAGGATAGAAAGAAAGAAAAAAGAAAGAAAGGATAGAAAGGAAGAAAGGAAGAAAGAAAGGAAGGAAGGCTAGAAAAAGAAAAAAGGAAGGAAAAAAGAAAGATAGAAAGAGGAAGGAAGGAAGGAAAGAGAAAGAGAAAGAGAAAAAGGAAGGAAGGAAGAAAAAGGAAGAAGGAAAAAGGAAGAAGGAAAAAGGAAGAGAAAGAAAAAAGGAAGGAAGAAAGAAAGGAAGGAAGAAAGAGGAAAAGAAAAAAGGAAGAAGAGAAAAAGGAAAAGGGAAGGAAGAAAGGAAGAAAGAAAGAAAGAAAGAAAGAATCTTAGAACCAGAGTAGTGTAAGGAACCTTGGAGGTCTCCTAGTCCAACCCAAAAGTTGTCCCAAACTTTCTTGGTTTTCCTTTGAAGATGTTTCTCTTCTCATCCAAGAAGTTTCCTCAGCTCTGACTTGCATGGAGGGGAAGGGAAGGATTGATCCTCCTTGCAGACAAAGCTGTCATTCTTTTTAGAGGGTCATTGAGGCCACCTGGGGGTCTCTCTGTGTCCTCGAGGCCACCTGAGTGGTGGAAACGGGGGGGGGGGGGGTGACTACAACCCAGCTCCTTTCAGCCGTTCCACAAAGGCTCCACACCGGTTTTCACTGTCAACCCCGAGGACTCAGAGGAACCTCCAAGTGGCCTCAAGGACCCTCTCAAAGGATGCAAAGGACCAGCTCTCTGCAAGGAGCATCAATCCTTCCCTTCCCCACCACTTTCCTGTCGGGGCCCAAGAAACTCCTTGGATGAGAAGCAAAACATCTGCAAAGAAAAAGCAAGAAAGTCCAGTTGCCTCTGGAAAAAGAACCTTTGGGAGAAAGAAAGGGGGAGAGAGGGGGGGAGAGAAAGAAGGAAAGAAAAAGAAAGAAGAAGGAAGGAAGGAAGGGGAAGGAAGGAAGGAAAGAAAAAGGAAGGAAGAGGAAGAAAAGAAAGAAAGGAAGGAAGGAAGGAAGGGAGGAAAGAAAAGGAAGAGAAAGAAAGAAAGAAAGAAAGAAAGAAAGAAAGAAAGAAAGAAAGAAAGGGGAAGGACAGAATGAGGAAGTAAAGAAAGAAGGAAAGAAAGAAAGAAAGAGAATCCCTAACCCTAACTGCAGTGATTCGCTTAACAACTATAGCAAGAAAGGTCGTAAAATGGGGGCAAACTCAATGAACTCCATGTTTTCGCTTAGGAACAAAAAAACTTTGGCTGCGCGTGACTTGTAGAAAAGTTTGATCAGCTCCGTCAATAAGGCGGTTTTCCTTTCGTCGTAAAAAGGGGATGAGAAACGGTCTTCCTCCCACCCTTGGAAGAGGATTGGTTAGAAATGGGGCTATTTGAGGGGGGGGCTCTGGGAAGCCAAAAGGGGCCCTTCCAGCCCAGCCAAACTGGAGCTGCAGAGAAGGGACTCTCCAGAATGCCTGGGAAGGGGCGAGGGGGGGGCGGAAGGGACGGGGGGGGGGCATGGCTGGCACCCAGCCAAGATGGAGACCCTGGCCCGTCCTATTGGTAGTAGGGTCAGTGGTCCCAGTCCACTCCCTGGGAGAACGCCTGGCCCGTAGGAGAGAATATTGGTGGCTTTCTTGCATTTATTGGCAAGGAGGTGAGGAGGAGAAGAGAAAAGAGGAGGAGGAAGAGGAGAGGAGGAAGAGGAGGAAGAGAAGGAGGAGGAAGAAATGTGCTCTCTGAGCTGGGTGGTTTTCCGTGCAGACGTTTCATGACCCAACTAGGGAACATCATCAGTGCTAGAAGAGAGAGGGGTTTATGAAGAGGAGGAGGAGGTGGAGGAGACTTTGTGGGGTCCTTGATGAACCCCCTTCTAGCACTGATGGTGTTCCCTGGTCAGGCGTTGAAACGTCTGCACAGGAAAACCACCAAGGGAAGATCTCTTGCCTTTCCTACGAAGGAAAAGTTCCCCTCCTCCAGAACAGGCCATAAAGTCACCTGGCCGCACTTCCTCTTCCTCCCAGCCATGCTGAATTCTGGGAGCTGAAGTCCACAAGTCTTAAATGAGCATAATTTCTTTCCTTCCTTCTCCCTTCTCATCCCTCCCTCCCTCTTTCTTTTTATTTCTTTCTCTTTCCTTTCTTTCTTCACATCCTTCCTTCTTTTACTTCCTTTTCTTTTACTACCTTCTTTCCTCCCTTCCTCCCCTCCTTTTCTTTCTTTCTTTCCTTCCTTCCTTCCTCTGCCCCACCCCCTCCCCCCTCACTTTCTTCCCCTTTTCTTCACCTCTTCACATCCTTCCCTCTTTTACTTCCTTCCTCCCTTCCCCTCTTTCTTTCTTTCTTTCCTTCCTCTGTCCCACCCCCTCCCTCACTTTCTTCCCCTTCTTTTCTTCACCTCTTCACACCCTTCCTTCTTTTACTTCCTTCCTCCCTTCCCCTCTTTCTTTCTTTCCTTCCTTCCTCTGTCCCACCCCCTCCCTCCCTCCCTCCCTTTCCTCCCCTTCCGTCTTTCCTTAAATGAGCATAATTTGGAGACCCCTGGCTTAAAGAAATAAGTGGGTGAGAATTGGCAACATCCAGAAGCAAAAGAATTATTCCTGTCCCCTCCCTAATTTCGAAGCATGACACCCCTCCAATTAATACCCCCCACACACACACAAAAAGGGCAGACTTCCTAAGTTGTTTTTGGGTGGGGGGGACAACTCAGAAGCGGTGGATGTCTGTTTGGGGGCTGGCCAAGGAAATGTGTGCCTCTGCCCTCTTGGTCCCAGCTTTCCCCCAGCCCGCCAGGTATCCTCAACAACCCCAGCTCCCATCATCCTCAGACTGCAGAGGCCCAGCTGGAATCAGAGCGATTGAGGTGAGCCCAGAGATGCCCCGATGCAGCCTCCTGCCCCATGGCTGAATAAGTCTCCGGCAGGGGTGAAAGGCTGCCGGTTTGGGCCGGTTTGCACGAAGTGGTTGGGAAAAAAGGGCTATTGGTTTCCAGAACCAGTTGTAAAAAAATACTAAAAAAAAGTTTTTAAAAAATGTTCCGGCAATCCCACATCTGAGCTTCTTCTCTTTTTTTTACACTTTTTAAGCATTTTTTTTACTACAGGTTCTTTGGAAACGCGGGGGTGGGGGGAGGTCTGTTTTTGCTCCTGGGGGGGGGGTGCTGAGACAGAAAGAGAGAGAGAGTGAGGGAGAGAGAGAGAGAGAGAGAGAGAAAGAAAGAAAGAAAGAAAGAGAGAGAGAGAGAAAGAACAAAAGAAAGAGAGAGAGAGAGAGAGAGAGAGAATGGAAGGAAGGAAGGAAAGAAAGAAAGGAAGGAATGAAGGAAAGAAGGGAGAAAGAAAGAAAGAGAAAGAAAGAAGGGAGGAGGAAAGAGAGAGAGAAAGAAAGAGAAAGGGAGAAAGATGGAAAGACAGGAGGAAGGAAGGAAGGAAGAGAAAGAGAAAGAAAAAGAAAGGAAGAAGGGAGGAAGGAAGGAAGGAAGGAAGGGAGAAAGAAGGAAAGAAGGAAGGAAGGAAGGAAGGGGGAAAGAAAGAAGGAAAGAAAGAGAGAGAGACAGAAACAGAGACAGAGAGAGAAAGAAAGGGAGAAAGGAAGAAAAAGAAAGGAAGGGAGGGAGAGAGGGAGGGAGGGAGGGGAAAAAAAGAGGAAGGACTACAAACCAGGCACTAGACGCAGCTTCAGAGGATAATCCAGGGCTGGAAGGGACCTGGAGGTCATCTACTCCAACCCTGCGCCAGCAGGACATTGTTAAAGCGAGTTTCTGTCTTTTGATCCCCCAGTTACATGACTACATAGCCACGCCCACCCAGTCACATGACTCTCACCAAGCCACGCCCCCAAGTCATGGCGACAGAAGCGGTAGAAATGTAGATGCTCCTCTCCTTGATCAGTTTCCATCCGTTGCTTCTTGTCCTCCGGTGCTTTGGAGAATAATTTGACACACACACACACCCTCTTCGTTGGGGCAGCCCCTCAAATACTGGAATATCATACTGCTAACCCTGTTGTTAGGCAAACAGAATAGCGCAGTTGGAAGGGGCCTTGGAGGTTGTCTAGTCCAACCCCCTGCTCAGGGAGGAAACCCTACACCAGGGATGTCCAACTGGATTTCTTTGAGGGCCCCATCACCATCGTAGTTCTCTGCCGGGCCAGCGGAGTGCTGCAGGAGGCCATCCAGGCCGAAAGCGGGGTGCGGAGAGGCTGTGCGTGGCCTCTTGCGCCCCATTTTGGCTACCATTGGCCAATCCTTTGCTATTTCCAGGCTGAATGTAAGCCCCCCGCGGGCCTTGAGTTTGACATCCTTGCCCTACAGCATTCCGGATAAATGGAATGGACTTCCGGTGCCAAGCTGTTCCACAGGTTAATTGTTCTGCTTCTCTCCTTGATTCGTTTCCACCCATTTCTCTTTTCTTTCTCTCTCCCCCCTCCCCACAGGGACCCCAACCAGCCTGTGCCACAGGACACCAAGTTCATCCACACCAAGCCGAACCGCTTCGAGGAGGTGGTGTGGACCAAATTCAACACCAAGGACAAGCAGTACCTGCACATCGGTTTGAAACCCCGCGTCCGGGACAACTACCGCGCCAACAAGGTGGCCTTCTGGCTGGAGCTGGTGCCCCACCTCCACAACCTCCACGAGCCCCCCTACACCTCCACCACCACCCGGGTGCCCCCTTACGTCACCCGCTGGCCCAGCACCCGGGTGGGCCCAAGCACAACGCGCCAGCCCATCGCCACGCTCCCTCCGGACGAAGACGACGTGGCGCGCCCGCCCCGCTACGTGCCCTTCCCGGGAGACACGCGGGACTACTCCACCGAACTGAGCGTGACGGTGGCGGTGGGCGCCTCCCTGCTCTTCCTCAACATCCTGGCCTTCGCCGCCCTCTACTACAAGCGGGACAAGCGCCACGAGCTGCGGAGCGGACGGCGGCTGAGTCCCCAGCGCAGCGCCGCCAACGACTTGGTGCACGGCGGCCAGGAAGAAGAGATCATGTCGCTACAGATCAAACACTTGGAGCATGATGCGCACGATCTGGAGCCCTTGCGACCGCATGAAATCCTACGCCCCGCCTGCCCTCCCGACTACACCCTGGCCCTTCGCCGGGCGCCCGACGATGTGCCCCTGATGACCCCGAACACCATAACCATGATCCCCAGCACCATCACGGGTATGCAAGCCTTACACCCCTTCAACACCTTCCCCACCGGACACAACAACACCCTCCCTCACCCTCACTCCACCACCCGTGTATAGTCGTCCTTGGTGCCCAAAGATCCCCGGCGGGAGGGGGGGGTTGTCTTGCCAACCTCCTGCCCCCCAGGGGGAGGCCCTCTTCCCGCCTTTGGCCCGTACGAGGCCTTTTATATCACACTGGGGAGAAACGGCAACAGAGGGGGAGCCCGGTGGGGGTCGGCCACCCCTTCACCCAGATCCAATGGCACCTGGGCACACCCGCCATCCTGCAGGACGTGGCACGGCACAGAAGTCCTCCCTGCGTGGGCGTCCGCTGTACTTCCGAGGAGTCAAGGCGTGGGGCTGGAAGGGGGGGCATAACGGCATCCTTCCGCTCGAGCATAGAGAAATGTCGGGAAAAGCAGTCATGGATTGGAAGGCAGTTTGGGGGCTGAGGTCGACGGGGAGTCCAAGAGAGAGAGAGGGCGGGGTTGGTGGAGAGTCCTCCCCCTTTGCAAGCAGGGAGGGGCCATGATTTCCTTGGGCACGCGGGAGAGGCATCAAGGCAGAGGAGGCTGTTTCAGAGGCTGGATAAACCAGCTTTAAACGTGGTTATGGAAGTGCAGGGGAAAGAAGGAAGGAAGGAAGGAAAGAAAGAAAAAGAAAGAAGGAAAGAAAGAAGGAAGGAAGGAAGGAAAGAAAGAAAGAAGGGAGGAAGGATCTGCCCACATTTCTATGACCATCTTCGCAATCTCCTCAATCCACCCATCCTGCACTGGGTCCCACCGGAGGGCAGTGGTCACTCTCCTCCATCCTCCTAGAGCGGGAGGTGGGTGCCCTCGGCTTCTTCAGAGTTTTGAGCAGTGGTTCCCAATTTTCCCACCGGTGGTGGGGCGGCCGTGGGGCGGAAGGAACTGGTGCTCTGCCAACGGCAGGCGCAAATGGAACTTCACGGCTGTGCAAACGCCCGCTGTTTGCGCCCATGGAGCTGTGTGTTGCAAGCCCACGCGCCTGCCGCTTGCGTGGCCCAGTTCCAAGCAGCGTGGCCTGAACTGGGACGCGATCCAACAGGGTCTGGCCCAGGAACGGGCCGCGATCCAACGGGGTTGGGGACCCCGGTATGGAGGCAACTGGAGCAGCAAGAAACGGTCCCTGGTCCTCTGTGTTCTCAACATTTTGGGGCGTCATTCGTTCTCCGCACCGGTCCTGGGTCAGGAGCATCCGGCTTAGGCCGTCTGGGGGGGGGGGATGTCGAGGGCACCAGGGCCCGAGGACAAGGGGGCCACCGGTGGGCATCCCAGCGAGCAGGAAAGCAGAGTGGATCTGGCTCCTCCTGTATAGAGTGGAGGGTCCCTCGATTGGAAGAGGGAGTCAACACCCCCCCCCCCGTCGCTTTCTCGCGTCCCAGAAAAAGGCCCCTCCCTGCCTCCCCCAGGAGGACCAAGGAGAGAAAGTCCTCGCCCGTCCGTCCGTCTGTGCCCTGAAATCTTGAGGGGGGCAGCTGGACCACCACTTCCTGTCTGAGCCGGAAGAAGTAGGGGTGAGCTCCAGGAGGGGTTTGAGTGCTGGGTGGTTCCTTGTTTGTAAGTTCCTCCTTCCTCCCTTCTTTCCCTTCCTTCCTTCTCTCACTTCCTTCCTTCCTTTACTTCCTTTTCTTTTCCTTCCTTTCTTCTTCCCTTCCCCTTTCTTTCCTTCCTTCCTTCCTTTTCTCTCTCTCTTTCTCTCTCTTTCTCACTTTCTTTCCCTTCCTTCCTTCCTTCTCTGAATGGCCATCTTAAGGGGACAGAATGGCTCATAATAGTGGGAAGGGGCTGCTTCTCCATCTCCCTTTAGAGACCCTCCACCACAAAGTTCACCTCTTGGCCCCTCTGGCCATCCAGAGGGGGCTCAGCCCTCCCTCCCCCCTCCCACAATGTCCTGGGCTGATCCACTGAACACGGGAGTGGGGGGGAGGATGAGGTGGGTTCTCCCACCCGTCCTCGCCAGGGGAAGGCAGCGGCTGCCGAGGGGGCTCTTGGGGGGCAGCTGCTGGAGGAAATTCCAGACCCAGAAGTGAGCAGGGCCTGTCTGTTCCAGTCCCCTTGAAATCCAGCCTGCCCCTGCAAGGTAGGCTCTTTCTAACTGTAGGTGACGTCCTTGGCGCCTCCTCTCGCCTTCCTCTTTGCCCCATTTCCACCCAGCCTCTTTCTCCCTCCTTCCCATCTGGACGGGCACCGCTCCTTTAAAGCAGGGGTGGGGGGGTGTCTCCAAACTTGGCCATTTTTAAGACGTGTGGACTTCAACTCCCAGAATTCCCCAGCCAGCCGCAGAGGGTCCCTTTCTTCATAGACGGTGGGTATGAAGGGAGCGTAATTTATCTTGACTTCAGCAATGGGGAAAAGAGAGCTGGCTGAGGAATTCTGGGAGTTGAAGTCCACATGTCGTAAAGTGGCCAAGGTTGGAGACCCCCGGCTTTAAACTCGGCAATGTAGACCCCTCCCACGAAGGCCGCCCCCCCCCCACTCCGGCAGGGAGGGATCCCTGTTTCTCCTGCTGGTAGGTTGGTCCTCCTTCTTCTGCCCGCCCCATCTGCTTATGCAGCAAAAGGATCCTTCGTTCCTTCTTGATGTAACTTGGCTCACTTCGTCGAGTTGCCTGCTTTTCTCTGCCGATCATTGGCTCTTTTCTTCTGGTGTGGTGGGGGCCCCATAGGTGGTCGACAGGGTGGGTGGGGGAACAATTATGGGGCGCATCCAGGAACCTGCCTTCATCTCTTACCAGCCCCCCACCCCACGCAAAGACTCCAACAGGCAGCCCTAGCCCTTACCACCATTCGTTTACTGACCACTCCAAGTTAACGACGGCCTTGAATAAAGTGACTTGTGACCCAAATTCAACTGACTCATATTTATGACGGTCGCAGTGTCCCTGGGTTGGGTGGGTGTCACGTGATCCCCGTTTTACGACCTTCCGACGAGCAAAGACAATGGGCAAGCCGGATTCACTTAGCAATGGTGTAAATCACCCAACAACTGCAGTGATTCACTTAAGGACCATGGCCGGGAAGGTCGTAAAATGGGGGCAATTCACTTAACAACTGTCTCGCTCAGCAATTGATATTTTAGGCTCCGTGGCAGGCATAACCCGAGGACTACCTTTGTTCTTGCTTTCCTCTTACGAACCACCATGGAGCCCAAAATTAATGTTGCTAAGCGAGACATTGGTCGAATGAGGTTTGCCCCGTTTTATGACCTTCCTTGCCAGAGTTGTTAAGTGAATCATTACAGGTGTTAAGGACATGGTTGTTGAGTAAATCTTTCTTGTTAGAAGGCCATCAAAGGGGAAATCATGTGACACCCCCCCCCCCCGGGATATTGCGACCGTCATAAATACGCGTCAGTTGCCAAATGGCCGGATTTTGCTCACGGGATTGCTGTCAAGGACTGCCAAGGACTTTGTGCCATTGTGTCTTTTGACCGGACACTAAGTGAACTGTTGTAAGTTGAGGACTGCCTCCATACATTCCTTCATTTACTTCGGATGCATCTCTGGTTTTCCTTAAGCCCATTCCTGAATTTTCCATCTCTTGCCTCTTTGCCTGCTTCCTCCTCTGCTTTCTTGGAGAATCCATTCCTCTTTTCTTTCTTTGGAAGGAAGAAAGGAAGGAAGGAAGATATAGAAAGGGAAAGAAGGGAAGAAGGAAGGAAGGAAAAATGGCTCGGAGGAAGGAAGGGACGAAGGTAGACAGGGAGGAAGAGAGGTGGGGGAGAAAGAAAGGATGGAAGAAGTAGGAAGGAAGGAAGGAAGGAAGGAAGGAAGGAAGGAAGGAAGGAAGGAAGGGTCAAAGAAGGAAAAGCGAAAATTATGGGGGGGGACAGGAAGGACGCAGGGGGGGGGAGTTTCGTTCTAAGCCATTTGGGGGACCCCCCCACCTCTCTTTGCAACTGTTGGTTTCCTTTTTTTAAAAAAAGAAAATAAGAAAAGAAAAAGAGACTTTATTATGAATAAATATATATCTATATCCGGTTTTTTTAAAAAAGGAAAACAATTATTTTGTAACAAAACACCAAAAAAAAAAAACACCAGAAAAAAAAAAGGAAACATTTGTGCCAAACTCAACAGCGGGAGGGGTGGGAGACGGAGGGGGGGGCAGGGGGGCAGAGGGGGGGGGGCGTTTTTGCTACCGCTTGTTTGGGAGATTCGAAGAGGGGGGGAGTGTGTGAACGGTTTTTTGGGCTTGGCGATTTGACTGGAAAGGATGCCACCTTAACCTCCCTCGTACCCTGGGGCACTTAGACCATCAGACCCCCCACACACACACCCTCCTCTGCATTCATGGCCCCCAACCAACGGACAGCCCGGTTGCCCCCCCTCCCTCCGCCATTAGAAGCACACGGTCACTTTTAGGGGGCAACCGTAGGTGGCACAGATGCCCACAAATTTGATTGGAGCCAAATTGAAATTGGAATCCACTCCGCCTCACTCAATCTCCACCCAACGGCTTCCTTGGAGATCCAGTGATCCACTGTGTGAGGGGGGGCGGTCTTTCTGCCCTCCATGCCAAACAAATTCATGCCACCTTCCCTCCGGAGGAGAACGGTGAGACTTTCTTCCTCTTGATCTGCAGACACCCCCCCTTCCTCCTCAGCCCATCCTGAAGGGGGAGGGTCTTCAAGAAAGAGAGTATAGATGCCATGCCCCCCCCTCAGCCCCCCCACCCCTGGGGGTCTCCAGGAAAGAGAGAGGACGGACGCCACTGCAGAAATGCCACTGGGCAATGAGGAAGAGGATGGGCTGCCTTCCAGCCTCACATCCCACCACCAACCCCCCTCCCCCCTTGTCTGCTGTGGACATTTTTCACTCTGGGCATGACGGCTGGGCCCCCCTCCTCCCCTTCTCCCCCTCCCCACAATGGCGAGAAAAAAAATCTATTTTTATGAGACTTGGGCCAGGAGAGGGCCAATTTTTCAACCTCACTGCACCTGATTTTGAGGAATACTCTTGCAAACGCCCCCCACCCTCAACAGAGCCTCCTTTCCCCCCTCCCTCCCCTCACTCTGAGACTTTTCTAGCCCCCTCCCATCCAGGTAGGGGGGAGGGGAGGGCTTCTCCCTCCAGCTTCTGGAAAGACCTGGGATTCGAACCGACCAACAGATTTTAAGGTGGTGCTTTTATTGGGTTTTTCTCTCCCCCCCCCCCAACTCCTCCCGTTTGTTATGACCTGGATGATGGATGGATCGAGCAAGCTCCGGTGGGGGGAGGTCTTTTGCACACCCCCTCCTCCGAAGGCGAGAACTCTCGGGGTGCGGTGGGGGGAGGGGGAAGCTGGGATGCTGTACACATTTTTAAAACCTTGCAAGAAATGGAAAATGATATTGTAAATATAAAAAAAGATTTAATTGTTGAATCGGCTCTTTCTGGGGCGGGGTTGCTGGGAGGGGCGCGGGGGAAAAAGGAGAGGGGGAGACTATAGAAGCCCCCTCCCCCGACATTATCCTACAGAATGCAATGGAACCCCTCACTCCCCCTCCTCGCAAAGCTAACCCACCTGCAATTCTTGGGGTGCGTTTGAAAGGGGAGGGGATTGGCCGTGATTTGGGAGGGATCCCCACGTGGCGGGACTCCCCTCGAGGCTGAGGGGCAACGTGGGCTTGCAAGCTCAGCCTGGGGCTACCAACCCCCCCCCCGCATTATGCCACGGCTTGCGTAAACACGGTTGGCTGGGTTCAACCGCTGCTGCCCCCATCCTGTGTGAACCCACCCTGCGCGGTCCCTGCTGCCCACCGCGCCCCTTCCCTTCTACGCGCTCATTCTTCCCTTCCCCCACACCCGCTTCTTCCGTGGGGGGGGGGGGGTCCTCCCCTGAATTTTCTCTCCACTCGCGCAAATGTGAGTGGGGGGGGGCTTCACCACTCTGTGCAACGGGCGGAATTGCGCCAGGGTTTTTATGCGTGGGGTGGGTGGGTAAAAGGAGCCGCAGCGATGCGGGAAAGGGCGGCGGGGAGGCGGTGGGCGTCGCAGGGACCCTCCCCCCCCCGCATTCGTGCCTCGGCTGCTGCTAAAAATAGCAGCGCTTTTCCAGGCTGCGCCAGTTCGCAAGGCAGGGAATGCGCGCTGCGGGTGGAGGGATGGGATGCGGAGGGGGCTGGGGTCGTCGTAGGAAGAGAAGGGGGGACGTCATCGCTCTCTTGCAGAGCAGGAAGACGGAGCGGCATTTGGGGAGGGGGCCTGGGGAGGGGAGGAAAAACACGAGGGTCGCGCGGGCCAGGGAGGAGGAGGATGGAGCAGCCGCGCAGCGCATCAGCTGGGCTTTTTTGAGGGGTGGGGGTCTGGTTTGGTCTCGTCCCGAGAGGAAGGGGCTTCGGAGCCTCCGCGCGCCGGCCCGGGAAGCCACGAGGTTCTCGAACAAGGAGGGTGAGGGTGGAGCAGCCAAGCAGCGCGTCAGCTGGGCTGTTTTTGGTGGGGAGGGGGAATATAAACCAGAGACGGTCATCCACGCGTGTCTCTTGGAGCCCCGCTCGCGGACCAAGGAGGGGGGGTCTCGCCCCGGGAGAGGGAGGAAGGGGCTTCGGAGGGTTCTTCTCCCCCACCCCCGGGAACGCCAGAGGCACTCTGCACGTGCTCGCTGCGCACGGAGAGCTGCGGCAGGGTCAGAGGTAGAAAAAAAAATAGGGGGGAGGGGGATTGTTGGGCAGAAAAGGGGCTACCAAGATCGTCGGGATGAGGCCGGACAGCCCCCCCCCCGCTTCAGAGAAACTATAGGAGAGCCCACCCATAACTCCCACCCAAATGGGCTTTGGGGTGGGGGCAGCTTTTTCTCTCCTCTCGGCGGCGATAGACTACTCCTATACAGGGAGGTTCCCTTTGTTCGTGGGAATCTGCCGGGTTGGGGCGGGGGGGGGAGTGTTGGCAGAGGAGCTTCCCAGAGCCGTACCCCATCGTTTGTGCTGACACGCGTACCAGCTTTCGCGTGGGCGCCCAAGTTTCAGAAGTAAACGCCAGAGTTTCCCAATTTAAGGGGAGGGGGCGGCGAAAAAGCCTGGGGAGGGGGCGTTTCGGACCAGAGTGGGAACCCCGAGTCCCGATGGAAGCCGGAGGAGTCGGTCCTTGCGTGGGGATAGGGTGGGGGGCTATGAGATCACCGCCCCACTCTCTCAAGGCTTCTTCGGGTTATTTCAAGGCGGTTAGATTAACAGCTGGAAGGGACCTTGGAGGTCATCTAGTCCAACCCCCCGCCCAAGCAGGAGACCCTACACAATTTCTGACCAATGGCAGTCCAGCTTCTACTAAAAGCCCCCAGGGATGAAGCTCCCACCACTTCCGAAGGCAACTTCTGTTCCTTGGGTTGATTGAGATGTCAGACTACATTTCCCATCCCCCAGGCAGGCACTGCTTTCTAACCACTAGGTTAGAGTGCCTAGTCCGAGGGAGGAGGGGGGTGGCAGCGGGCAGCAGTTTTCCCGGCGTGCATTTCCTCGCGCAGCGCGTTCACACGTTACAAGGGTTTGCACGCGTGTTTGGGCCGCTCTGGTGGGCGGATGACGCTCGATGTCAATCCAGCGAGGCGGAGGGCTCCATGTTGGGGGAAGACCGGGCTGGAACATCAGGGCAGCTGTGGTCCAAGATGGAGACGTCCTGCTCCCCCCTCCAAACCCGCGTGTTGCTTAGCATCCCTACGCTCCTGCTGCCGCCTGGCGGTCCGAGCGCGTCATTGCAGCTCAGCAGAACGAGGTGGCATCCTGACTGGTCGTTGATGCTTCCACGTGAAAAGAATGGGGCGAAATCGTGCAAATTTTTTTTAAAGGAATGGGGGGTAACGTCGGGATTGCTGTGACGTTGCGTGTACGGCAAGCGCGGGTCCCCCGTTTCCGCTCCCGCACCTCCCCTCCCACACATGCTGAAATAGGGGAAGCCAGAGCAGCCAAGACCCGCGCGTGGGAGGCAAGAAATGCCAGAGAAAGGAAAGGGCACCACTTGGAAAAGCCCCAAACGAAAACGAAAAGTTTTCGTGATTTCCGCCAGAGGGCGCTGTGGCAAGGGCGCTACGGCAAATTGCATAAATCGTCCGCCTGACATCAACGACGCAGGCAATTGCTGCGACTGCGTCCTCCCTCCCCCCGGCTTCCTGGAATTGGCTACTGTGCCATGATTGGCGTTCGCAGCTCAACCTCGCGGGCGAATCGGAGTGGAGAACACCAAAAAAACAACAACAAGCCAGGATAACGGAAGGAAACTCATTTCCCATTGGATAATCGGGCTTGTCATTGGCTTGCCGTTCAGGAAGCGGTAGAGAGCGCCGATTGGCCGAGCGAGAGACCCGCGGGATGGGTGCGGCTTGCATAGTAAAGAGGCGCCGCGGACGCCGATTGGCTAAGACGCGCCTAGTCGGCAACGTTCGAACCGTAAGCGGAGGATGGCGGCTACTTTTTTCCGCCGCCTCGGGGCGCTGAGCGGGGCGTCCGCGGTGGGGGCGGCCGCTTATGGGGCGCACGGTGAGCGGTGGGGCGCGGGGCTTTGCTTGCGGAGGATCCGGCCCCGGCTGGAGCTCGGATCCCACCAGTGGGGGGCGCTTGGAGAGAGAAGAGCCGGCTGCAAATTGGGGAGGGGTCTTTATATGGGGAGGGGTCTCTGCTTAGACGCCTGGAGGGGGACAGTCAGATTGCGCAACTCCCGGGATTTGGGGGGGTCTGCTTTGTTTTAAGACTGGGCGGTCGCTAAGCGGCACGCCTGGAATGGAATTAGCAAGGGGGCTGGACTAGACGACCTCTTAGGGTCCCTTTTCCAGCTGGATGCTGAGCCTTTGAAGGAGGGGGAACCCCATGAGGTCATGCAGGCAGGATGCCACCCCTTGGAGCCATCCCCCAACCAGGGGGAGGGGGGAACCAGAGGAGTCTGAACCACCCACCAAGACTTCGGGGGTCCCGTCCCCCCGGCCACTCCTTGGAGGAGCAAAGGGACCCCCGTGACTCTCGCACCAGTTTGAAGCCCCCAACTCTGTGGAAGCGAGGACAGGCGGTCTCAATGGATGGGGCAGTCAAAAAAGTGGGCATCCCCCCCCCAATCTTCTCCCCCCCATAACTGCCCCCCCCGCTGCTCTTCTTCCAGGCTTCCACCCCCAGGAACAGCCAGAGTACCTGAAAGAGGTAAAAGACCCCCACCCATCCAGCCCCAAAAGACCCTCCCTCGAGGGAGCCAGCTGGAATTCTCCGATGACGGGCCTCTCCCCTCTGCGACCCCCACACTGGGAGTCCTGCCCCACAACCCCTGCCCGCTCTGGGAGGGGTGGCTGGGCGGGGGGGGGGATTCCGGGGGGGGGGCGTGCAAATCCCCACGGTTGTGATGCTTTATTTTTGTCTTGCTTTCTTTCCTCAGTTGTACAACACGGCCAATAAGTACCACTTCCTGCACAGCCTGGCACTCTTGGCTGTGCCCCACTGCCGCTACCCCATGCTGGTAGGTATTCTTTTATTGGGGAGGGGGGCTGACTCCCACCCCCACCCCAGTTTCCTCCAAGCGCAGCTCTTGCAAAGTTGCATTAAACGGGCATTAAAAAAAAGAGGGGAGGGGACGGCAGGGACGTGATCTTCATTTTTTTACAAAAATAATATTTTTATTCCCCATTTTCCAAACATTAAAATCACAGTTATCCTTTTACAGCTTTCCGGTATATCGGTATTTCTTTTTTCTAATTTCTGGTTTTCCATTCTACAACATGTTGTCATATACATATTCCTCTTTGTTTCAGTGTGTGTGTGTGTGTGTTGCATTTGTTTATTTATCAGCACAAATGCAACACAAATGTAACAAGGCAACCTAAAAAAATGGCTTTCTGCCTGGATGGCTCCTAGGGTGAGCCGATAGACAGAAAAGGGAAGCAATATGCTCCCTCCCATATTTTGGGCATACCAGGGATTGTGACACAATAGATAGATAGATAGATGGATGGATGGATAGACGGACAGACAGACAGACAGACAGATAAATAGATGATAGACATAGATAGATAAATAGATAGATGATAGATAGATGATAGATAGAAGATAGATGATAGATAGATAGATGATAGATAGATAGATGATAGATGGACAGACAGACAGACAGACAGATAGATGATAGATATAGATAGATAAATAGATAGATGATAGATAGATGATAGATAGTAGATAGATAGATTTGGGCGTCCTCCTGGATGCCCGGCTGTCCATGGATGACCATGTAACAGCCGTGGCAAGGGGGGCGTTCCATCAGGTTCGCCTGATGCGCCAATTGCGCCCCTTATTGGACCGGTATGCCCTACGCACAGTCACCCATGCGCTGGTGACGTCTCGCCTGGACTACTGCAATGCTCTCTACATGGGGCTCCCCTTGAGATGCACTCGGAGACTGCAGTTGGTCCAGAATGCGGCCGCGCGGGTGATTATGGGGAGGACTAGATACTCCCCTGTAACACCTCTCCTGCGCGAGCTGCACTGGCTTCCTGTAGTCTATCGAGTGCGTTTCAAGGTTTTGATTACGATCTTTAAAGCGCTTCATGGCACAGGACCTAGTTACATGCAGGATCGCATCCTGCCCCATACATCCCTACGACCAATCCGCTCACAGAGAGGGACTTCTCCGGGTGCCGTCCGCCAAACAGTGTCGGGGGGCGACACCCAGGAGCAGAGCCTTCTCTGTGATGGGCCCAGCCCTGTGGAATGACCTCCCCCGTGACATCAGGATGACTTCCGATCTCCGCTCCTTCCGTGTACAGCTGAAGACCCACCTCTTTCATTTATCTGGCCTGGCTCAACCGTAGTTTTTTCTTATTCCTCCTGACAGTCCTTTTAAATGTTAAATTGTGTTGTTATTAAGGGGTATTTTAATGGCTGATTTTTTAACATTCTTAATGTGATGTAATTGTTACCTCCTCTGTGCATGTATGTCTTTGTATATGTGTGGATTTGCTGTTTATGTGTTTGCACATATGTTTTTATGTTTTATATGTTTTATTGTACGCCGCCCCGAGTCCTTTTGGAGAGGGAGCGGCTAATAAATAAAAAATTATTATTATTATTATTAGATAGATTGATAGATAGATAGATAGATAGATGATAGATAGATAGATGATAGATAGATAGATAGATAGATGATGATAGATAGATAGATGATAGATAGATAGATAGATAGATAGATAGATAGATAGATGATAGATAGATGATGATAGATAGATAGATAGATAGATAGATAGATAGATAGATAGATAGATGATAGATAGATGATAGATAGATAGATAGATAGATAGATGATAGATAGATAGATGATGATAGATAGATAGATAGATGATAGATAGATAGATAGATAGATAGATAGATAGATAGATAGATAGATAGATAGATAGATAGATGATACTGCTCAATAGACAGACACAGACAGACAGACAGAGAGAAAGATGATAGACAGGCAGGCAGGCAGGCAGGCAGACAGAAAAATGATAGATAGATGATAGATGATAGATAGATAGATAGATAGATAGATAGATAGATAGATAGATAGATGATAGATAGATATAGATATATAAATAGATATAAATAAAATACATTTACATCTCCATATATACATCTCCTTTTGCTATGTTCTATGCATTCATTATACATTGAGTTTACATTCCTTTTCAAGCCAATTATACCACCTACTCCATATCTTGTAGTACTACTCTTGTTTCCTCTCTTATCTCTTCAGTTCCTTCGTTAGTTTGTCCATTTCTGTGCATTCTAGCAGTTGAAGGAATGGTTTTTTCTTTCCAATTTTGGGCAAATGAGATTCTAGCTGCGATAATTATATGAAGCATTATACATTGAATATTGTTTGATTATTCCTAGGAGAATCAGGACAGGTTTCATGTCAATTTTTTGTTTTGTTACTTCTTCCAACCGTTTTTTTTTATTTTTGTCCAGAATTCTTCAGCTTTCAGACATGTCCACCACATATGATAGAAGATTCCCTCTTGGTAGTTACATTTCCAGCACTTTGTAGGTCTATTTGGGAACGTTTTGGCCAATGGGGGGATAAACGCCACCTATAAAAACATTGTGTAGATATTTTCTTTATATTGAATAACAGAGTTGGAAGGGACCCTGGAGGTCTTCTAGTCCAACCCCCTGCCTAGGCAGGAAACCCTACACCACTTCAGACAAAAGGTTATCCAACATCATCTTAAAGATTTCCAGTGTTGGAATGATACGATGCCGACATAGTCAATTTATAATTTTTCCCCCCATAATTTTTCCCAGTGCTCCAATTCAATATTGTGCCCAACATTTTCAGCCCAAATTACCATGGTTTCCTTCACAGTTTCCTCCTCCATTTTGAATTTTAAAAGACAATTATACGTTTTTGTAATCATTTTTTCTTCTGCAGGGACATGATTTTCAGTTGGGAGGGCATGCCTTGTTGTGGGATGCCAAAAAAATAAAATAAAAAGCGTGATACTTTCCAAGACATTTATGTTTAAAGATCAGTCAGCTCAACCTTGGAAATGTCACCAGACACCTGGCTCTTCTTATCATCCGTGGGGGATATGTCTAGAAGGGAAAAAATATTGGAATAAAAGTATGCGTGGTGTTGGAAAAGGTGATACAAACAACCTGTTGAACCTGAAATATTTTGCTGTTGGGGATCTTAACCAGAAACTTCTAGTAAAGAAAATGTATATTTGATTGTTCACGTCATAACCGCAGCTAGAATTGTATTTGCACAAAACTTGGAAAGTGAAGAGATCGCTACAAAGGAGAATATGATAAGGAAAATATTAGAAATGAATAGATTAACACTGGCAGTTAAAGAGAAAGAACAAACTGGTTATGATGCGATATGGGAAACGTCTCATCAATGGTTAGAGGATAAATATAAAAATTAGGTGTAAAAGTAGGTGTGCACAATATAGAAAATAGTTAATAGAGTTAAGCAACTAAGAAGAGGATTTAAAATATCAGATATTTAACGTATTGGTATTAAGCTAAGAATAGATTAAATAATGAATATGATTGTAATTTTTTACTGTTCTTGCACAAACATCTATACCCATTTGTGACATGGGAAGCACTGCCCCCTCCCCATATTCTCTAGAGCAGGGTTTTTTTTGAACCTCCGCACCTTTAAGAGGCGTGTGAACACCCAGAATTCTGGGAGTTGAAGTCCATTGCTATTCCATTGCATTCTGGGAATTGAAGTCCATTTCTATTCCATTGCATTCTGGGAATTGAAGTCCATTGCTGTTCCATTGCATTCTGGGAATTGAAGTCCATTGCTATTCCATTGCATTCTGGGAATTGACGTCCATTGCTATTCCATTGCATTCTGGGAGTTGAAGTCCATTGCTATTCCATTGCATTCTGGGAATTGAAGTCCATTGCTATTCCATTGCATTCTGGGAATTGAAGTCCATTGCTATTCCATTGCATTCTGGGAATTGAAGTCCGTTGCTATTCCATTGCATTCTGGGAATTGAAGTCCGTTGCTATTCCATTGCATTCTGGGAATTGAAGTCCGTTGCTATTCCATTGCATTCTGGGAGTTGAAGTCCGTTGCTATTCCATTGCATTCTGGGAATTGAAGTCCGTTGCTATTCCATTGCATTCTGGGAATTGAAGTCCGTTGCTATTCCATTGCATTCTGGGAGTTGAAGTCCGTTGCTATTCCATTGCATTCTGGGAGTTGAAATCCATTGCTATTCCTTTGCCTAGCGTTGTCCCAGCTTGGCACAGGAAGGGGGGGGGCGTCTGTGGTTTGCAGGGAGGGGCAAACACATTAAAACCCTCTTTGTTCTTTGCTAGGCTGGTGGCGTCCTGTCGGCGGGCATGGGGCTCTTCTGCGGGCCGTTTTATTACCATGCGCTGACCGGCCAACCGGCCCTCACCCATGTGGCACCCTATGGCGGGAGCCTCCTCATCCTTGGCTGGCTGGCCCTGGCTCCCTGAAGGTCCCCACGAGGCTGGGCGAACCAGGAACCTCTGCCCTGCCCACTGGACCTCCCCACCGTTCTCCGTTTTGGGGGTTGAGGAAGGAGCTCAAGGAGCAGCGGAGGCGTCTCCCAAAACCTGCACTGGAATTAAATTCTGAAAGGGCTGAATTTCTACTTTTCTTTTCTTTTTAAGGATAAATTAATATTATTGTGGCTCCAGATTTGGTGGGTGGGTGGGTGGGATGGCATCGTGCCAAGGCTATTTGGCTTCACACGAGTGTACAGAATCATGCAGCTTTAATTGTGACTTTAATAAACGGACTTGATTTCATGCCTTCCAGAACGCGTCTTTTTGGGGGGGAGATTCGGGCAGCCCCCTGGTTGAGGAAGGGGAGACTGCCAGGGCAAGGGGGGCCTTGGGGGGGTGTGGTTGTGATGTTGATGGATAGTAGAACAGCCTGCCTCCAGAAGTTGCGGGCTCTCCAAGAAAAGATTGCACGGCCATTTGTCCGAAACGAGATAAGGTCTCCTCCCTTTGGAAAGGGGATGGACTAGAAGACCTCCAAAGTCCCTCCCAGCCTTAGAGTTTTATGATCTATCTGTGCCTTCCATGCACCCTGTCTGTCTGTTTCTCTAGCTATCTTCCAACACATCTATTCTCTCTCTATGTATATATGTGGGTGTGGGTGTGTGTCTGTTTATCATTCTGTATGTATCATTTATCTCTGTCGCCCATCATCCATCTTCTCTTTATCATCCTCTCTCGTCTGTCTGTCGTATCTATCTATCTAATCTATCTATCATCTATTCATATCTATCTATCTATCTATCTATCTATCTATCTATCTATCTATCTATCTATCTAATCTATCATCTATTCATATCTATCTATCATCTATCTATCTATCTCTGCCTCTATCATCTTCCTCTTCTCTTTATGTATCATCTTATATGTCTGTCTGTCTATCTACCTTGGGCCTTGGAGGTTGGACTAGAAGACCTCTAAAGGCCCTTCCAGCCCTAGGACTCTATGGCTGTCCATCTGTCTTCCCTCCATCATGTCTGCCTGTATGTCTAGCTATCTTCCATGCCTGTCTAGCTGGTTACCTATCTTCCATCCATCATTTTCTGTCTGTCTAACTGTCTATAGGTTTCAAGAAAAGATTGAACAGCCGTTTTGTCCAACATGGAAGGAGGACTTTGTCTCGGGCCCCTATGGGGTGGACTAGAAGACCTCCAATCACCCTTGTGTTGGGCTATAATATAGAACTGTGGTGATTCCAGTATCGTGGGGGTGGGGGTGGCCCCCTTTGAATTAGGGTGACCCCAGATAACGGTGGAACGTTGGCTAAAGAGGCTTCAGAATTAAAACACGAACCGTGGGCTCCCTTATTTATCTTATTTATTAGGAAGTGGTTTTTTTTAAAATTCATTCAATTTCTGGAGCCACCCAACTCAACCGAGAGGCCCTGGGAGGCTTGACAATTCTGAAATCCCTAAAACACAACAAAGAAAGGGTCAGATTTCAAACGTTGCATCAACACAAAAATCGGGGTCACCCCAAATGTCGAAACAAAATGCTGAAAACCCTCCAGTTCCAAAAACACAGAAGCCACCTGGTTAAATTTCCCAGAGAGATTTCCCCATACGGGTCAAGTCTGTGTTTTTTTTGGGCTGAGTTACACAACGCCAGTTTCTGGGGGATGTTGCAAGGCTGAAAACCCCAATTTGTGACCACCTCACAACCCCAGAAAACCAGCCCTCCTCTGTGGCTGGGCAGAAGGAAGGAAGAAGGGGCTTAGACACCCCACCCACCCCAATTCTGAGATTTGGGGGTTCACTTTAAGTGGTCCCCCCCTTGGTAGGTGAATGCAAAAGGCTGGGGAATTTTAAAAGTTAAGAAGACAAAATCTAGAATTTGCAGGTGTGACGCAATAAAGGAGGTGCCCTTTGTGGACCTGAAACAGTTTTGGGGCGTTTTCCCTCGAGGGTTTCTGCAAACTGAAAGAAGAGGTCAGATTCTCCCGCATGGCAGCCTAAAAAAATAGGGAGACGTTCGATTTTATTTCAATCCAGAATAGCCCTGGAAGGGGACTTTGAAGGTCTTCTAGTCCAACCCTCTCAAAGCAGGGAGACCCTATAATATCCTTTCAGGCAAGTGGCCATCCAGTCTCTTGAATTTTTATTTATTTTGTTCTCATTTATTTTGTTTCCAGTGTCTGAAGTGGAGCAAAACAGATCGTATTTTTAAAAATAGATTCTTTTATTGTTTTTTCCCCCATCTATAACAACTTTCAATCATCACATTAACATTGTTGTGTCATCATACCTGTATATCTACCAATCTTATATCGCTCCTATATTTCTATACATTCATTTACAGTTCTATACACTTCTCTACTGCTTCTTGGCCAGATTAACTTTATTTCTGTTATACAACCATTTATACCAATTATCCCAAATTTCATAGTATGCAGACTCTTCTTTGTTCTTTAATCTTAATGTTAATCTATCCATTTCTGCGCAATCTAGTATTTTCTGAATCACTAATTCATCTGGGGGAATATTACTCTGTTTCCAGCACTGGTCAAACATTATTCTGGCTGTCGTCAACAGATGTATTAGTATATATTTAATTTTCTTTCTATATTTCCCCTTTTTTATTCCCAGCAGAAAGAGTTCTGGTTTATATTCTATTTGTTCCTCTATAATTTGTTGTATCCATTTCCAAATTTTAATCCAATACTTTTGAGTTTCCGGGCAGCTCCACCATATATGATAGAAAGTCCCTTGCATTTTTTTTTGCACTTCCAACAAGTTGGATTTATATTGGGATACAGATCATATTAGCGCTGTCCAATCGTGGCCCCTTTAAGACTTCCCCAGGCTGCCTGGGGAATTCTGGGAGTTGAAGTCCAGAGATCTTAAAGGGGCCAAGCTTGGATACCCCAGATTATATAAATTTAGGTGGGGGGTGGATTTAGATTGAGGAAGATTTTGATGGAGAAAAGCAGCACTCTGTTTATTATTATTATTATTATTATTATTTATACAAGCTGACTTAAAAGCATTTTTTTAACGGTCATCCCAAACTACAATGGAACCGAAAAAGAGATTTATGACCACTTTTCACACTTACGTCCATTTTTCACACTTATGACCATTGCCGCATCCCCATGATCAAAATTCAGACGCATAGCAACTGACTCATGTTTATGACGGTCACAGTGTGCCGGGGTCATGGGCTCCCCTTTTTTGTGACCGGAAAAACAAATTCAATGTGGAGAACCAGATTCACTTAACAACCGTGCTACTAGCTCAGCAACTGCAGGGATTCACTTAACAGCGGTGTGCCAGAAAGGTCATAGAATGGGGCATAGCTCCCTTCGCCGCCATCTGTGTCAGCAACCAAAGTTTTGGTCCCGATGGGGCTCGTTAGGTGGAGGGTGAGCGGCCCATATTTTTATTTATCATGTTATTTATTAAATTCAATTCAATTATTAAACCATTTTTACATAGCCACCTGAGCCAGGGAGGCCGAGAATAAAATTAAAATCTTAATTTAGAAATTGTTTGTTTTATTCAATAAAATAAAACTTGAAAGGCTCTTCATTTACCGGCCCCAAGGAAACTGCCTAGCCCAGCTTCGAGCTTCGGGAGCTGCGTTCGAGAGTTCCCACGTTCCACTAAGCACCTGATTTGACACGTTCCCATCCCTTGAGGCCGGCCTGTGGCTTTGCAGGCTTCAATCCGGACATATAACTGGTGGGCGTGGGAGGGAGGGGGGAAGCCCGCAGCCCCGGTTTTCCTTCTGCTGCGTGGCTGGGGCTGATGGGCGTTGTAGTGAAAGTCATCTCACAAAGGATGACTCCGGGGAGGAAAAGGCGCGGCCGTGGAAGCTGGCACAAAGGCCAGGCAGGGCGGGGCTGGGGGAAAGGACAGACGCGGGTGGGGTGGGGATGGAAACCTTGCTTGGGCAGGGGTGGGGGTGGACTAGATGACCTACAACGTCCCTTTCCAACTCTGAAAGAAGAAAACTCCTTTCCGACGTGCAGAGGGATGCTTTCCCTGGGCGGGAGAAGGGCGGAATCCCCATCCACCCACCCTCGCAGCCCCTCCCCTCCTCCTTCCAGCTCCGCCCCCTCCCCAAAGCAGAACAAAAAGCGCCCCCCCCCCTCGACAGCCTGGCTTCCCCGCCTCCGCCGGGTACCGCTCGTCTCTCTCCGGATCTGCAGGTAACGGGGGAAGGAGGGGGGTCCTGGAAAGGAAGATCCAAAGTTGGGGGGTCGCGGACCTCAGGGGGGGACAAGGCGAAGCCGTTTTTTCTCCCGCTTTCTCGCCCGCTTTCTTTTTTGGCGTAGCCCTGGAGTGGCCTACCTTGCCGGGGTGTTGTAGGGCAAGGATCGCTGGACCCATAAGGCTAAGCCCAGCCGCTCCCACCGCTTAATTAAAAAAAAAAAAAACAAGCCGCCCTCCCCAATAGGAAGGCTTCGGAAACGGGGGGGGGGCGTCGCCCATCGCCCCCTCTTTGGGTCCAGCTAGCGGGACTTTGCCAGCCCGATGCCCGTCCTGCCCCCTTTCCAAACCCGGAGGCCCTTTGGCTCCGCTCCTCGGTCCTTTCCGCCCGACGAGGAACTCTGTGAAAGACCGCGGACTGCGCGTTGGATTGAGTCCAGGAAGGAGCTGGGCTGATGGGGGTTTTACGTCGTCATCGGTACCTTCAAAGGTCTCCTTCCTTTCGTTTTCCTGTTGGGAAGTGGGCCCATTCCTTCCTTCCTTCTTCCTTTCCCCTTCTCCTTCCTTCTCTGCTTCCTTCTCTGCTTCCTCCCTTCCTTCCCCCTTCTCATTTCTTCCTTCCTTCTTTTCTTCTTCCATTCTCTCCTTCCTTTCTCCCATTCCCCTTCTCCTTCCTCCTCTCCTTCCTCCTCTGCTTCCTTCCTTCTTTCTCCCTTTTCCTTCCTTCCTTCTTTCCTTCCTTTCTTCTTTCCTTCTCTCCTGCCTCCTTCATTCTCTCCTTTTTCCTTCCTTCTTTCTCTCCTTCCTTCTTTCCTTCCTTCCATCCCCCTTATCATTTCTTTCTTTCTTCCTTCTCTTTCCTTTCTATCTTTCCTTCCTTCCCCCTTCTCATTCCTTCCTTCCCTCCTTTCTCCTTTCCTTCCTGCTTCTCATTCCTTCCTTCACTCCTTCCTTCCTCATTCTCTCCTTTTTCCTTCCTTCCTTCTTCCTTTCCCCTTCTCATTACTTCCTTCTTTCTTTCTCTCCTTCCTTCTTTCCTCTCCTTCCTTCCTTCCATTCCCTGCATCATTCCTTCCTCCTTTCTTTCCTTCTTTCCATCTTTCCTTCCCCTTCTAATTCCTTCCTTCTCTCCTTCCTTCCTCATTCTCTTTTTCATTCCTTCTTCCTTTCCCCTTTTCATTCCTTCCTTCTTTCCTTCCTTCCTTCCATTCCCCTATATTTCCTTCCTTCCTTCTCTTCCCTTCTTTCCTTCCTTCTTTCCATCTTTCCTTCCTTCCCCCTTCTCATTCCTTCCTTCCTTTTTTCCTTCCTTCTTTTCATTACTTCCTTCTCTATCAATTCCCCCTTTTCCTCTCCCCTCTTCTTCCACTTTTCTTTCACTCTTTCATTCTATTCCTTTCTCACCTTGAGAAGTGGGCTCCCTGCCTCCCCTCTTTTTTCTTCCCTTTCCTCTTTCCCTCCTTTTTTCTATTTTTCTTTCCCTCCTTTCTCTTGTCTGCTTTCCTTCCCTCCCTCCCTTTTTCCCCCTTCCCTTCTTCCTCCCTGCCTCTTCCTTGCCTTTCTTTTCCCTCCCTCCCTCCCTCCCTCCCTTCCTTCCTTCCTTCCTTCCTTCCTTCCTTCCCTCCCTCCCTCCCTCCCTTCCCTCCCTCCCTGGCGTGGCGTGCTTGGACGTTGAAAGACCCGGCATCAAAGCTGCAGAAACAGCCCCCCCAGCCCCCAACCCCGGGGGGAAATAAACGCGAGTCAAGAAACTCTCGGGATGGTCTTGAGGACTTCCACAAATTTGGACCAAACAAAAACTCCGCAACATTCTTGCCACCCGTCAAAGCGAGAGGCTGGAAACCGCTGCGTCCTTCCTATGGAAAACCCCACGCCTTCCTGTCCGCACACACAACACACAAAACACACACACACACACACACACACATACACCCTATGTTTTCCCGAGGGGGGGCCTGCTGGCCTTGGGGGTGGGTGGGTGGGCCACGATTGCGCCCCTGCCCCTTTTATGCCCCCCCTCCCCGCCCCTCCCTCCTGTTTCGCAGGGCATCGCTTGTGTGTGTTGTGTTTCTAAGCAAAAGCAACACTGTGTATTTGTGTGTGTGTTTCCCAAAACCCCGCGGGCGGCAGGGCGAGGTCTGGGCAAGGCTGGGAAGGAGGAGAGCGTGGCTTAGCGGTTAGATCACCCCCTTCCCTCCTCTCTCTCTCTCTCTCCTATCTATAGCGGGGGGCGCCCGGTTGGGGAAGGAGGCGGCAGGAAGAGGCTGCCCTCCCTCTCCTCCTCCTCCTCCTCCCTTCCTCCCCGCCCTCGGCCGCAACCCCTGGGGAGGGGATCCAGTTTCCCGGCAGACCACGTGCCACTCGTCCTTGCTTTGCTCCCCCTCCCCAGACTGACGCCTCCCTGCCGGCCTTGGCGAGCGGGCTTGGAGCGAAAGGGACGGGACGGGTGAGGGGCTTGGAGGTCTTCCCAGCGGGGGAAGGGGCTGGGGGAGGATTCCAATTGCACCCCCTCCCCTTTCCCTTAAAGGGGTGCAGGGCAGAGGCGCCCTTGTTTTTTTGTGGGGGGGTCTCCCGTTGTTTTCAGGGCGGAGGGGAAGCCCCTTCCCCTTGGCCTCAAGTTAAGTGGGAGGGGGGTCTGATCGGTTGGGGGGGGTCTGGCTGTACCTTCCCCAGCTGCCTTGGCAAAGTCCCGTTTGGGTTGGTTCCCGGTGGGGTTGGCTGGGGTCTCCCACCCTCCCTGTGTGTGTGTGTGTGCCCCCCCCCCCCGCCCTTGGCCATGCTGCAGATTGGTAGAAACTCAAAGCAAGGCCAGCCTTGGAGGGGGGGTCGCACGTGGGTGGGGGGGAGATTTTCGCGTGGAGGAGAGGCCCAGCAGCGGACTTGGCCCAGGGAAAGGGTGTGGGTTGTGGATTGTGTGTGTGTCTTTGCATCCAACACAAGCTTGGTGCAATGCGTGGCATTTCTTACAAACCCAGCACTTTTCAGAAGTGTTGGATTCCAACTCCCAGGCTGCACAGCGGGGGGGGGGGGGGGCTAGCCTCATGGAGGCTGTAGTTCCATGCCTTCGGCAGGACTCCCAAGGATGAGGTGGAGGGTGGGGGTGTGTGAATCTATGCAGGTAGTCCTCGACGTACGACCAGAATTGACCCCCAAATGTACGTTGCTGAGCGGGGCAGTTGTTATGACGACCTTTCTTGCCTGCCGTCGTTAAGCGAACTGCCGCGGTGGTTTAAAGTTAAGTCCTGCAGGTTGTTAAGTGAATGGGGCTTTGCTTGCCGGAATCGTGCGACTCCGGGACACCGTCGTAAGTACGAGTCCGTCGGCCTGGTGCCTGAATTTTAATCGCGGGGATGCGGCGATGGTGGGGAAGTGTGAAAAAATGCCCCCCCAGTCACATTTTTCAAGGTGCCGTTGTAACTTGGACTGGTCGCTAAACGGAGCGTTGTAAGTTGAGGGCCTGCCTGTAGCCGGTTTGTGGCAGGAGGGAGCTGGAGTGCGTTTTAATAATGTTTTTATTTTTATTTTTTATTCTCTTACATACCATTCTAAGTATACATTGACATAATTCTTCTTTCTATTTGCCATTCTTATACATTTGTTATTCCATTTAATAGGTTATAATATTCAGTTTGGGTTGCTTTATTTCCCATCCCTTCCTCCTGTTGTAAGGCCACCTTCTTTTCCCTTTCTCTTCTCCCTCCTTCCTTCCTCCTCTTCTTCCCCTTCCCTTTAGCCTACTCTTACTCTCCCCTTCCTACTCTCTCTCCTTCTCTTTCTCTCCCCTCCATCCTCCTCTCCTTACTCTTTCTTCTTTCCCCTATCTTCCTTTCCTCCTCTCTCCCTTTCTTTTTCTGTGTCTCTTTCAAATCTTAGTTTATGTTTCCTTGGGATGGTATTTCCGCAAACCCAAATATAATTTAGTATCATTCCTTATTCCCTTCCCTTCACTAATCTATCCTAACTATTCCCCCCCCCCCACTTTATATCTCTCTCTTGAATATATACTTGTATATTTAGTACTTTCTTTTCAATTTCCCCCCCTTTCTCATTTGACAGTGGATCCTCTGGGTTCTGTATTTTCTCCTTGCTTTCTTTTCTCTGTGTGTGTTTGTGTGTGTGTGTTGGTGCAACAGAGATCTGGAATCTGTTGGTTTGTTGAAGGAGGGAGCTGGAATCTGTCTGTATGTGTGTGTGTGTGCGCGTGCGCGAGATCGTGCTGGCTGGGGAATTCTGGGAGTTGAAGTCCACTAGTCTTAAAGGGGCCAAGCTTGCCCACTAGTGTCCCAGGTGATGCAAGGAATAAGCTTTCCCCCCTTTAATTCCTGAATATTTTGGGAGGGGGGGGGCAGTTGTGCACACACACACACACAGACACCCCTTGTCCCCCTTTTTGTTAAATGAAGTCACCGTTTCACACCAGATGCCCCTTGAAAACGCCAACAGCTTCTCTTCAATCCCTTTTTGTGCAGGGATCTTATTTATTTATTTATTTGATTTGATTTCTAGACCGCCCGCTCTCCCCCGAAGGGACTCTTGCAGATGGAAGGAAGAGTCGGTTGTTGATCTGAAGCCGCCCAGAGTGGGGGTCCCTCTCTGAAGTCGGGGATCATGGCAGCTCCAGGTTTGTGGTTTTTCTCCTATCTCTGCTCCCTGCGATGCCCCATTCAGGGGACAAGACGAGACAAGGACTCTTCCAACTTCTTAACGTTTCACTTAAATTCTTATCTCCTTAGTGACATGTCTAGGGTAGTCCCTGATTTATGACCTTAATTAGAACCCAGAACTTATGTCGTTCAGCGAAGCGGTTAAGTGAACTGCGGCTGGTTTTACAATAATCGTTGCCAGGGCTGTTAAGTGAGTCTGCTGTTGTTAAGCGAATCCTGCAGTTGTTAAGTGACTTTTGGCTAGTTTTACACTAATTGTTGCCAGAGACCTGAAGCGAAGCTCTTCCGTCGTTAAGGGAATCCCCCTCCCCCCGCTGCCTTTGCTCGTCAGGTCGCAAATGGACGTCCATCGTAAATGCGAGTCAGTGGCCCAAGAGCCTGGGTTGCAACGGTCGTAAGTGTGAATAACGGTCCCAAGTCGCTTTTTTTCAATACCGTTGTGACTTCGAATGGTCGCTAAATGAACTGTTGTATGTTGAGGACGTCCCAGGTTCGAATTTGCCCCGGGGGCAGTGATTTGAACGTCCTGATTTTGGAGGGGAAAACAAAAAACAAAAAACCAGAAATTCTGCATATTCGGCAGCTGGTTTGAGCTGCTTTCGATTCAACTGTGATGTTTTGGTTGTTTTGAAAAGTTTTATTCCCTTTGGAAATTCAGTTCAGAGCCGGATCGACAGATGGAATTACTAAATTTCTTTTCTTTTCTCCTTTTTGGCTGTCATTTTTCCTTCCCTCCCAACTGGTACATTCCTCAACCCTGCACGTTTTCCAGGCACGGAAAATACGGCATGTTTTCCTCTTTTTCCATCCCAGCAAATGTCAGGCGGGCGGACTTCAATTCCCAGAATCCCCAGCCAGCAAGGGTCCCCCCCAGAATTCAGCACAGGCAGGACAAGAGCAAATGTTCCAGAAGAGACTGGACTGCCATTGGTTAGAAATGGTGTAGGCCAGGGTCTCCTGCTTGGGTGGGGTGGGGGGTTGGACTAGATGACCTCCAAGGTCCCTTCCAACTCTGCTAATCTGTTAAAATGTGGTCAGATAACTTTGTCCCATTTTTTTAAAAAAAGTATTTTTAAACTTTCTTAATAGATGGTGGGAATACAGTAGATATAATATATCTTTTTGACTTCGGCAAAGTAAGGGTGGGGGAAGCCGGCTGGAGAATTCTGGGAGTTGAAGTCCGCACGTCTTAAAATTGCCAACTTTTGGCAAACTCCCTTCCTATCATCCGAAGATTTAAATTCCGTGGGAAAATCCGGGTAAAGCTTGAGTAGTGGAAGAATCAGGACAAGGGGAGAAAAAACAACAGCAACAGGATCCAACGACAGACTTTGGAACGCCTTGCCACAAGACACGACGCCTGCCTTAGAACAAAAAAGTGCATTTCCTGATCATTTTGCAAAGCAGGGAAATTCTCTCCCTCAATGATCTTTGACCCTGTTGCTTGCACCCATCTCTTTTTATATTCTTTGCAAATACTATGAAATTATTATTACTATTTTAATTTTACCGCTCGTTTGCAGCAACAGGTGGCCTGGTAGAAGAGAAACGAAACTCAATCTGTCTGGTTTTTTGATAAGTTCCTGGAAGAAGAAGGAGGAGGAGGAGACGGTGAAAATTGATAGCGCCAGAAGGCTGTCACAACAGGAAAAACGTGAATTTCTCTCTGTCTGCATTAGGAGACATAAAATTTAATTTTGCGTCTTCTCAAAGGAGAAGCTTGAGTTATCCTGCTGGGAAAAAGATCTGTGACCTAACTAGAAATCCTGCCGTCTTTGTGAATCAGCCAGAAAACCTAGCCAATTTTTCGTTTTTCATTTTCTCTTTCATTTTCTTTCCTTTTAATTGCTTTTAAGCCTTAAATCTTCCACCAGGTGCAGCCGTTTGAATTGCTGCAGGAGTGAAACCAACCCCGGAAAGCAGAGAATGACGTCAGCGTCAGAATAACGACAATAATAAAAATTGTGCTTTTCAGGCTGACTTCCCCAAAATGGTTGCTGTCTTTCCCGTCAAGGCTGCCTTTTCAGGACGGCGAGGTGGGGATGATGGGACTTGTGGTACCCACCCCTTTCCAGAAAGCCCAAAGGGTGGTGGTGGTGGGGAATGGGAAATGCAAGTATTGAGCGAAACCTAGCTCCAAAACTGGGAACTGGGAGATGGCTTTTGGAGTTTAAACGCGAGTCAAAAAAAGGGGAATACAATTCTCGGCTGTGTAAGGAGAAAAAGACAAGACTCAAAATTGCGCGAAGGGTTAAGCGCCGCTTTGTGAAGCCTTAGTAAAGCCACCCCTGCAAAAAAAAAAAGGTTTGAGACTTTGGAAAAAGGGCAGAGAAGAGCAACTAAGAGGATTAAAGGCCTGGGAGAGTAAAATATGTGAAGAACGGTTGCAGGGATTGAGTATGTTTAGTTGAATGAAAAGGAGGAGGAGTAAGGGGTGACAGGAGAGCAGTTTCCCAGTATTGTGAGGGGCTGCCCCAAGGAAAAGGGAGTCAGGCCGTTTGCCTGGGCCATCCAATGGGTCTCCTGCTTGAGCAGGGGGCTGGACTAGATGACCTCCAAGGTCCCCTCCTGCCCTAACCTGATCAAACCTGTATGCCTGCAAAACACGGCTGATCCATAGGTTGCCATGGCGATGATGCGGGCACTCCTCTATGCCGGTCTTGTTTCGGGCGAAGCCGGGAGGATGGATGGAGGGCGTGGATCATGGAATGCACCTGGGCAGGTTAGGTCGGGGAGGGGAGGGGGGGTGCAGAGGGAATCCTCCCCCCCTCCTCGTACGTAACCTGCCGCGGTTACCCTTTGGAGCATCATTCGCACCCACCCCAGCCGAGGGAGACCCGAATCATTCTTTGCAATGCGTTTTTAATCGCCTGATGGATTTTTAATTTTTTTAAAAAAAGTTTGCCAGCTGCCGGAAGTCTCACCTGGCGGGTGAATTTGGCGGCTGCCATCCACTTGCCGAAGAAATGAAACGGAATCAAATTTGGACGGCCTCCTCGGAGTCCCGAATGCGGGAGGCGCGAGCTGTACGGCCAGTCCTCGCCTTCGCGACGGTTCCTTTTCCAGGCACTGAAAAAGCAACCGAAAACATTTTTTTTCACTCTGCAACGACCGTCACAACGATAAAAATGGAGACTCCTGGCAACTGACTCGCATCTGTGACGGTTACAGTGTCCCGGGTTGGGGGAGGTGTCACCCGATCCCCTTTTGCCTCCTTCAGACGAGCAAAGCAAGCCACCTCCTTCCCTCGGGGATTACATTTCCCATGCTGCACCCGTGCAGTGTGAAGGTTTCTTAAGGAGGAATTGGGCAGCCATTTGTCTGAAATGGGGGTCTCCTGGTTGAACAAGGGGCTGGACTAGATGACCTCTGAGGTCCCGTCCAACCCCTGTTATTCTGTTAAAGGTCTCCTGCTTGAGCAAAGGGGCTGGACTAGAAGACCTCCAAGGTCCCTTCCAAATCTGCTATTCTGTAAGGGTCTCCTGCTTGAGCAGGGGGTTAGACTAGATGACCTCCGAGGCCCCTTCCAACTCTGTTATTCTGAGCAGGGGGTTAGACTAGATGACCTCCAAGGTCCCTCCCAACTCCTGTTATTCTGTAAGGGTCTCCTGCTTGAGCAGGGGGTTGGACTAGATGGCCTCCAAGGTCCCTTCCCACTCTGTTATTCTGAGGAAGGGGTTGGAATAGATGACCTCTGAACTCCCTTCCAACTCTGCTATTCTGAGCAAGGGGTTAGATTAGATGACCTCCAAGGTCCCTCCCAACTCCTGTTATTCTGTAAGGGTCTCCTGCTTGAGCAGGGGGTTGGACTAGATGGCCTCCAAGGTCCCTTCCCACTCTGTTATTCTGAGGAAGGGGTTGGAATAGATGACCTCTGAACTCCCTTCCAACTCTGCTATTCTGAGCAAGGGGTTAGATTAGATGACCTCCAAGGTCCCTCCCAACTCCTGTTATTCTGTAAGGGTCTCCTGCTTGAGCAGGGGGTTGGACTAGATGGCCTCCAAGGTCCCTTCCCACTCTGTTATTCTGAGGAAGGGGTTGGAATAGATGACCTCTGAACTCCCTTCCAACTCTGCTATTCTGAGCAAGGGGTTAGATTAGATGACCTCCAAGGTCCCTCCCAACTCCTGTTATTCTGTAAGGGTCTCCTGCTTGAGCAGGGGGTTGGACTAGATGGCCTCCAAGGTCCCTTCCCACTCTGTTATTCTGAGGAAGGGGTTGGAATAGATGACCTCTGAGCTCCCTTCCAACTCTGCTATTCTGAGCAAGGGGTTAGATTAGATGACCTCCAAGGTCCCTCCCAACTCCTGTTATTCTGTAAGGGTCTCCTGCTTGAGCAGGGGTTGGACTAGATGGCCTCCAAGGTCCCTTCCCACTCTGTTATTCTGAGCAGGGGGCTGGACTAGAAGACCTCCAAGATCCCTCCCAGCTCGTATTATTCTATTAAGTCTGTTAACCTGCCACTGTTTGCAGGTAAAGTTTCAGGAACTGAGTCTGTATTTCTCTTTGTCCTCTTTGACAGGGTACCATGTTCCACAGCCCGGATACCCAGTGGCTTCTCCGCCTTACCCCGTCGTGCCACCACCGCACGCTGGGCCCTCCGTCCCTAGCCCAGGGTTCAACGTCTATCCCAGCGCCAGTCCTGGGCCCGGCTACGTGGCAGCCCCCCAACCGCCCCCCCGAGGATACCGGGATCACTCCGCTTCTCCCCAACACCCCCAGTCTGGTGACCCCCACGCGGCCATCACCCCTTACCTGCCTGTGTCGGCTAGCATCCCACCTGGCCTGGAATACCTGACTCAGGTAAGCACAAGGGTGCTGAATGGAGGGGGGTGGGGGGCATTTTTTTTAAAAAGAAAAGGGATTTAAAAGTGAGATTCCCTGTTTATAAGTGCAGAACGAAAAACAGATTTTGATTTGAGACGGCAGACTTCAAGGAACGTGCTTGGCTTGCAAATTTCTGGGTTCAATCCCCTCTGCTCTTGATGCTGGAGGCTCTACTGTCTTATGCCCCCCAATGGCTTCCCAACGGAAGGCAACCAGAAGCACAGATAGAAATACAGAATTACTGGAAAAATAATACTAATTCTTAATTTTACATGTGCTGACTGCAGCTAGAATTGTATTTGCCCAACATTGGAAAAATGAAGATTTCCCTACAGAGGAAAATGCAATTTTAAAAAAATACGAAAATGTGCAGAAATGGATAGATTAACACTTACAATTAAATGAAAAGGAAGAAACTGAATATTTTAAAAAAGGGACTCCTTTTATCCAACCAACAGGAACAGAAGTTAGCAATGTGGAAATCTAAGAGAAGGATGCTTTTTGTAGCAAAGGTTTATTAAAATGGATAAGCAAATGCTACTACAATTATGAGATCCATATTAATATGATGAATGTGATCATAACTATCGTGGTTATGATTTCTCAAAATGATTTGTATGCAGACAAACACACTGTTTATTTAGAAATGGGGTTTGCTTAATATTTAATGAAACTTTTTAAAACATGAGGAAAAAAAAATACAGAATTTAACAGTCACTTTGGGGAATTTGGCTTTTTTTAAAGTGTTGCGTTATTCGTTCCTCCAGGATTTTTTTCCCTTTGTCGTATAATTTTTTGGGATATTCCTGCAATAATTTTCTTTTTCATCTCATTTGGAAACCGTAAGTTTTCCATCTTGTAAGTTCCCTCTTGTTATGATTCCACACCTATACAATGCAATGCAATGCAATGCAATGCAATGCAATGCAATGCAATGCAATGCAATGCAATGCAATGCAATGCAATACAATACAATACAATACAATACAATAGTAGAGTTGGAAGGGACCTTGGAGGTCTTCTAGACCAACCCCCTGCCTAGGCAGGAAACCCTATACCGTTTCAGACAAATGGTTTATCCAGCATCTTCTTAAAGACTTCCAGTGTTGGGGCATTCACAACTTCTGGAGGCAATTTCTGTTCCACTGATTAATTGTTCTGTCAGGAAGTTTCTCCTCAGTTGTAAGTTGCTTCTCTCCTTGATTAGTTTCCACCCATTGCTTCTTGTTCTACCCTCAGGTGCCTTGGAGAACAGTTTGACTCCCTCTTCTTTGTGGCAACCCCTGAGATATTGGAAGACTGCTATCCTGTCTCCCCTAGTCCTTCTTTCTCTTAAGCTAAACATACCCAGTTCCTGCAACCGTTCTTCATAGGTTTTAGCCTCCAGTCCCCTCATCCTCTTTGTTGCTCTTCTCTGCACTCTTTCTAGAGTCTCCACCTAATTTTAATCTCCATTCTATAAATCTTAAGCCATTGCTTATTTTGGGTCTTTCCTTTTTTCCTTCCAATCATCGATAAAAATTTATCCCAGATCTTACAATATTCTGATTCGCCTTTGCTCTTCGATTCTCACGTCAATTTATCCATTTCAGCACAAAACAGGAATTTTCCTAATTACTTCCTCTTCTTGTGGAATTTTCCTGTTTTTCCAGTTTGGGGCAAAGACCGTTCTTGCTGCCGTAATAATATGTATTATTAAATAGATTACCCCCTTGTTATGTTTATCGTTTATGATTCCCAAAAGAAATAGTCCTGGTTTGAATTCTTCATTTATCTTTTCCCTCCTCTCCGATTCTGTTCTGTCGCTTTTCTCCAGGTGGACCAAATTTTGATCCATCAGAAGGTGGAACTTGTAGAAGGTAAGGGGGTCAAAGCCATTATTGATTTTTTCGGAGACCTTGTGCATGGACAGAGTTCGGGCGTGCCCGAGTCTCAGCTTCCCTCAGGCCTTGAACTGGGCGGTTGGGGGGGGAGTTGTGACGTTAGGAAGCAGAAGTTGGGGAAGCCTATAGATCGGGTGGGGGGATTGTCCAGGCTTAGCTACTTTAAGACTTGTGGACTTCAACTCCCAGAATTCCCCCGCCAACTCTTTCCCCCCCCTTCACTTTGCTGAAGTCAAGATATATTATGTCTTACTTCATTGCCACCTTCTATTAAGGAAGTTACCGAATCAAAAAACGTGATAGTTTAGCCCAGGGATGGCTAAAACCTTTTCCCCATCGCATGCAAAAGCGGGGGGAGCACAGGGGGGTCGTGTGCGGGCGTGCCCACACCCATAATGCTATGTGCGTGACCCCCACCCCACCCACCCTGCTTTTGGCATCCGATGGAGCCGTTTTTTCACCCTCCCCAGGGTCCAGAGGCTTTCTAGGAGCCCGGAGAGAGCAAAAACGGCCTCCCCTGCCCCACCGGAGGGCGAAAAACGGCCCTGCGGTCAAACTGGAAGTCCATTGCCGAACTTACGGTTTGCGTGCTGGGGTTATTTTTCGTGAAAAATGGCCGAAAAAGAAGGCCAAAGTCAGCCATTGGCCAGTGAGCGCATGCGTGCTGGAGCTGACAGGGTAACGCCCTGCGTGCCCTAACAAATGGCACCTTCACACACTATGCCCTCTTGCTCTCCTTCATCCCTTTCTCTCTCCGGTCCTTTCCTCTCCGCAGCGTTCATCGGCTTCGAAGGCAACAACAAGTACGAGGTGCGAAACAGCCTCGGCCAGCACATCTTCCACGCGGAGGAGCAGAACGACTGTTGCACCCGGAACTGCTGCGGCTCGCTACGCCGCTTCTCCATGAGGCTGGACGATCCCAGCGGCCGCGAAGTCATCCGATTGGTCCGCCCGCTGAAATGCGTCAGCTGCTTTTTCCCCTGCTGCCTTCAGGAGGTAACCCGGCGAGGGGGGCCTGGTGGGCAATTGCATCCAGGCTCCACCGGGAGACAGTGAGTTCTAGTCCTGCCTTGGGCATGAAAGCAACTGGGTGACTTTGGGCCAGTCACTAGGAGATGGGGAGTTCTAGTTTCACCTGAGGCGTGAAAGCTGGCTTGCGTGACTTCGGGCCAATCACCAGGAGACAGTGAGTTCTAGTCGTGCCTCAGAGGCATGAATGCTGGCTAAGTGACTTTGGGCCAGTCACTAGGAGATGGGGAGTTCTAGTTTCACCTGAAGTATGAAAGAAGGCTTGTGTGACTTCGGGCCAATCACCAGGAGACAGTGAGTTCTAGTCCTGCCTTAGGCAGAAAAGTCCCAGACTACCCAGCCGGCTTTCATGCCTAAGGCAGGACTAGAATTCACCGTCACCTGGTGATTGGCCCTCCTGTGGTGGTGTGGGAAAATGTCCCTCCTGTCCTTTTAAAGCTCTCCTGCCATTCCCGCTGGATTGATGTCCCGTCAATCTCTTTTGACAGCCAACTTTAACCAATAGTGAAATATTCCCCAAGTTTTCTTTAACAAGATTGATGAAAAAGGAATGAAATCGGGTTAAAAACGGGATGGTTTGTGACTAACTTGGGGAACCTCTCAACCTCGTTTTTCTGATGCCGGCTTCTTCCCCCCCCTTCCTTTGCCCAGATGGAAGTCCAGTGCCCGCCGGGCGCCACCATTGGCTACGTGGTGCAGACCTGGCACCCTTTCATGCCCAGGTTCTCCATCCAGAACGTGGAGAAGGAGACGGTGCTGCGGGTTTTGGGGCCCTGCTTTGCCTGCAGCTGTGGCGGAGATGTCAGCTTCGAGGTGCGCGTGCAGACAACCTTGATTGTCTCTGTTAATGCAGTCTAGGATTGCGTTGGCTTTTTTGACTGCTGGTTGTCCACTAAGACTCCGAGAGGCCTCTCACAGTGACCGCTATTAAGCCAGGTTTTGCCCAGTCTATACGTGTCCTTTCCTGCAGGTGAAGACGCGGGACGAGTCCCGTGGGGTGGGCCGGATCAGTAAGCAGTGGAGCGGCCTCCTTAAGGAAGTCTTCACCGACACGGACAACTTCGGGATCCAGTTCCCCATCGATCTGGACGTGAAGGTCAAGGCGATTCTGATGGGCGCCTGCTTCCTCATTGTGAGTCCGGTCAAGGAAGAGGGGGATAAGATCTGTGGTGGGAGGGGATCCACTTTCCCTACGCCTCCCCCCCCCCAAAAAACCGAGACCTCCTGGCACTCTACTCCAGCAACGTCTGACTCGTTTTGCCTTTGTTTTGCAGGATTTTATGTTTTTCGAAAAGACGGGCGAAGTTGGACAGAGGACCTCTGTGCTGTCCAGCTGAAATCATCTCAAAATGGGGGACAATTTTCCTGGGTCTGACCTAACGGAGAGTGTGTGTGTGTGTGTGTGTTTGTGTGTAGAGGGTATGTGTATATGTGTGTTTGGGTCTGACAGCGATGGTTTCTTAGTTAGGATTGTCTTCCCTTCCCGTTCTGTCTCCCGTTCGTTGCGCAGAGGCGCTTCACAGATTAACAGAGTTGGAAGGGACCTGGCAGGTCATCTAGTCCAACCCCCCCTCTGCCCGAGCAGACCCTACAGCATTTTTGACAGATGGCAAGGCTGCCCAGCTGGAAGGCTTCCAAGTGTCCAAAAACTGGGCATCTTATCCTACTTGCTCCGGTGCCCGAAAGCTGTTGTGGGTTTTGTACTTCTGCGCAAACCTTGTTAAGACTCTGTCCTGCGCCGCGCTCTTATCGGTCGTCCTCAGGCTAGGGATTATGGGACTTGAAGTCCAGCTCTGTAAAGGAGAGAAGAAGGTTGGGAAACGTGTTGGGTTAGAGGTTCTGGTGTTACCAGTTTTAAAGTTGTGATTTTCAGGGAAATGTTTGGCGGGGAAGATCGCTGTGGATGCTCGTGTGAGTTGGGGTGCCTGGGCGCTTTTTTGGGGTGCGGGGACCAAGGCTATCTTAAGAGTCTAGTCAAAAAAATTCAGAACGGTGGATTATTGTGTAACCAAAACTTGGCACATAAAACCAGACAGCCCTAGTCCTTAAGAATTCTCCATTTCAGCAAGTTTAAGATGTATGGACTTCAATTCCCAGAATTCCCCTGCCAACTTAAGAATTATGGACTTAGTAGATCGGGGGTATGCTTACAGACATAGTTTATCCAAAGCCTGGATTTCTAGCGAGTCTCCTTTATAAATGACTAGCTAGCGACGAGGCGTTGCCTGGATATTTATAGACGTCGAAGCCTTTGTCTGACAGGGAGCCATGGAGAGGGGCCTTTCTTCCCCCTACTCCCATGCCCATCATCTCTGCCCAATCCATTCCCCCTCCCATGCACTCCTCTTTGCCGCCCTGTCTACAGTCCTGGCCCTTTGCCCCAAATCCATCAGGCGCTTCCCCATTCGTCCACTGGAGGGCGAATGTCACGGCTGGCTTTCCTGAGGAAGCTGCGAAGGAAGTGACATCACAAACAATTGCTGCTCTAGGATGCCGCACTCGCTCTGCTTAACAGCCCAGGCTGTCCCTCCTCCTTCCCATGACATCACAAACAATTGCCGCTCTAGGACGCCGCATTTGCTCTCCTTAGCGGGCCAGGCGTTCCAGAGTTAAGCTGGAACACACACAGTTTGGTTGAAATTGCTCAAGGCAGAGAAGAAGATAACATATCTGGCTAAGGGAATTCTGGGAGTTGTAGTCCACACGTCTTAAAGGTGCCCAGTTTGAACACGACAGCCTTAAGATGAAGGTTTATTCCTTGGGTGTGGATTTAGTCACTCCCAGGGATGGGTGTCCGTGCCCCACAGATTCTCCAGATCTCCAAGCAGAGGGGCTGGGGGGGGGGCAGTGGAGAAACACACACACACACACCCATCAGAGAGTTGTGCCAGGCAGATAATTCATAGGAGGACACTTGGCAGAATAAATATAATTATATTTTGGCAGCTGTGCCACTGCCCTTCCCCTGAAAAATCCGAGTGGGGGAAAAAGAATAATCCTTGCTTGTTAAAAGGAAAACAAAACAAGCCATCTTTGGTTTAACAAAGGCTCCGTTGTTGGACTCAAATCAGATGATGGCAAGGCTTCAAGGAGCCGAGCGGCATGGGTGCCTCAAGTTTGGAAACCAAGCACATCTGGAGACATCTGTCTGTCTCAATTGCTGATTCACTGTTCTTTTTCTTTTTACTGGGCTGACACGGGACGTGGTTGGACTTGTTTTTGCCAACGTGGTGCCCTGGGGCGATAGGCTGGGCTGCTGCCCCGAGAGGCATGGGCGTTGTAGTCTTCAGCCGATCGCGAAGGGAGCAACGGGGATGACGCTTTATGGGTCTTGTCTGGATTATGTCTGGTGGGTGTTGGCGTGTGTCGGCGTGGAACGGACTGGTTGGCACGAAGGACGAAGCATGGTCTTGAGCCAACCGTTTCGACTCTCTCCGGCGCAAATTTGTAGATAATTTTACCTTCCGAACTGGGATTGTAATTCCTTGGTCAGGCATGGATGTTTGCAATGTTTGCTGGTGCCAAGTTGCCTTAACCACTAAACTAGCAAGACCCTCTCCCCGCTTTTGAGGACTGTTAGGGTCTCCCCAACATCAGCTCAGGGTTGGGGGTCACGGCAAGGCAAACCCCCCCCTTTTCCCTTCCCGAATTTTCAGCGTCTTGTATAATATTAATATTCGGTGTCTTTTTCCGTACTGTATTTAAATACCAAATGTTTTGGGGTGGCATGGGGTGAATTTGTACCCCACAACTCTCGCATTTTGACTGTGGAGAAAGGATCCGTGGCTGGGAGAGAAAAAGAAAGCAAAGATGGACTCTTGAAGTTGACGCTTGCTTGGACAAATTTAAGTCTCCGAGTTTGGGGTTCCGATTTGGGCCATCTTCTCCGAACGGTGGCACGGGTGATGGGTTATGTAGTTCCCACCCCTCGTGTGGAGGGAGGCTCGGAGCTAGTTTTGGGAGGTCAAGCGCGCCGCAACACCTCCCCTTCCTTCGGAAGGATGCCATTTTGGGTCCCGCGGACGACGGAACTTTTGAATTTCCAGGCTGAACCAAAAAATGAATAAATATGCTAATTTGCTAATTTTTTCCTCTTTGATGGATTAATTGTTGATTTCATTGGATTGATAACTCACATCTCTCGATGCGAGAGTGGGCGCCAATCCTTAAAAAGCAGCCAATGCAAACAGAAAGCCAAAATATTCCTCCACTTGCAACGTTCCGCTTAGCGACCAAAGTTTACGGCATTGGTGGGGGAAATGACTTACCATCGTGTTTCACACTTAGGACCGTTGCCACATCCCCGTTGGTCACGACGTCAGAAATCCAGACTGGGAAACTAACTCACATGTATGGCCTTTTTCACACTTATGACCATTGCCACATCGCATCCCGGTGGTCCCGTCATCAAAATTGGAAACTGACTCATATTTATGACGGTGGCAGTGTCCTGCGATCAGGGATTCTGCTTTTGCGACCTTCCGACGAGCGAAGTCAACGGGGAATCCAGATTCACTTAACAACCGTGTGGCTAATGGAACATCTGGAGTGATTCACTTAACAATGGTGAAAGGAAAGGATGTAAGATGGGGCGAAACGGGTTTCGCCAATGTTTCACTTAGCGACAGAAATGCGGGACTCCACTGTGGTCATAAGTCAAGCATTATCAAATACTGTGTCTAATTGTTACTAACGTAGAAGTGATGGAGGGGCTTGAAGTGGCCGGAACTTTGGGTGAGAGTGACCACGTTATATTTAACAGCGTTGGAAGGGACCTTGGAGGTCATCTAGTCCAACCCCCTGCCCAAGCAGGAGAGCCTACACTATTTCTGACCAATGGCAGTTCAGTCTCTTCTTGAAAGCTTCCAGGGGTGAAGCTCCCACAGTTTCTGAATAACCGAATAGTAACAGAGCTGGAAGGGCCCTTGGAGGTCATCTAGTCCAAAGGGCTGATTTCAACAAAGTTAAGAACTTGGGAAAGGATTCCGCAGGGGAAAATTTCCACGGGGAAAACAGCTCCAGAAGCATTGGAAAACTCTGGAAAATATAATAAACCCTCTTCATGTCATCAGAACATCACTGGTAACGTATGTGCGAGGACCGGTCATAAAGTTTACTTTTTTCACTGCGTCATTATTTCAAACGGTCATTAAATGAATGGTCCTAAGTCGAGGACTAGCTGTTAAAGCCAGAAGAGGAAGAACCTTAGGAGTGAGTCTTCCTCTCTGCGGTCCCCTCCTCTTCCTCCTTCTTCCCCCTCCTCCTCCCTGCCTTTTCTTTCTTTCTTCCTCTTTCCTCTCCTCTTTCCACTTCTCCCTTCCTCCTCCTCCCCTGCCACTTCCCTTCTTCCCTTCCTTCACTCTTCCCCTTCCCTTCTTCCTCCTTTCCCCCTCTTCCCAATGTTCTCCTCCTCCTCCTCCTCACCTCTTCCCCTCCTCCCTGCCTCTTTTCCTCTTCCCTGAGTCTGCCTTTCCCCCTCCTCTCCCCACTCTTCCCTTCCTCCCCTCTTCCTCCTTTTCCTCTACTCTTCCCACTTGTCCCTCCTTCCCCCTGCCATTTCTTCTCTTCCATTTCCCTTCCTCCTCCCCTCTTCCTCCTTTCCCACTGTTCCCCTCCTCTTTCTCACCTCTTCCTTCCTTTTCCCCTCCTCCCTGCCTCTTTTCCTCTTCCTTTCTTCCTCTTTCCTTCCTCCTCTTCCCTGCATCCTTCTCTTCCTCTACTCTTCCCACTTCTCCCTCCTCCTCCACTCTTCCCTTCCTCCTCCTCTTCACCTCTTCCTCCTTTTCCCCTCTTCCCATTCTTCTTCCCCCTCTTCCTTGTCCCCTTCCTCCTGCAGAGGCAATCCAAGAGGAGACTAACCGCAGCTCACCTTTATTGTCCCGTAACCCCTATTTACATAAAAAAAGAGACCCCGAAAGGCACCGCTTTGGCCCGCTGCCCCCCTCACCCCTTTAGGCACCTGGGCATTTGGTGAGGGGGGCTAGGCCTCCCCCCTCCCCATTCTTCCTGTCCCCAAATACAGCGAGCGTCCACGCAGGGAAAAATAAAACCTAAACAGTCCCAGCTAGCCGTGCTTATAAATAAGGAAAACTGCAGATCCTTGGAAGAAGGAGCCCATTTGTGACAACGGGGCAGCCCTGTTGAGGTGTCCCTCCTCAAAGAGGACTAGCACCTTGTGTCCTGAGGTTCAGAGGAGGGCTGCGTCCCCAGGCTGGTCAACTGGACCACGGTCTTCGGTTCTCTCTGGCCAAAAGGAAGAGGAGGGGGCTGGCTGGCTTGGGTCTGGGCTGCCCCCTCCGTGCGGCCGTCGTCGTAAGTGGCTGGACAATTGGCCAGGAGTCCTTGGAGGAGGCTGGGGAAGGCCTGGGGGAGGATCCTAGACCACCTGGGCCCTCTCTGCCCTCCCAAGGGGCCTGCTCAGGTCCGGAGCCCCCGGCTGAGGACGTAGCGGGAGGCCATGGCCAGGTTCCAGCGGTGTTTCTCCAGGATACGACGACATTCGTCCCACGAGAGAGAACTCAGGTTGAAGAGCTGGTTGACCTATGGGAGGGAGAGAAGGAAGGAAGGGAGGGATAAGGAGAGAAAAAGGAGGGAGGGAAAGAGGGAGGGAGGAAGGGATAAGGAGAGGCAAGGAAGGAGAGGATGGAAGGAAAATGGAGGGAGGAAGGAATAGAAGGAAAGTAGAGGGAGGGAAGGAAGGGAAAGGGAAAGAAAGGAAAGTATAAGGAGAGGGAAGGAAGGAGAGGATGGAAGGAAACGGAGGGGAGGGAAGGAAGGAATGAAAAGGGGAAGAAAGGAAGGGATGAGGAGAGGGAAGGAAACGGGAAGAAGGGAGGAAGGAAATAAAGGAAAGGAAGAAGAGACGAAGGAAGGCGGAAGGGAGGGAGAAAAGGGAGGGAAGAAAGGAAAACAAGTTGGGAGGGAGGGAGAAAGAAACAGAAGAAGGAATGAAGAGGAAGAGGGAAAGAAAATGAGAGGAAAGGAAGGAAAAGGGAAGATGGGGGAAAGGAAAGGAAAAGAAGATTGGAAGGGAGACAGGGACAAAGGAAGGAAAGCAAGAGGAAGGAAGGAAAAAAGGAAGGAAGGGGGGAGGGATAAAGGCCAGAAAGGAAGGGATGGATAGTGGAAGGAAGGAAGAGGGAAGAAAGAAGGAAGGGACGAAGGAAAGAAAGGATGATATAAAGAAGGACCCCAATCCAATCCAGGGTGCCACGCCTCCCTCCTCCCCTCCTGAGGCTCCCATAAGCCACCGCTGGGCATGGAAGGACCCCCCCTCCCCAAAACCCCCTCCCAGCCGACCCCACAAGGAGCCCACCTTCAGCAGCTGGATGGTTTTGGGGAGATCCCAGGCGTTCATCCTCAGGGCCTCCAGGCACTCTTCCGTGGTCACCCCGTGGACCCTCTCCTCCACCTGCAGGGGGGGGCACAAGGGGCAGCCTCAGCCGAGGGTCCCCTTCGCTTTTGGGGAGGGGGCTCTCAGAAGAAGAAGGGTTGCCAAATGGGGAAGGGGCTGCCCACCGTGGGCCCAGGGGCCTCCTCCTCCTTCAACGCTGGGCTAGTCCTTCTGATGCCACTTCTCTGGGACTACAAAACCCATCTCCACCGGGAGAGAGTTCAGCAGGATGAGCTTCCCTCCCAGGCGGATTTTGGGAAAGCCCACTGAGGATGAAATTGGATACATTCGAAGAAAGAATCCCTTTCATACGGGTGGTCCTTGAACTTACGACCGGAATCGAGGCCAACCACTCCCGCCGCTAATCGAGACCGCGGCAAAGGGTGTTTCGCCTCGTTTCATCGCCTTTCGGGCCCGCAGTTAAGCGAAACGTGGCAGTTGTTAAAAAATGAGCAACACGGTCGTTAAGCGAAGCAGTGGCTTCCCCAGCGACTTTGCTCGTCGGAAGGTCACAAAAAGGGATCACATGAGCCCCCCTCCCCTCCCCCCCCCCCGGGACACCACAACTGTCATAAGTACAAGTTTGTCTGAATTTGGATCATGTCACTAGCGGGATGCTGCGGCGGTCATAAGTGCAAGAACCGGTGATATGGGGCTTTCACCGCACCGTTGTAACTTCGAACGGTCACTAAATGAACCATTGTAATTTGAGGACCACCAGTAAGGAATTTTTCCAAGGGCTTTTCCCACAGGTCTTTCTGAGGTCCGCTCGGCGAACATCTCCTGGTGGTCTCTTTTCCCTTCGTGGGAATCTTATTGGAAGCTGTTCAGTCCGCCTCCGATCCCTCCCTGGCCCCCTAACCCTGGGGAAAATGCCCCCCACAGGCAGCCCACATCCAGATGCGGAGGTCAAGGCCCAGATGGATGCCCTCGGGGTGCCCCCGTTGAAGCCGCGGGCATCTTACCTCCTTGATCTTCTTCTCGATCTCGCCCATGGTCAGCCTCTGCCCGCCGGGAGGGAGTGGCCCCCCGGCGCCTTTGGGTCCCCCCGGACGGACCCCCCGCTGGTCCTTCTCTTTGGCCCCCGTGGCTTCCGCCTTGGGCAGCGCCCAGGAAGGCAGTGCCGGGTTCGGGATGCGGGTGGCGGGCTTGGGGCTGCGGCTCTCCGGCTGGGGGGGCGACGGGAGCGGGGGAGGGAGGTCGCTGAAGCGGCGCTGGGCCCCCCGGCTGGGTCCCTCCATCCGGAAAGGGGGGAACTTCGGCTTGTGACGCAGGAGGGACCACTCGGAAATGGACTCCAGGCTCTTGGAGAGGCCTAGAGGGGGCGGCAGTGCGGGGGGGAGGTTAATAAAGGGGGGTGGGTGGAAGACCCCCCCAACCCGCCATGAAGGGGAGGGGGAGACTCACGGGCCAGCTGCAGCAGCTGCTTGTTCTTGCTGGGACTCTGGGGGCCGAGATTCCCCCCACGCGGCTTCGTTTTTTTCCTAGGAGAAAGGAGAAAAACAGCAACGTTCCGTTTAGTGACGGCCGATTATCAGCAGTCCTCGCCTTGCAACCAATTTGTTTAGCCCCCAAAGTTACGATGGCAGGGAGAAAGTGACATCTAACCGGTTCTCGGATTTACGACTGTTTGAAGTTAGAATGGCACGCACAAAGTGACTTACAACTGGTCCTCGCACTTATGACCATTCAAAGTTAGAACAACACGGAGAAATTGACTCAAAACCAGTCCTCGCATTCAAAGTTAGAATGGCACAGAGAAACTGACTTACAACCAGTCCTTGCACTTATGACCATTCAAAGTTAGAACGGCACGGACAAAGTGACTTATGACCAGTCCTCGCACTTATGGTGGTTCGAAGTTAGAATGGCACAAAGAAAGTAATTTATGACCAGTCCTCACACATATGACTGTGGCAGCATCTCTGCGGTCATGGGATCAAAATTCGGGCGCATGGCAACCGACTCATATTTATGACGGTTGCATCGTTCCTCCCCTTTCTGGGCTCCCCACCTCGCTGGGGTGGTGTTAGCCCTACTTGCTGCAGCTTGGACAGAAAATGCAATACCACTGCTGGCCACTGGGTGGCAGGATATCCCCAAATATTGGATATTTGCTCTGCAGGGATCCTAAGACATTTTTTTTCCAATTTTAGTGTGTGTGTGTTTGTGTGTGTATTTCTCTGTATGTGTGTTTGTGTGTGTACCCACCCCACCCCATCTCTGACGTACTCCTCCTTGTGATCCGGAGACCCCCATCCTCTCTCAGGGTCGATATCCCCGTGACTCAGGTGAAGGAAGGAGCTTCGGATGGGGTGGCTGATCCGCGGTGCTCCAACAGGGGGCGCTCCTTCCTCGGCGGCTGCCACAACGGAAGAGGGGAAGATGCCCACTTTGAGCGTTCGCTTGTTCTGTCCTCGCCAGGTGGAGGATTCGGGGCTGGAGGGGCGAGAAAGGAGGGGGGATGAGAGGAATACACCCCCAGAAGTCCCCGTTGGGGTTTTTGGGACCCTCAGTTTTCAACATCTCGGACTACACCTCCCATCAACCTAGAAAGCCGGGGAAAGTTTTGGACGAGAGGGAATTGGTGGCGTTTTTTACAACTTGCAACATCTCAGCTAAGAGTCATGGACAAAGAAATAAACCAAGATTACTAGAAATTTGATGCTAGATAGATAAGAGATTAGCAGGAAGGGGGTTGGCCTAGATGACCTCACGGATCCCTGCCCTCCAAACAACTGTAGGAACAGAGGAAAGAAGAGAAATTGGATATTGAGGACTAGAAACTCGAAAAAGCAGGATGGCGCTGACGGGATAGGTTGGTTGTGCAATTGGGGAAGGGGCAGAAGGGGAGCAGACCCCTTCCCCTTCCCTCCCCCGCAAAAAATAGGGTCCCGGCATCCTCACTCACCCGCCTTCGATAATAGTGACCGGGTCGTTTGCTTCCAGCCTCAGCCAGCCGGGCTCCCCAAACCCACGACTGGCCGTCATCTCTCTGGGACGGAGCTGCGTTCAAAAGAGACACGGCGTGGTGAAAAAAGATGTGAGAGGGCAACATCCCCGTCGCTAAGCGAGATGGCCATGAAGTGAGGTTCTGGCAACCTTTCTTGCCACTCTTGTTAAATGAACCCCAGCCGTCGTTAAATAAAAGCCACGGTTGTTAAGCAAATCTGACGTCCCCATTGACTGTACTTGTCAGAAACGTGACACCGGATTGCTGCGACCGTCATAAATATGAATCAGTGGCCAGGCATCTGAATTTTGATCATGTGACTGGGGGTCTGGCAAACTCCCTGCCTTCCGGATGTGTGGACTTCACTTCCCAGAGTTCATAGCAGAAGTAGTTAATGGGCACTGCTAAGAATCCTGGGAGTTGAAGTCCTCATATCTATATACTCTAAAGGGACTCCAAACATGGCCCCTTTAAGATTTGTGGACTTCAACTCCCAGCATTCTCCAGCTCGCTGTGGAATTCTGGGAGTTGAAGTCCACATATCTTCATACTTTAAAGTCTCCAAACATGGCCTCTTTAAGATTTGTGGACTTCAACTCCCAGAATCCCTCAGCTCGCTTTGGAATTCTGGGAGTTGAAGTCCATGAGTCTTAAAGGGGCCCTGCCCTAAATTGGCTGATGCCACCTACCCAGCAGTCCCAACCTGGCCAGTTGCTGGCCAGAGAGGAATCTAGATATTCCGGGCACCAGGATGGCCTTCTCCCCCCCTGGCCCTGACCCATCCCAGGTGTTGTGTGAAGCAGGCTTTCCTCTCACCTCCTGCAACAGGTGGATGATTTCCCGGAATTTGGGCCTCTCTTCCGGGTTGTGAGCCCAGCATTTCAGCGCCAGGGCGTAGATGGTCCTTGGGCAATCTTCCGTCCTTTCCAAGCGCCCCCCTTCCCGGTCAATTTTGATCATGATCTGTGGGGAGGGACGGGGGTCAGGAAGGGGAAAGCAAACCTCCACTTGGAGGATGGAGGCGCAGAAAAAACTGCATCAAAAGTCCCTTTTTAATTTGGAAGAGAAATAATTTATGCTGCCTTCGTTGTTTTGATAAAAAAGGCCGTGAAGACGCCTAATATTCCTTCCTTCGCCTATTTTCCCCCCTCCACGACAACCCTGCGAGGTGGATTGGGCACCCAGCTTTCATGCGCTAGAACTCACCATCTCCTAGAGATTGGCCCACCGTCGTTCAGATGGCTTTCAGGCCTAAGGTCAGGACTAGAACTCCCCGTCTCCTGGTGAGTGGCCCAAAGTCACCCAGCCACTTACATGCCTAACATAGGACTATAATTCACTGTCTCCCGGTGATTGGACTAAAGTCACCCAGCCGCTTACATGCCTAACATAGGACTATAATTCACTGTCTCCCGGTGATTGGACTAAAGTCACCCAGCCGCTTACATGCCTAACATAGGACTATAATTCACTGTCTCCTGGTGATTGGCCCAAAGTCACCCAGTCCCTTTTATGCCTAAAGTGGGACTAGAACTCCCAGTCTCCCAGTGATTGGACTAAAGTCACCCAGTCCCTTTTATGCCTAAAGTGGGACTAGAACTCACTGTCTCCCAGTGATTGGACTAAAGTCACCCAACTGCTTACATGCCTAAGGTGGGACTAGAACTCCCAGTCTCCTGGTTTCTAGCCTGACGCCTCAATCACTGAACCAAACTGCCTCTAGATCATCAAACCTTTGCCCATTTTTATGCCTGGAAAAAAAACAACCAACAATTTATTGTAATGCCCCCTTGGCCTGGCCGCCATCTTGACTTTTTTGCCCTCCCTGGCAAAGCATCTCCGCTCCCCCTCAGCACCCTACCGGAAAGCACACTGCCTCTGAGCCATTCTGGCCCCGCAGCTGCCCGACCCTACCACCACCAGATTGCAGATGAGCAGAGCTGGAAGGGACCTTGGAGATCATCTAGTCCAACCCCTCTTGGCCTCACCTGCCTTCCCGTCAAGCCCACCCAGGGCTCCTCGCAGTAGGAAAACATCTCCCAAAGGGTCACCCCGAACATCCAGACGTCCGAGGCGCTGGTGAAGATGCCCAGGCGCAGACTCTCGGGGGCGCACCTGGAGGGGCAGCAAGAAGGAGGGGTGGGTGGGTGTCAGTTACCTGGTGGGGCTTGGGGGGGGCGGCCCCACCCGCAGCTTACCTGGGGAGGGCAGAAGTGGGGGGAGGTTAACAGCGCCGAGGCAAAATAAAATGGGCAAAGCGCAGAAGAGCAAAATTCAAAAAGGCGCCATCAAATTCTCCGCCCCAACCCTTCTGCAGGATGATTCGGCCAGTCCTCGACTTACGACCAAAACGGAGCCCCCCCCCAATATATGTTGCTAAGCGAGATGTTTCTTCAGGGACTTTTGCTCCATTTTCATGACCCATTTTTAAAGCGAATCCTTGCGGGGGTTCAAAGGAGTGGCCTGGTCGTTAGGCGAAGGAGTCCTCGACTTACGACCACAATCGAGACCCCAGTTTCTATTGCCGAGGGAGAGAGCCAAGTCAGTTTTTGCCCCGTTTTGCAACCTTTCTTGACACCGTTGTTAAGTGAATCGCCGCAGTGGTTAAGCTAGTCAGGTGGTTGTTAAGGGAACTCTAGCCGAAACTATGCATGGAATGCGCTCCCCCCCCCCTTTTCCTCATCATGGCAACTTTAGGAGTTGACATGCGGCTCCCCTCACCTTCCAAAAGCAACCTGTGCAAAGCAAAAACAATTTTGAGTACAGGTATCGCGACATAACCTTCGGGCTCAATTGTGGTCGTAAATCGAGGACTGCTTGCCTAAACCACCAATCTTTCGTACAGCTTGAAATATACATCAGGAGGAACAGAAATCAGAAGGGAATTTGCAAGCCGAGATTCGATCTTAAGCACAAACCAACCACGATTTGCAAAAGGGGTCAGTAAGAGGATGATCGGAGCATTTCTCTGCTCAGGGATCCTTCGGGGTGCTCGGAGACACCCCAAATGTTCACCCCACCCACCCCAGACCTCTCCCTTAAATCTTGACGTGGCACATTCCTTCGTTCAGGTCTCGACAGCACATGGCAAGGCGCTAGTCCTCATGACCGCTGAGGGTTCAGCAGCCGCCCCAGGTGACAGGGGAAAGAGGCAGTGAAACCCTCCCCCACTTTGGGGAGCCTTACCAGGCGAACGGGATGCGCCGGTGGGCGGACATGACGTAGCGGTCACTCTTGCTGGACAGCGGGCGCATCAGGCCGAAATCGCCAATCTTGGCGTGGTCCTCGGAGACGAGGAGGATGTTGCGGGCAGCCAGATCCCGGTGGACGAAGAGCTTGGACTCCAGGTAAGCCATGGCCCCCGCCACCTGCACGGCGTAGCTCCAGAGCTGGTGCAGAGGGAAGGGCGGCTGGAGTCGGTCGTAGAGCGAGCCCAGCGCGGCCAATTCCGTCACCTGCCAAGAGAAAGGGCTCAACCGTGGCTCCCACGCATCCATCGTCCCCGTCTTCTGAACCCCCAAATGACTCGGCAAATCTTCAGACCTTCCTGATCTTCAACCACCACCACTCACTCAGGGAAATCTAACAGAATAACAGTGTTGAAAAATAGCCTAAAGGTCATCTAGTCCAACCCCCTAATCAGAATAACAGAATAGCAGAGTTGGAAGGGGCCTTAAAGGTCATCTACTCTAACCCTCTCCTTGGAATAACAGAATAACATTGGAAGGGGCCTCGGAGGTCATCTAGTCCAAACGCTTCCTCAGAATAACAGAGTTGGAAGGGACCTTGGAGGTCATCTAGCCCAACCCCCTGCTCAGAATAACAGATTAATAGAGTTGGAAGGGGCTTTATAGGTCATCTAGTCCAACCCGCTCCTCAGAATAACAGATGGAAGGGACCTCAGAGGTAATTTAATCTAACCGCTTCCTCAGAATAACAGAGTTGGAAGGGACCTTGGAGGTCATCTAGCCCAACCCACTGCTCAGAATAACAGAGTTGGAGGTGACCTCAGAGGTCATCTAGTCCAGCCCCCTGCTCAAGAAGGAGACCCTTACCGAATAATTAGAGTTGGAAGGGACCCTGGAGGTCATCTAGCCCAAACCCCTGCTCAGAATAACAGAATAGCAGAGTTGGAAGGGACCTTGGTGGTCATCTAGTCCAACCCCCTACTCAGAATAACAGAATAACATTGGAAGGGACCTTAGAGGTCATCTAATCCAACCCCAGAATAACAGAATAATAGAGTTGGAAGAGACCCTGGAGGTCATCTAGCCCAACCCCCTCCTCAGAATAACAGAATAACATTGGAAGGGACCTTAGAGGTCATCTAATCCAACCCCAGAATAACAGAATAATAGAGTTGGAAGAGACCTTGGAGGCCATCTAGCCCAACCCCCTGTTCAAGCAAGGAGATCCTGCCTACGCCATTCCAGACAAATGCTTCTCCCATCCTCCTCTGCAGGCGAGTCATTGTGGGGGGGTCCCTCTTACCATCTTGAGGGGCTGGGTAAGAACCACGCCGTGGAGGCGGAGGAGATGGGGGTGATCCAGGCAGCACATGGCGTTGACCTCATTGAGGAAGTCAATCAGGGCCCCCGGGTCGGAGGAGACATCTGAACGCAGCGTCTTTGCGGCCACCGGGATCTGGGAGGAGGCAAAAAGACAGTTGGCTACCGGCCGGACGAGACCTGTCTCGGGGATGCCAGAGTTAAATTAAGGGAACACCTCTTGGTGTCCTTTCCCCTTTATATGCGGAAAGTTCTAGAAAGGGCAACGTGTGTGAAATACGACTGTGGCACAAGAACTGGTGATTCTGGTGGGCTGAGAGATCTCCGTTGGCCAATTGGACCCTGATTTTCTTTAAAAACCATTAATGGCTCAGCACTGGATCACCTGGTGGTGTCCTTTCCTTCTCTCGATATTCCTAGCTATTCTGATCTACAGAAGCCTTTCGGAAATAGAGGGAAGGCCCTTCTCCTGGGGGCGGGGGGCTGGGGGGGGGGCTGGGATGCAGAATATGTTCCCTGACAAACTGCAGCTTCCCCTCCCCCCCCACCCAGGACAGACAGTCCTCGACTTACGACCGCAGCTGGAATGAGAATTTCCATTGCTGAGCCAGACGGTTATTAAGAGCGTCTGGCTCAGTTCGACCATTTTTCTCCATACGGCAGTTCAGAGAATCCCTGCAGTTGTTAAGTGAGTCATGTGGTCGTTAAACGAACACAGCTTCAAGCAAACCGTCGTAGATACATGCCGGTTGCCAAGCGCCTGAATTTTGGTGGCCGAACAGTTGGTAATGCAGCGAGGGTCGTAAGTCTGAGGATGTCGTAAATCACTTTCCTTGCCATGGTCAGTTTGAACGGTCGTAAGTCAGAGACTGCCGGTAATGGGAACAGTGGCAAAGGACTGTCTCTTTGGCCAAGTTGAACCCAGTTTGCATTTTACAGACGATCCTCGACTTACGACAGCAACGAAGGCCTAAATTTCTGACGCTAAGTGAGACATTTGGGAAGCAAATTTCCCCCCCTTTTACGACCTTTCTTCGGTTGTTAAGGGAATCACTGCAAAGGTTAAACGAATCACACGGTCGTTAAGTGAATCCGGCTTTGTCCGAAGATCGTAAAAAGAGGATCGTGTGACCCCGGGACATTCCAGCAGTCATAAGGAGGGGTTAGTAGCCAACCGTCTGAATTTTGCTCATAGGGTTGCTTGCCACGGTCGTAAGTGTGAGAAACAGTCGTAAGTCACTTATCAGCGCCGTTGTGACTTTGAATGGCCACTAAGAGAACCATTGTAAGTCGAGGACTGCCTGTAATGACACGGGCGCCTAGTTCAGCCAGGCGCAGGCCAAGAAAGCTTAGCAGCGGATGGGCCAAAGGCCGGGCGCTTACCAAGGCGCCGCCGGGCGCGTGCCACTCGGCACGATGTACCACCCCGAAGCATCCGTCACCCAGCCGCTCGCAGATGCGGAGGTCCCACTCGCTGATCAGACACTTGAGGGAGGCGTCCGTGTCCAGCCGGGGAGGGACCGGGGGCTGGGAGTTGGGGGTCTCTTCGCTTTCGGGGCTTCGCACCCCTGTGAACATCTGGCAGGGGCAAAGGGAGAGAGAGAGAGAGAAAGGGCATCGGTGCCCATCAGGATGCCACGAAGCAGCTGCCCGCGGGAGAATACAGGCGCTCTAAGTGCCCAAGTCGCGACAGCTGGGGGCCGCTGAGGAGAGGCAGGAAAACGTCACTAACAAGAGTCGAAAAGCAACAGCACAACACAGAGCGTCCTCGAGTTACGACCATCACAGAGCCTGTCCCTCACGGTCGTCAATCCTAACAGTTGTAAAAGAGATCGTTCGTGTCATTTTACGATGTTTGGGGCAGCTGTCGTTAAGCGAACGCCGCAGTCATAAAGCGAAACACCCCCACGGTCGTTAAGTGAAACATCACGGTTGTTAAGCACACCCAGTGTTCGCTGTGGTGTGGTTTTCCCGAAAAGTGGGAGCAAGTGGATTAAAAAAAAAAAGGCCAAATCCAATCTCAACATCTGGCTGATTGTGTAACCCACTGCTTTCCCTTCTTAACACCATGAAACAGCCACATCTGTCTATCTTAGGGGCTTGGGAAGGTTGGTAAACAGGCCGAATCCAGTTTGAACATCTGGCTGGCTTTGCTACCAACCGTAATAATATACTTTCCACTCTTAACACCACAAAACAGCCACATCTGCCTGTCTTAGGGGTTTGGGGAAAGACTGGAGAGGTGAACAAAAATGCAAAGCCAGTCTCAACATCTGGCTAACTTTGCAACCAACTTTAATAACAGGCCTTCCCTCCTCAACACCATCCAACAGCCACATCTGTCTATCTTAGGGGGTTTGGGAAGGACTGGAGAGGTGGATACAGGTCGGATCCAGTTTGAACATCTGGCTGACTTTGCAAATAACCGTAATAATAGTTTTCCCTCCTTAAAGACCACCCAGCAGCCACATCTGCCTATCTTTGGGAAGGTGGGTAAAGAGGCCAAATCCAGTTTGAACATCTGGCTGACTTTGCAACCCACCATAATAACAGAGCTTCCCTCCTCCACACCACCCAACAGCCACATCTGTCTATCTTACGGGGTTTGAGGAAGGACCGGAGAAGCGAACAAAAATATAATAAAATCTGAACATCTGTCTGACTATAATAAATAAAAATATTGCTTCCGTCCCACAACGAGGCCTTTTATTTAACACATCAAAGAAGCACATCTGCCCCTCTTAGGGGTTTTGGGGAGGACTCCAGAGGTGGATCTAAAAGGCCCTGAACATCTGCTGGCTGTAAAACAACCTGCAACAACCACAAAAACAATAACACACAACGTTTAATTAGCACGTTCTAAACTTCCTCCCAAACCGCAGCCAGGAAGGGCATATTTCCGTCGCCAAGCGGGCAAGGGGAGCCAGCTCAGCGTGTTTCGGTGCCCTCCAGGGGCAGCAGGCGACGGTTGGCGGAAGGTCTTGGAGGCAAGGAAGGACATGCCAGTGCCGTGTCTGCCGCCAGCATGCCATGAGGTCACGGCTCAAATGGCAAAGTCTACGGGGCTGGGCCAACTCACTGTTGTGAGTGCCACGGTCGGCTCCAGTTGGGTGACGGGGTGACGGGAGGGGCAGGGGGTTGCCTGGGCTGGCTGAGATGGGTTGTTTTCTCGCAGACGTCTCGTGACCCGAGTAGGGAACAGCATCAGTGCTAGAAGGGAAAGGGGTGGGTGTTTTTGTAGCACTGGTGTTGTTCCATAGTTGGGTCGTGAAAGGTTTGCAAGAAAATAGCCAAGCTCAGAGACCACCTAGGACCCCATAGTCCTCTTCCTCCTCCTCCTCCTCCTCCTCCTCCTCTCCATAAACCCTATTCCCTTCTAACACTGATGATGTTCCCTAAATGGGTCATGAAACGTCTACAAGAAAACTACCAAGCTCAGACAGCACCAAGGACCCCACAGTTCTCCTCCTCTTTCTCCTCCTTCTCCTCCTCCCCATAAACCCCTCTTCCTTCTAGCACTGATGATGTTCCCTAAATGGGTCATGAAACGTCTGCAAGAAAACTACCAAGCTCAGACAGCACCAAGGACCCCACAGTTCTCCTTTTTCTCCTCCTTCTCCTCCTCCCCATAAACCCCTCTTCCTTCTAGCACTGATGAGGTTCCCTACTTGGGTCACAAAACGTCCGCAAAAAAACCTCCACCCAGGACCCCACAGTTCAACCCCCGCGCTACAAAGATCCTCCTCTCTTGTCAAGTGGGGGAATCACCTCCGCCCCCCTCCCCAAATAAACCCACCTGTCTTTCACCTCTCCAAATCCACCCCACGAGAACAGCTGGATTCCCAAGGCTGCAGAAATCCCAGGAGGGGGACGTATTTTGCGAAGCCCTCCCCGGCCTGTCCCTTCGAGGGAGGGTCCCACCACTCACCTTATAGACCCAGGACTTGGGGCGCTGGCTTTGACCCTTCCGGCGTTTCAAGGCCTCTTCGAGCCGCCGCTGACCTGGAAGATAAAAACACTGAGCGGCGGGACGATGCCTCAGTCCGGGGGAAACCCGAATTCAAACCCGAATCACGGTTGCAGGTAAGACCCCTTTGCCTCGATGGGTGACTTAAGTGGGGGGGGCTTCGTGATCTCTTGGAAATGATTCCCATATAATATTCCTTTCTATAGGCCAAATGTGGCCCCTTTAAGACTTGTGGACTACGGTTCCCAGAATTCCCCCAGCAGCCATTTTGCCTCCACTCTACTGAAGTGAAGATATATTACATCTACTGCCGTATTCCCACCATCTATGATTAAGAAACTAAGAAAAAAAAAACACGATAAAGTTGTCTATTTATCTTTCTTCTTGTCCCATCCATGCTGAATTCTGGGTAAATCTCTGCTGGCTGAGGAATTCTGGGAGTTGAAGTCTACAAGTCTTAAAAGGGGCCAAACAAAAGGGGGGGGAGAAATTATCAGAAAGGGGAGACCTTTACATATTCAATATAAATAGACACTTGTCCCTTTTGAGCCCCTGTATCATCCTGTATTATATACCAGGCACCTTCCCCAGATTTTTCTCTCTGGTGCTCATGAGGACTAGAAACTTGTGAGAGATGGCATCTCTGAGCAGACTCCTCCGTTACAGGCATCCTTCGACTTGCCACTGTTTAGCAACCGTTCACAGATTACAATGGCACTGAAAAAGGTGATCTATCTATCTATCTATCTATCTATCTATCTATCTATCTATCTATCTATCTATCTCTGTCTACCATCTTTCTCTCTCTCTCTCTCTTTCTCTCCATATCTATTATCATCTATCTATCTATTATCATCTATCTATCTATCTATCTATCTATCTATCTATCTATCTATCTATCTATCATCTTTTCTGTCTATCAATTGATCATTCTCTCTCTCTCTCTCTCTCTCTCTCTCTCTATCTATCTATCTATCTATCTCTATCTATCATCTATCTATCTATCTATCTATCTATCTATCTATCTATCTATCTATCTATCTATCTATCTCTATCTATCATCTATCTATCTATCTATCTATCTATCTATCTATCTATCTATCTATCTATCTATCATCTTTTCTGCCTATCAATTGATCATTCTCTCTCTCTATATCTATCTATCTATCTATCTATCTATCTATCTATCTATCTATCTATCTATCTCTATCTATCATCTATCTATCTATCTATCTATCTATCTCTATCTATCATCTATCTATCTATCTATCTATCTATCTATCTATCTATCTATCTATCTATCTATCATTTATCCATCATCTTTTCTGTCTATCTATCAATCGATCATTCTCTCTATATCTATCTATCTATCGATCATCTATCTATCTATCTCTGTCTATCTATCTATCTATCTATCTATCTATCTATCTATCTATCTATCATCTACTTATCTATCTATCTATCTATCTATCTATCTCTATCTATCTATCTATCTATCTATCATTTATCCATCATCTTTTCTGTCTATCTATCAATCGATCATTCTCTCTATATCTATCTATCTATCTATCATCTATCTATCTATCTCTGTCTATCTATCTATCTATCTATCTATCTATCTATCTATCTATCTATCTATCTATCTATCTATCATCTACTTATCTATCTATCTATCTATCTATCTATCTATCTATCTATCTATCATCTTTTCTATCTATCTATTGATCATTCTCTCTATATCTATCTATCTATCTATCTATCTATCTATCTATCTATCTATCTATCTATCTATCTATCTATCACCACTTTTCACACTTATGACCTTTGCAAAATTTGGATGCTTGGCAACTGACTCATATTTATGACCGTTGCAGCGTCCTGGGATCACACGATCCCCTTTTGCAACCGTCCACGGGGAAGCCGGATTCACTGAACAACCGTGTGACTAGCTTAACCACTGCAGTGACTCGCTTAATGACGGTGGCCAGAAATGTCGTCAAACGGGACAAAAACTCACTTAACAATCGCCTCGTTTAGCAACATAAATTGGGGTCCTAAATTGAGGACTACTGCTATGTTTCTTTATTTTAAACATAGGCCCAATTTTGAATTCCTATCTCATCCTCCTTTTGTACCCCGCACCTCATGAGGACTAGAAACTTGGGAAGTCTTGCGAGAGGCGCCAGCTCTGAGCAGAGTTACCTCGCACTACCCCGCATCCACGACCCCGCGCTCCCGGCCTCACCTGGGCGCCCCATGCCGATGCGGTCCAGGTCGGGGGGCTTGACGTAGTCGAAATGGCTGGGGCGGGTGACGTGAAGCTCATCCCGGATCCGGGTGTAAAACTGCTCCAGTTGGATTTCGCTCAGCAGCTGCAGCAGCCATTCAGTCCCGTCGTCTGGCGCCATCGGGGGGGCGGGGGTGGGGGGGACTACAGGGGTGGGGGGAAGAAATAGACAAACCTCATATTAGGGGGGTGAAAGCAGCAGCCACATTTGCGGGAGCAGTGCTCAAAAGGGAGTCGAGAAGTTGTTGCCCAGGTCAGATTCACTGATTTCTATCAGTTTCCAGACTTCTCCTGCTAGGCATGCAGCTTGGCTCGCTGGCTAGAGTGATCTTTTTCTCTCTCTTTCTTTTAGTAGATCTGTGGTCAGCCCACAGATTGGCCAAGTGAAAACTATTATGGCGACTTTCTCTGTGGTTTTGCAGATGCACTGCAAGCAGAGATAAATCCCTTCTGTGGGCAACCTAACTTGGCTAAATAGTTTTGTGTTGTGTTGGGTTCTGTTCTCTATTTCAATTTTCAATTTTCTGTATCCTATGTCCTATTCTGTTCTGTGTTTTATTTTCTATTCTGTTCTATTCTCTATATATTATATTATATATGTGTGTGTGTTGTATTTGTGTTGATAAATAAATAAAGGGATAATATTATATTCTGTTCTATTCTGCATTCTGTATTCTATATTTGTATTCTGTGTTCTATTCTATTATATTCCCTATTCTATTCTAATTCTCTATTCTATTCTGTTCTATTCTTTATTCTAATTATTCTATTCTATTTCTATTTTGTTCTGTTCTATATCTTATTCTATTCTATTCTATTCTATTCTATTCTATTCTATTCTATTCTATCCTATCTATTTCTATTCTATTCTTTATTCTAATTCTCCTATCCTATCCTATCCTATCCTATCCTATCCTATCCTATCCTATCCTATCCTATCCTATCCTATCCTATCCTGAATTCTATTCTCTTCTGTTCTGAATTCTATTCCATTCTATTAGATTCCTTAGCTGGTATCTGTGAGGAATTATATCTTCCATCGCCATGCCTTCATTAGAAACTTGCCGTAAATTTGCCCTCACAGTTTGAAAAAATTTCCAGAGTGTGTTATTTTTATTTTCAGTCCAGGAAACCACTTGTCATCCCCGAGGGGGGGACAAGTCTAAGGTTCTAAGTCTAAGAAATAAATAAACATCTCCTCTAGATAATGCTAGCCAGCCAAAGTGGAAATGCCAGTGCAAAGGGGATTGCTGGGGAAGGGGCATCAGAGGGGATGGGGGGGATAAAAAAAAGTCAAAACGCTCCCCCCTCGAGCCCCTGTCTCTTTTTTAACAGAATAATAGTGTTGGAAGGGACCTTGGAGGTCTTCTAGTCCAACCCCCTGCTCAAGCAGGAGAACCTACACCATCCCAGTCAAATAGCTGTCCAGTCTCTTCTTGAAAACCTCCAGTGATGAAAGCACCCACAACCTCCAGTGGCAAGGAGTTCCACTGGTCAATTGCCCTCACTGTTAGGAAGTTTCCCCTTGATCAGTTTCCCTCCGTTGCTTCTTGATCTGCCTTCTGGGGGCTTTGGAGAATAAATTGACCCCCTTCTTCTTTGGGGCAGCCCCTTAAATACTGGAAGATTGCTATCATCTCACCCCTAATTTTTCTTTTTTTTCCCCAAAAAACTTTTTTATTTATTTTTAATTTTCAAAACAAACATAAAAATCCTCCTTCTTTACATCCTGTAGAAAGTGTATCAGTTGGTTACAAAAGGTTTTTGTGCATCTCTTCTACCGTCATCAAGTATAATTCATATTAACTCTAGTATCTTAACTCAAATGTTTATACATATCACCATCATCATACCTCCACTTTTATTTGACTATGATTGTTTAAACGTCCTTCATCATAAAATATAGCAAAATGTAATACATAACCACATACTGGCATTTCATTTACTTATTTATAAAATCCTCCATTAACATTAAATCCTTATATCCTATTCTAGCTAAACTTCCATAATATTTAATAACAGAGTTTTCTAATCCTCCTTTCCAAATCGCTGTTTGCAATTTACATCCGATTTTCTTATATTATACCCATACATATATATAGATTATTATTATTATCCTTTCTTTATTTGTCTATATCCTATATCATAACATTTTCCCTCTAATAATCAAAACTTAACTGTGTATAATTTAGTTCTTTTTTTAAAATTGTTATTATTATTATTGACCTTTATATATAATCCAAAAGGATTTCTAGCCTTCCCTTCACGGGTATCATTCAATATTCATATCCAATTTTTCTTTTCTTTAGACTGGACAAACCCAAATCTTGCAATTGTTCTTCATATGTTTAGTCTTCAGGTCTTTGATCCTCTTAGTTGCTCTTCTCTGCACTTTTCCCAAAGTCTCCACATCTTTTTTGTAATGTGGAATTTGGTGTTTGTGTGTGTGTGTGTGTGTGTGTGTGTGTGTGTCTGTCTGTCTGTCTGTCTGTCTGTCTGTCTGTCTATCTATCTATCTATCTATCTATCTATCTATCTATCTATCTATCATCTCTCTCTATCAATCTATCTATCTCTATCTATTTATCTATATATCTAGCTATCATCTCTCTCTCTCTCTCTCTAATCAGTGACGTGCGGTGAGGTTTACGGCTGGTGAGGCTGGTGATGTCATCAGGAAGGCGGGGAATGGGACCACGTGTGCTGGAGCCTGAGGCTGCCTCAGCCTCAAGCACACGTGATCCCATTCCCCACCTTCCTGAGCGCGCTTCGCCGGCTCGCGTTCCGTGATCCCCAACAGCAGCTGCTTTTCTGTGCGTCTGGCGTTTAGGACATCCGGCTATCTACCTAAATGCCAGACGCACAGAAAAGCACTGAAAAGCACTTCGCCTCCAAGCCACTTCGTCTTGATGATGTCGCTGACATCGCTGCTGGGCGCAGCCGGACGGAAGTAACCAGTGGCGCTGAGGAGTCCGGGCAGACGAAAGAGCGAGCGAGCGAGCGATGGAGGATCAGGCAGCCTGATCCTCGGTCGCTCGTCCGCCGGACTGCCTCGACGCCACTCTCGCTACCTCCGTCCATCCGCGCATGGCAGCTGCGGCGACGTCATCAAGCCCCTGCCACTTCTGGACATCTATTGCAGTCGCGAGGAGCGCGCAAAGTACAGCGGAGGCAGGAAGGTTATTGCCGCTTCCGAGAACCCTCCTGCCTCCGCCGGTTGCCCAGCTGGCACTGCCCCGCGTGCGCTCCTCCTCCTCCCTCCTCTTCCTCTTATATATATGAAACTCCCTTGTGGATATTATTATTATATATTATTATTTCATGATGAGAGGTGAGGCTCTGCCTCCCCTGCCTCCAATGACCGCACGTCCCCGCTCTCTATCTATCTATATATCATCCATCCATCTATCTATCTATCTATCTATCTATCTATCTATCTATCTATCTATCTATCTATCTATAGCTATCATCTTTGTCTGTCTGTCTGTCTGTCTCTCTATCTATCTATCTATCATCTCTCTTTATCTATCTATCTATCTATCTATCTATCTATCTATCATCTATCTATCTATCTATCTATCTATCTATCTATCATCTATCTATTCTATTCTATTCTATTCTACTCTATTCTACATCATATTGTAAGTAAACACACACACACAAACGCGTATATACATATATTACACACCAGGGTTCTGAAGGAACTGGCAGACGAGATCTCAGAACCACTGAATTATATCTTTCAGAGATCCTGGAGCACCGGGGAACTACCAGAGGACTGGAAAAGAGCTGATGTGGTTCCCATCTTCAAAAAAGGGGGGGAAATAGATCCAGGAAATTACAGACCTATTAGCCTGACCTCAATACCAGGAAAGATTCTGGAAAAGATAATCAAGCAACGAATTAGCTAACACCTAGAAGTAAACAAAGTAATAGCCCAAAGCCAACATGGGTTTGTCAAAAACAGATCGTGCCAGACTAATCTTATTGCATTCTTTGACAAAGGGACAAAATTAGTGGACCAGAGGAATGCCGTCGATATAGTTTACTTGGACTTCAGGAAGGCATTCGATAAGGTAGACCATAACCTACTACTAGATAAAGTAGAAGAATGTGGGTTAGACAGCATCACCACCAGATGGATTCGTAACTGGCTGACCAACCGCACTCAACGTGTAGTCCTCAATGGAACTGCATCTACATGGAGGGAGGTATGCAGTGGAGTCCCCCAAGGCTCTGTTTTGGGCCCAGTACTCTTCAACATCTTCATCAATGATTTGGACGAGGGAATAAATGGGGAATTCACCAAATTTGCAGATGACACCAAGCTGGCAGGAATAGCCAACACTCCAGAAGACAGGCTGAAGATACAGAAGGATCTTGACAAACTTGAACATTGGGCACTATCTAATAAAATGAAATTCAATGGTGAAAAGAGTAAGGTTCTACATTTAGGCAACAAAAACGGAATGCACAGGGACAGTATAGGTGGTACCTTGCTCAGTAGTAGTAACTGTGAAAGGGATCTTGGAGTCCTAGTGGACAACCATTTAAATATGAGCCAGCCGTGTGCAGCGGCTGCCAAAAAAGCCAAGACAGTTCTAGGCTGCATCAACAGAGGGATGGAATCAAGATCACGTGAAGGGTTAATGCCACTTTATACGGACTTGGTAAGGCCACACTTGGAATAAGGCATTCAGTTTTGGTCACCACGATGTAGAAAAGATGTGGAGACTCTAGAAAGAGTGCAGAGAAGAGCAACAAAGATGATTAGGGGACTGGAGACTAAAACATATGAAGAACGGTTGCAGGAACTGGGTATGTCTAGTTTAATAGAAAGAAGGACAAGGGGAGACATGATAGCAGTGTTCCAATATCTCAGGGGTTGCCACAAAGAAGAGGGAGTCAAACTATTCTCCAAAGCACCTGAGGGTAGAACAAGAAGCAATGGGTGGAAACTAATCAAGGAGAGAAGCAACTTAGAACTGAGGAGAAATTTCCTGACAGTGAGAACAAATTAATCAGTGGAACAACTTTCCTCCAGAAGTTGTGAATGCCCCAACACTGGAAGTCTTTAAGAAGATGTTGGATAGCCATTTGTCTGAAACGGTATAGGGTTTCCTGCCTAGGCAGGGGGTTGGACTAGAAGACCTCCAAGGTCCCTTCCAACTCTACTATTGTATTGCATTGTATTGTATACATACATACATACACACAATATGGTATAATGTGGCTTTTTAGAAGCCTTGTGGCCACCATCTTGTCTTTTTTTTCACCCTATCCCCTTCTCGCCTTACCCAGCCTTCTGAATCTATCCCACCCACCCCTAATTTCCCTGCATGGGAGCCCCCTCCCCTGTGAAGTTGGCCCAGCCTCAAGCAAACATGGAACAGGGTCACTTGGTCCTATTAACACTGGACACCGGTTTGTTTGGGGAGGGGTGGTGGTCAAGGGGCTTGGTTGTCTTTGCAAAGAGGAGCAGGGGAAGGGGCCGCCAGAGGTTCCCCCACCCCCCTTGAGCTCCTGTATGAAAAGCAGCCCAACAACCCTCTCTCATAAGTGGGGGGGATGAGGGCTGCCCCATCTCTCTCCCCACAGGGCTGGGGGCGGCTAAAAGAACCCCATTTCTTTTGCAGGAATGAGGAGGAGGGCTGCCCCCAGAGGGGTGGGGGGGTCTTCCTCCTGATAGCCCTGGCATCTGGCACCGGCCCATCGCCCCTCTCCCCCTCAGCACCCCCTTACATACACCCCCCACCCCCCACCCCCGTGGCAGGGGTCCTTAGCCCAAGCCACCCACGTGTCTCTGTGTGCCAAGTGGGCAAACCCCCCCCTGCCCTCTCCCATTCCTCTGCCCCCCCTCCCAACCGCCCCTTTGCCAGAAATTGCCACAAATTGCAAATGAAAAGGAATTTAATCCCGCTAATGTGTCAAACCCCCCCCCCCCGGATGATTTGGCTCTGCAGGAGAGGCCGAAGGCATAAGACACCCCCCACCTCCCACGGGGACCCTCTGGATGCCTCTGATTTCGTTTATTTCCTGTAATCCGCATCAGAGAATCAGAGTTGGGGCTCACTCAAGGACATGTAGTCCAGCCCCCTGTTCATGCAAGACCCACTCAAGATCGGGGACTTCAGCTCCCAGAATTGGAGCTGCAGATATTCTCTTGGGGGGGGGGGGAGAGCCTCCCAGAATTCCCCAGCCACCATGCTTTAATATAATCTGGACTTCAACTCCCAGAATTCCCCAGCCACCATAGTTTAATATATTTAGACTTCAACTCCCAGAATTCTCCAGCTGGCATGTTTTAAGATGTCTGGACTCCAATTCCCAGAATTCCCCAGCCACCATAGTTTAATATATCTGGACTTCGACTCCCAGAATTCCCCAGCCACCATGCTTTAAGATGGCTGGACTTCCATTCATCCACCTGCATCTCTTCCGTTTTCCCTTTCACAAAAACTGTCCCCTGGGTGGTTTTCTCAAACCAGATCCTTCTCGTCTCGACCCATTTAATTTCATTTATTGAATTTTATTCAATAATGAAATTATTTATTTCTCGCAATGAAGGCACCGCTCCCTCCCAGAAAAAAAAGAGCATTAAAAACCATTTTAAAGCGTGAAACATTTAAAATGTTTACCTTTACATTTAAATTTTAAAAGGGCAAGGGGTGTTCAAACTGGACATGAAAAGAGAATTCTTGCCACCGTGGAGGGTCAGAAAAAAATCACATGAAACTGGCCGTCCTCGACTTACAGCCATCCGTTGAGCGACCGAAGTTTTCGACAGCCCCGGAGAAAGCGACTTACAGCCAGTCCTCGCCTTTACAATGGTCATTATCGTTTCCCTAAAATCATGCGATCAGAATTCGGACGTGGGGCCAACCGACTCGTATTTACGACGGTCGTCGCGTCCCGGGGTCACATGATTCCCTTTTGAGACCTTCTGACAAGCCAGGTCGATGGGGTAGGGGGATGTTGGGGACGGACACCGGATTTGTTTAACGACCGTGTGACTCACTTAACGGTGATTCACTTTACAACGGTGTGCCTGTGTTGTGTTTTGCTTAACGAGCCTGGCAAAAATGGCCGCAAAATTGGAGGCAACTCACTTAATAACCAACTTGGTGAAGAATGAAAATTCGGGTCCCAATTTTGGTTGTAAAACGAGGACTACCCATAGCTCCTTTTCTGCCTAGGAGCACAACTTTGGCCAGCTACTGACTCCTGATTTTCTTGGCTGCACCTGTACAAGGGGGTCCTCGACTTAAAACATTTCGTTTAGTGACCAAAGTTATGATGACACTGAAAAAGGGGCTCAGGGCTGTTTTTCACACTTACGTCATGCGATCAAAATTCAGACAGTGACTCACATTTATGATGGTCTCCTTTTGTGACCGTCTGACAAGCAAAATCCAGGGGGAATCCAGATTCACTTAACAACCGGGTTACTCACTTAACAATGGCAGCAATTCACTTAACGACAGTGGCAAGAAAGGTCGTAAAACAGGGCAAAATTCACTTAGCAACAGAAACGTTGGGTCTCAATTGTGGCCGTAAGTCGAGGACTATCTATACAGAATGACTCTCTCCTTTCCACAAGTTCAATACCAGGCAACCTTTTGAATAAGCATCATTTTTAAAAATTATAGAATGATTAATTGAATTAACCAGGGAAACTCCTTGCCACCAGAAGCTGTGAGTGCTCCAGCCTTGGAGGTTTTGGGAAAAAAAGCCAGACTGGACAACCTTTTCACCCAAATGGTATAAATTGTCCTACCCTGAACAAGGGCTTGGACTACAGCTAGTCCTCGACATACGACCGCAACTGAGCCCGAAGCCTCCGTTTACGAAGCGAGACAGTTATGACGTGAATTTTGCCCCATTGACCGCGTCGTTAATGGGATCACTGCAGGGGTGAAGTTAGCAACAGCGTTACTAAGCGAATCCTGCTCCCCCGTTGACGGTCACAAAAGGGGATCATCTGAATCCCCGGGGGACACTGCGACCGTCATAAATACGAGTTCGATGCCAAGCGCCTGAATTTTAACCCCCGAGGTGCCTCAACGGTCGGCAGGGTGAAAAAGCAGACCGCCAATCCATTTTCCCCCCAGTGCCGTTTGTGACTTCGAACCGTCACTAAACGAGCTGCCGTAAATCAAGATGACCTGTCTAGGAGACCAGCCGGTGAGGACTCTATGGTCTGTCTTCTAAGCCGAATAGTGTTGGATTTTTCCAGGGCGGGGGAGGAGCGCTTCAAAGTGATCTCTGACCTCACCAGCCGCCGATCCAAATGGATCCCCGGGATCCATCTGGAACCCTCCTTTCTTCTCCACGGGTCGGCCTCAGTTGTCTCCATCTGCACAATGGGTGCATTTTTGCCCCCCAGGCCGAAGTGAGGCAGAGAAAAGGCAAATATTACAAACCTAGGAGAGGGGAAATTAAAGGAATGCGTTGTTAGGGTGTGTGTTTGTGTGTGTGTCAAACTCCGAAGGCGCCTTGGGGGGGGATGGCACGGAGCCAAGGCTGGAGTCACCCACGGAAGAACCTGGGGGGGGTGGCGGGGGGGGAAAGAAATGTCTCCTTCCCCTTGCAAAACAGGGCTTTTATTTGGCCCTTCTAATGATTACCTGCCCCGCCAGGTGAGCCAAAGTTCCAAAGTGGGGAGGTGGAAAAAATGTTTTTTTCTTCCCTGCGTGGAAAAAGTCCTGGAGGGCAAAGGAGAACGGGGAGGGGGGGAGGAAGGGGGAGAGGCAGGAGGGGAAGGGAAGGTGAGCAGAATTCCTGGGGGGGCGGGGTGGGGGGGTGGGAGAGAGACAGCGTAGAAGCTGAGCGGGCCAGATTTCATTTCTTAATTAAGAAATTTAGAGATCAAATGGAGGGAGAAAGAAAAAGAAAAAGAAAAAGGAAGGAAGGAAGAAAAGGAAGGGAGGAGAGAGGGAGGGAGTAAGAAAAAGAAAAAGGAGGGAACGAAAGAAAGGAGGGAGGGAGTAAGAAAAAGAAAAAAGGAAGGAAAGGAAAGAAAGAGGGAAGGAGGGAAGGAGGAAAGGAAGGGAGGGAGCAAGAAAAAGAAAAAAGGAAGGAAGGAAGAAAAGGAAGGAAGGAGAGAGGGAGGGAATAAGAAAAAGAAAAAGGAGGGAAAGAAGGAAGAGGGAGGGAAGGAAGGAACGAAATAAAGGAGGGAGGGAGGAAGAAAAAGATAAAGAAAAAAGAAGGGAAAGAAGGAAAGGGGGGAATAAGAAAAAAGAAGGGAAGTAAGGAGGGAAGGAGGGAGGGAACGATAGAAGGGAGGGAGGGAGGAAGAAAAAGAAACAAGGAAGGAAGAAAAGGAAGGAACGAAAGAAGGGAGGGAGGAAGAGAAAGAAAAAAGGAAGGAAGGAAGCAATGAAGGACACACACCTGGCCGTAGAAAGCGAGAAAGGACCCCCCCCCTTCGGAACTTTTGGAGGGACTTCTCTGCCCCCTCCCCCATTCTCTGCCCCCCCCTCACCTGCGATCCGCGGAGAGAGCTTCGCTCCGTCTGTTGTGGCAACCGACGCTGCTTTCTTCTCTCTCTCTCTTTCTTTCTTTCCTTCCTTCCTTCCTTCCTTCCTTCTTTCCTTCCTTCCTGGACGGGCAGCCAAGGGAGGCGGGCGGCTTCCCCACGCCTCCCCCGCGCCTCACCTGGCCGCCAGGTGGGAGGAGGCGGAGGCGGGGTTGGGTCGGGACGAGCCGCGCGCCCGGGGGCCGCCGCCACTTCCCACCTGGGTGGCACAGGTGAGGCGCCAGGCAGGTGAGGGCGAAAAATGAAAAACCCCGCTGGCCACCAGCTCCCTTTCTCCCCCTCCCGCGGGGGGTCTCTATCTCTACCTGGAGACCCCCGGACCTGCCTCGGCGGGTGTTTGATTTGTGCGTTTTGTGTGTCTTTTCGTGTGTCTGCTTTTGTGTGTGATTGCGAGGGTCTTCTTGCCCGGCGTGTTTGTTTTGGGGTCTGGTTGGGGATGGATGGATGGCGCTGCGCGGGTCTGGGGGCTACGGAAAGCCGGGGGAGAGGATGCGGGAGGGCTGGGTGGGCGCTTGGGGAGACCCCCCCCCCCACACGACACGCAGGAGCGCGGAACGTAGGGAAAGGGAAGAAGGTTGGGTCAGAAAGGGCGAGGGATGGGGTGGGGGGAAGGGAATTGGGGAGATTTGCCCCTCGAGGTGGTTTTGGGATGTGGGGCTTCTTGGGGTAGGGACTCCTGCTTGAGAGTGAGGGAGGGTTGGACTAGATGACCTCTAAGGTCACTTCCAGTTCTGTTATTCTGCTATCCTTCCTTCCTTCCTTCCTTCCTTCCTTCCTTCCCCTCCCTCCCTCCCTTCGGGTTCAACTAGATGACCTCCAAGGTCCCTTCCTTCCAACTCCGTTATTCTGGGCTCAATTGTGGGCCACCTGTATATTTAGCGCAACGGTTGGACGTGGAGAATGGCAGCCTTAAGTCAGCCAGCTAAGCGATTCCTAGATCCTGTGTGTTGCAGCTGCTTCACCCCACATGTCCCAGTTGTGTGGTTTCGTCACACAATCGGTTGTGCGCGGGGAGGCCCCGTTTAATCCCTTGCCAAGCGAAGTGGAGGCTCTAACTGTTTGTTTCTGCCACCCACGCAAATCGCCCCGGGCCATGCGCAGAGGGCGCTGCTGACACACCGTCTGCATCACAAACGCATCACAGACCTGGGAGGACTGCCAAAAACGCAACTGTGAAGGCGCCAGGGGTCCCCCAGAGGTCCTCCATCCGCAGCGAGGGGCTTGTTTACACCCTTGCACTACCAACTCCACCCTCGCACGCCCAGGGTGAACAAAGGCCTGTTTGCCTATGCTCAGAGATTTGACACACGTCTCTTCGGTTGGGGTTAGCATTGGCACTTGTTTTTCTTTTTATTATTATTATTTTCAATCGGATGTAATTTTATTTTACTATTTAATATTTTACTTATTTCATTTTATGATTTTATTAGCAGAATTGTATCGTCTTAGTGTCCCATCTCATCATCTTATCTTTTTAATTTCGTTTAATTTAATGTCACTATTTTATTTTATTACTTTTCATTACTTTTTATCTTCGTTTTGTCATTTTTTTTATTATTAGCGCGTCGTGCTGTATTGCATTTTTGTATTTTGTTTCATTTGACTCTTTAAATTTAATTTCATCTTATCTTGCTTTTTAATTTAATTTAACTTTATTTTATTTACTTTTTACTTCATTACTTTTCATTTTCATTTTTCGGTTTTTATTGTTAGCCTGTTGTGTTGCATTATTTTGTTTTGTTTTATTTGACTCTTTAAATTAAACTTCACCTTACTTTTTAATTTAATTTAACTTTATTTTATTTACTTTTTATTTCATTACTTTTCATTACTTTTTATTTTAATTTTTTGATTTTTATTATTATCGCGTTGTGCTGCATTATTTTGTTTTGTTTTATTTGACTTTTTAAACTTAATGTCATCTTACTTTTTAATTTAATTTAATATCACATAACTTTATTTTATTACTTTCTGTTACGTTTTATTTTAATTTTTCATCTTGTTACTATGATCGCGTTGCGTAGGATTGCATTGCGTTGTTCTGTTTTATTTGAGTTTTTAAATGTAATTTCATATTTTATTTTACTAGCGACCACAATTGCCATTGTAACTTCGAACCATCCTTAAACGAACGGCTGTAAGACGAGAACTAACTGTATTTTATGCGATTATTCTGTTTATTAAATTTTGATGCTGTCCGTCTTCCCTACCGAAGGGATGACTTACAAAGTTATAAAAGAAGGAAAAAGAATTAAAATAATGAATAAGTCATCCAGCTTAGAGCGATTGTTTCAAATAGGAAACAATGGCGAGTTTCATTCAATAATAAAAGTCACTTTTTAAAAAGCTATTTTAAAAAAATATATATAAACACACACACGCATGGCCGTTTGTGTAAATACAGCCAGCTCGTTCGGTGAGAAAGGTTATGGAGCCAGCTGCGTTCTTGCACGCCCAAGGACATAGAAAAGATTACGAATTTTCTCCCCGTCTTCTATTTTCTTCCAACTCCAGGACGGAAACGAAACCTGCAAGGAAAAAAAAAGGAGGAAAAAAATATTATCTGTCCAGACAATCAATTTTTAATGATCTGTTTTTGGAGGATGATTCATGATACACGTATGTCAAACATGCCATGTGCCGTTCTCTGCAAGCCGCTGCCCCTCCAGCATGTCCCAGAATCCCCTGCTCGGTGCTAGCTCAGGAAATTACTCCCCACATACTGGGGTTGCAGGGGAGGAGGGGGCACAGGATGCTGAGGTGGGTACGGTTAGTCCTCGATTACGACCACCATCGACACGGAGTGAGACATTTTTAAAAGTGAGCTTTGCCCCGTATTACGACCTTTTTGCCTCTGTCGTTAAGCGAATCCCTGCAGTGGTTAGGGTAATTAAGTCCTCGGCTGACGACCCCAATTGAGCGAAGCAACGCAGTTGCTAAACGAAATTTGTTCTGTTCCTATTATCTTTCTGCTCTAGCCACCGTTGTTAAACGAACCACTGCCTTTGTTCTGCTAGTGACATGGTTGTTAAGTGAGTCTGGCTCCCCGGTTGACTTTGCCCCTCTGATGGTTGCAAATGTTACGTCATAAATGTGAGTCAGTTTGTCAAGTGTCCGAACTTTGATCAGGTGAAACCATGAAAAGTTGTGAAAACGGATCGTGTCACTTGTTTGTCCGTCCCATGGTTACTTTAAACCGTCGCTAAACGAACGGTTGTAAGTCTTGGGCTATCTGTACAAACAAGAGACCCCCCAAAAGGTGCATTTGGACGAGGGGGTGATCCTTAAACCCAGTTAGGATGGCTAAAAAGATAAATTATGCAGTGTGTGTCAACCACAGGAAGTTTAAGATGGGTGGACTTCAACCCCCAGAATTCCCCAGGCTGCCTGGGGAATTCTGGGAGTTGAAGTCCACCCATCTTAAGCTTAAGATTGCGATCCTTGGCTTCACAAAAGACTTGGGCTATATTCACACAGCCCACTGAAGCACAAGCTAGCCAACATTGTTTGAGTCCCAGGGGTCGGCAACCTTAAACACTCAAAGAGCCAGTTGGACCCATTTCCCACAGAAAATTTCCCCTTCCCCATTCAGCCCCCTCCCCATCTAGGTCCCCCTCCCCGGGGACGTCCACTCACTCCACGGCGCAGGAGACCAGTCCGAGAAAGAAGCAGGATCCGGAAATGTAGAGAAACAGCTGGATGATCTTTGGCAACCCCTGGTACTCTGTGGGGGCAGAAGAGAAGCAGACAAGGTGGAGGGGTGGGTGAAGCCACCGTTCACCGGCAGAACTCCCTGCCACAAGAGGGGTGTATTAGAGCAGCAGAGAGGGAGGGGGAAGAGGAAGGGCTCCTTAGAAAGAGGCTGAAGGAGGGGGGGGAATGGGAGGAAACTGGGAAAGCTCAGCTAAGGAGGGAGGGTCCTGCTACCCAACCCCCAGGGGGCTGGGAGAGAAAGGTGTCGGGGTCAGCCCCTCACCTGGATAGCAGGTCCTCATGTCCCAACAACGGATCTCCACCCTGCGACAGGTAGAACAATTGAAGAGAGAGGCCACCACATCTGGAGGAAGGAACCCACAAAGGGATTATAGTTTTTCCCCCGCTTGGCAACCACAAAGGGACACAACATTTCCATTGCATGGCAGGCTGGGGGATTCTGGGAATTGAAGTCCACCCGTCTTGGAAAATGGCCGTGTTTGGAGATCCCTGATTTGAATCAGGGCAGGGGGAAAAAGTCAGAATGGCGGCCTTGGTGTGGCACGACCGCGAGGTCTTGACCTCTTCTGACCTCCCAAATAAATTTCGAAAGCCTCATTGTGAGAAAAATAAATTCTTCTAGCTTCTCTCTTCCTCTTTTGGGCAGCAATATTTGTTTTCCTAGGTCACACAGTCCTCAACTTACGACCATTTAGTGACCGCTACAACAGCGTTGAAAAATGTTACTTACGACCATTTTTTTCACATTTACGACCGTTGCGGACATCCCCGTGGTCACGCAATCAAAATTCAATCATTCGGCAACCGACTGACGTTTACGACGGTCGCAGTGTCCCAAAGTCACGGGATTCCCTTTCTGACCAGCGAGGTCAATGGGGGGGAGCCGGATTCACTTAACGACCAAGTTACTAACTGAACAACGGCAGGGATTCATTTAACAACGGTGACAAGAAAGAGGACAAAACAGGAAAAATTTCATTTAACAACTGTGTTGCTTCGCTCAATTGTGGTCGTAAGTTGAGGACTATCTAATTACGAGTGGATCTGCCGTTATTATTATTATTATTATTATTATTATTATTATTATTATTATTATTATTATTATTATTATTATTATTAATAATAATAATAATAATAATAATAATAATAATAATAATAATACCGAGTTTCATTAAAAATGAAACTCAGTCAAATGAACATTTTAAAAAGTATTTTAATAAATAAATAATTATTAAATTTATGTATACATTTTATTTATTTATTATAGTTATTGTTAGGTTTTATTCATTAAAATGAAACTCAGTCAAATGAACATTTCAACTGAGTTACGTATTTAATGAACAAAAGTAAATTATTATTACTACCATATTATTATTATTACTGCCATTATTATTACTACCATATTATTATTATTATTATTATTATTATTATTATTATTTGTATCATATATATTATTATTATTTGCTTTTATACATTGAACATGAACATTTAAAACTGTATTTTAATTAATAAATAACATGTATACATTTCATTTGTTTATTAATTAAATATAATAATTATTATTAACTTTTATTCATTAAAATGAAACTCAGTCAACTGAACGTTTAAACTGGGTTTCATGTCACAGGTATAGCCCAGGTATTTATGGCTTTTATGATGTTTCCTCCACTCAGTTTGGACTTTAATATCTTGAGAATTCATCGAATGTCCTTGGCTGAGGTTAATTCCTTGACTTTATTATGCATTACGTCAGAGGCCTCTAAAATCCCCAAGTACTTGTAGCCTTCTTCTGGTTTTACTGCCTTTATCATTTCTTCATTCTCAAGTTGCATTCCATCATCTTCTAGGACCTTGGTTGCCATTGTTGCACATTTGGCAATTCCAAACTGCATACCAAGGTCTTGGCTAAATTCTTTTGTCCTTTCAATTAATAAATTCAGTTCAGCTTTCGTTTTACCAAACAGCTTCAAATCATCCGTGTACACCAAGTGTGAAATTTTCAGTCCTTTCCTTGCAAGTTCGTATCCACAGTTCACCTTCTTCCAAATGGTTGTCAGTGGTAGCATTGAGAGTATAAAAAGTAGGGGTGAAAGGGAATCCCCCTGGAAAATGCCTCGTTTAATTTCAACTTCACCCAGTTCTTCTCCGTTAGCCATAAGCTTCGTTTCCCAGAGGTTCATTGAAGTTTCCATGAATTTTTGTATGTTGCTGCTGATGCCAAAGATTTTCAGGCATTTCTTGATCCAGCTGTGGGGAACTGAATCAAACGCTTTCTTATAGTCTATCCAAGCCATGAACAGCTTGGTTCGTCTTTTCTTTGAATCCTTTAGGATTAGCTTGTCAATCAGCAGTTGGTCTTTTGTTCCTCTTGAATTTTTGCAGCATCCTTTCTGTTCTACAGGAAGCAAGTCATTTCTTTCCAAGTATCCGTAAATTTGGTTTGCAATGATACCAGTAAGGAGCTTGTATGTTGTTGGCAAACAGGTGATTGGCCCATAGTTTCCAGGGTCCTTTCCTTTTTCTTTATCTTTTTGCATCAAAAATGTCCTTCCAGTTGTCATCACTGTCAGGTGTTTTTAAGATCTGGTTCATTTGGGCTGCCAATCTTTCGTGCATACTTGTAAGTGCCTTTAGCCAGAAACCACGTAGCTCATCTGGTCCAGGTGCCCTCCAATTCTTCCCTTTTCTTGACTGCCTTTGCACCATTTCTTTTGTTATTTTCACATCTTCCATTTTATGCACTTTAATCAAATCCTCAACCTGCTTGATCCATTTTGCACTTCTGTTGTGCTTCTTGTTGTTTTCCCACAAATTCTTCCAGAATTTCAGAGCTTTCTCTTTATCAGGCTTTTCATTTGTTGTTACTCCATCTCCACTTTCTAAGCTCTTATAAAACTGGTGCTGATTTGCTCTGAACTGTGAATTTTCCTTGAACTGAGTTACTCGATTTTCATACCTTTTAATCTTTTCAGCAACGGCAACAACCCTCTGCTTCAGCTCTTCAATTACTACCGCAATCTCCTTATTCTCCAAATCGTATCTTTATTATTATTATTATTATTATTATTATTATTATTATTATTATTATTATTATTATTATTATTATTATTATTATTATTATTATTATTATTATTCATTAAACATGAAACTCAGTCACATGAACATTTTAAAAAGTATTTTAATAAATAAATAAATAATTTATGTATACATCTTATTTATTTATTATAGTTATTATTATTGTTAGGTTTTATTCATTAAAATGAAACTCAGTCAAATGAACATTTCAAATGAGTTCCGTATTAAATGAACAAAAGTAAATTATTATTATTACCACCATATTATTATTATTATTATTATTATTATTATTATTATTATTATTATTATTATTATTATTATTCGTATCATTCATATTATTATTATTTACTTTTATACATTGAACATGAAACAGTCAAATGAACATTTAAAAGTGTATTTTAATTAATAAAAAAGTTATGTATAAATTTTATTTGTTTATTAATTAAATATAGTAATTATTATTGTTAACTTTTATTCATTAAAATGAAACTCAATCAATTGAACTTTTAAACTGAGTTTCATGTTTAATGAATAAAAGTAAATTATTATTATTACCATATTATTATTATTATTCATATTATTCGTATCCTTCGTATTATTCTTATTATACTTTTATTCATTAAATATGAAACTCAACATTTAAAAATGTAACATAAATATTATTGACTGGAACTGATGGTGGTTATTAGTATTATTAGTAATAGCATTATTAGTGTTAGTATTATTATTATTATTAGTAATAGTAGTATTAGTATTATTAATATTATTATTATTTGTATTCTTATTATTTGTATTATTATTATTTTACACTTTCCTGTCCCCAACTCTCACGGCAGCTTACCAGGACTTAAAAATGCAAAACAGAAACACCAACGCAATTAAAATCAAAATTGGCCTTTTAAAATCAATCACTGGACATTAAAACAATTATCCGTCCAAGGGTTTTAGGAGGAAAACTTACGACAGGCGGGCGGACACAGAGCTGGAGAGAGAGAAAGAAAGAGAGAAGAAAAATCACATAAAAACGAAAGCAGAGATAGAACAAATATCCCCCAGATAATGAAAGAATTCAGAGTAAACCTTTGCCTGATCATTACTGAGGACTAGATCCTTTGTGCGATGTGCAAAACTTTCTGGGACAAAGGATGCTTTGGGAACTGGGGTGTGCTGTTGTCGCACATTTATTTTTGTAAAATCGTTATCACCATCTTCTTGTAACGACCCCCATAATCCCTTGCAAGGGTGGAATCTGGGCAACTGAATGAAACTTGAGTATTTTACTGGCCGGATGCCCTTTCCTGTCGCCAGTGTGGAGTTTTGTTCGGCAGATATATTCTCATTTATTTTGTAAAATGAACTAATTTTATATGCTGCCCGTCTCACGCCATCCAAAAGGACAGCTCCAGCAATACCTTGTTGTCTGTCCATTATCCAGTACTATCCATGCCAGCTGATTTCCTAATATATCTGTTATTATTTATTTGATTTTTAAAAAAATAAATCCTCCCTTTATAATATGTAACTCCTGGGTCTGTTTGATCATTTGGTTCCGAGAGTCAACTCAATGCCCTTTGCAGACAAATGTCAAGATCAGAAGGAACCCACAAGGTCATCCAATCTGACCCGCCCTGCCAGCTGAGCTCCCTCTCTAAGGAAAGTCCCAGCCAAATTCTTCTGCGCCCAAGCCCCGGATTTGATGCTGCTTGTAAAATACAGGCAGTCCTTGACTTACAACCGTTCCTTTAGTGACCGCTCAAAGTGACAACGGCACTGAAAAAAAATGAGCCCTATTTCACACTTAACGACCCTGTGGTCACCTCATCAACATTCAGAGAATTGACTTATATTTACGACGGTGCAGCGTCCCGGGAGGGGTGGGATGTTGCATGATTCCATTTTGCGACCTTCCTATCAAGCGAAGTCCAGGGAAGCTGGATTCACTTAATGACCATGTGATTCACTTAACAACCAGGTTCACTTAATGACCGTGTGACTCCCTGAATGACTGTGGTGATCCGCTTCACAACCATAGCCCCCCAAAAAGGGTCATCGAAAGGGGCGCACCCTCCTTAACAACCATCTCGCTTAGCGACAGAAATCCTGGGCTTGATGGTGGGCGTAAGTGGAGGACTGCCCATATCTGAAAAGAGGCTGCCGAAAGTTGCGTTTGGGACGTCACCTCGGAGACGATTGGCAGGCTTCCATCCTAACCCGCGTCTTGGTGTCGAGTGCGAAACACCCTTTCTTAAGGAGAGAGCAGGCAGGCATGCCCCGCCCCTCAAGTCAAACCCCGCCCCCCAAAGAGCCGAGTGCGGATTCTCCCACCTTCTCGCATCTCGCTTGGCATCTTCACCTCGTGCAGCCAGTTCCAAAACTTCGGGAGATCCGCGAAACTTTGCTTTATTTCTAAGGAAAACAATGGGGGTGGGGGGGGAGGGTTGTGGGGGGAGCCTTCCAGAGCCTTGGACTACAACTCCCACCATCCCCAGCCACACTCAGAGGCTCCCTTGAGCAATGGATTTGGGGGTGAGCCAGGCCTTCGAACCCCGGCCCAAGCTCCCGAGGACTCGGGGACTCCCTTACCCATCACTCTGAGCACACGATGGGCTTTCTCCAGGAGGAGGTCCAGGGCTTCCTCATCTGGAGGGCGAAAAAACAGAATAAGGAGGGGCTTTGTTGCAAGCCAGAGCTCGACCGGTGGGATATCTGCCTGGAGGGGACCATCCTGCAGCCCTGGAACCAACATAGGGCCAACTCTGTGCCCTTCGACCCGTCCCGCCTTGCAGGGCTGTTGTTACGAGACCCGGTGTCCGGCAGAAGCACAACCATTGCAGGAAGGAGAATGGCACGCGTTCGTGCGAGGCCACAAAAGTGACGCCTGGCGCGAACCGGTCCTCGACTTAACAGCTGCTCGCTTAGCGACTGGAGGATTCCGGCGGACAAACTGGACTCCATGAGTCCTCCTGAAGTCGTCCTAAGAACAAGACCAGACGAGGCCCTCATCTGAAATGGGGTTGGGTCCCCTGCTGGAAAAGGGGGTTGGACTAAATGACCTCTAGGGTTCCCTTCCAGCTCTAGTCTGATGGATTTATTGACGTTACAACCGAACCGAACTTCAGGATCTGAAGTTCTGACGATCAATGCCCCCGCGGGTCCCAAAAATCAGGTTGGGGGGGGTGGCACTTTGGAGACCTAAAGCCTCTCCCCGCCCCAGGGGTAGGGTGATGTCCCTCCTATGGGTATTGGGTGGGTTGCTTTGCCTCCCCCTTCTCTATCACCCCCTCCCCAGTTTGAAACCCTGGAGTCTCCCTCTACCTAAAGCGAACTCCCGGACGGCCTTTGCCCCCCAGGGGTACTTGGAGCAGCCCCTCCGGCCGAAATGCTCTTGGTAGCGGGCACAGAGGTGGGCAAAACGCATCTTCAGGTTTTTGAACTGGTGCCCGCAGTGGAGGCAGCCCTCCGTGGGCCCCTTGGGCAGGAGAAAGAGGAGGAGGAGGAAGAGGAGGACAGCCGGGGTCAAGGACCCCCAGCAGGGAGCCGCTGGAGGGCCCATGGGGAGTACCAGGTGGGCGGAGCAGGGAAGGAGTAGGCGGGGCCTTGGGGGTTATCCGGAACCCCCGTTTCCATGTCCTGTTGGGCCACGGGTTCTAGAGCTTGGTGTGTCGTGGGGGGGGGGGGAGTGGCAAGAATCTTAGAATCATAGAAACCATAAGGCAGGAAGGGACCCTGGAGGTCTTCTAGTCTGACCCTGTCATAGGTGCAAGGCAGAAATTTTTATATACCATCCCGGACAAATTCGAACTTGGACTGTTTTTACATGGGAGGCAATTATATTAACCTCTAAGCCACAAGCTCTCCTCCCTTATCAGCTGAGCCAGGGGAATGACGAAGTGTTTTTTCTTTTGTCAAAGCACCTGGTGTGGCCAAATATGGGAGGGAGGATACTGCTTCCCTTTTGCCTTTCAGCCCCACTCCAGGAGACTTCCAGGCAGAAAAACCTGTAAAAACAGCCCAGGTTCGAATCCCAGTAAGGGTTTGGCTAGCTGATGAGAGCTAAATAGCTTGAAATAGATCTATACTAGTCTCCCTTGGTTTATTTATCAGCATAAATCCAATCCAATCCAATCCAAAAATGCAACACAAAATGGTTTTTTTCTGCCTGGAAGGCTCTTGGAGTGGAGCCTTCTCCTCTCTTCCTCTTCCTGCCCTCTCTCCTTCTCTCCTTTTCTCTTCCATCTCTCTTCCTCCTCTCTTCCTCTTCCTGCCCTCTCTCCTTCTCTCCTTCTCCCTTCCATCTTCCGCTCCTCACCTCTCTCTTCCATCCCTCCTCTTCCTCTCCTCTCTTCCTTTCTTTTTCTATTGTCCTTTCTTTTCTCCTTCCCTCCCTTCTCTCCTTTCTTCCTCCTCTCCTTCCCCTTCCTTCTTCCCTTACCTCTCCCTTCCTCCTCTCTTCCTCTTCCCCTTCCTGCCCTCTCTCCTTCTCCCTTCCATCTTCCTCTCCCTACCTCTCTCTTCCGTCCCTCCTCTTCCTCTCCTCTCTTCCTTTCTTTTTCTATTGTTGTAGGTGTCTCTTCCAGTTCTTAATTTTTTTACTTTCTTGGGGTGGTATTTCCACAGACCCAAAAATAGTTAAATATCATTTCTTGTTCTCTTTCCTTCTCAAATCTATCCTGATTATATTTCTTTTTCCCCTTTGTATCTTACTTTGGAATATATACTTATATACTGTTATTTTCTTTTCTATTTGCCCCCCTCTTCCTCCCCTTTTCTACCTAATGGCCTATCATCTGGGTTCCATATTTTCCCCTTACTTTATTTCTGTATGTCTTTCTCAAACCATTCATCAAATCTTCCCCATGTCTTGAAGTACACTGATTCCTCTTTGTCCTTTATTTTCACTGTCAGCCTATTCATCTCTGCACTATCTAGAATTTTTTTTTATCCCTGGAAGCTTTCAAGAAGAGACCAGGCTGCCATCGGTCAGAAAATGGGGCAGGGTCTCCTGCTTGGGCAGGTGGGGCTGGACTAGATGACCTCCAAGCTCCCTTCCAACTTGTTATTCTGTATATGGACGTGAATTCAGGGTCTCGACAAAGCTTTGCAGAGAGTTTGGCATACAGGAAGTCCTCGGTTTAACGACCACAGTTGAGCCCAAGGCTTCCGCTGCTAAGCAAGACCTTTGTGACGTGACTTGCATCCCGCGTTCTGACATTTCTTGCCACCACCGTTGTTAAATGAATCTGTGCAGGGATTAAGCGAGTAACATGGTCGCTAAGTGAATCCGGGCTTCCCCATTGATGTGGCTTGTGAGAAGGTCGCAAAAGGAGGATCACGTGACACACACACCCCCAGGGACTCTGCGATCGTCGTAAATATGAGTCAGTTGCCAATTTCGATCACGTGACCACGGGGAATGCCGCAACGGTCATAAGGGTGAAAAACGGCCGTGAGTCATTCAGTGCTGTTGTAACTTGGGACGGTCACTAAACCAGCGGTTGTAAGTCAAGGACCAGCTGTGCTCTGTGTGTTATACGCATATTTCGGTTGTTAACTTCAAAGGGATTTTGTTGTTTTTGGCAAACCAGCTTTTGACCACAACGGGACTTGTGAAGAAAAAGCTGGGCGCCAGCTCTCCCAAATGGTTGAACTGGTTTACCCACACGGGGTTGGACTAGATGACCCTTGAGGGTCCTTCCCAAGTGCCTCATGTAAGGGTTTTCCCATCAGTCTGGCAGAGGAGTCAGCTCTGCCGCGACAGTTGCGATTGTGACGCGGCCTTACTCAGCCTTCACACCTTGGAGATGGGTGGACTTCAACTCCCAGAATTCCTCAGGAGACACGACTGAGCCTAAGATGGGGGGGGGGATTCATTCTCTCTGAGCTTGGGGGCTCCCTTGCAGACCTTTCACGACCCAACTAGGAGACCTCATCAGCTTCAAAGCGAAGGGACCTGAAAGTGGAAGAATCCCTCTGCACATCCTCCTTGAGGGGTGTGTGTGTGTGGGATATTCTACCTGTCCTTCCCCACCTGCAGCCCCTCGCCCGACCAGGTGTTTTGGCCGCCTCCTTGCCTTGATTGCAGATGTCTTGTTGGTGCCCCTTCCCCGCTTCCAACCAACTCCCCACCCTCTCCTGCCCCGGCCTCCTGCTCTTCAACCTTGCCAACCTTGCAAGACAAAACTCTCCCTGCGCAAGCAGCCAGGTGTGAGGTGTGAGCAAGGAAACACGTGAGACACCTTTGCATGTTAATAGTTGTGCGGAGGAGAAACCGGGCCGGAGTAGGAGTGAGTAAGCTTACTCAGACCCAAAGGAGAATGTAGGTCAGCAGCTACCTCCGCTCCGGGCTGCGTGAATCACCCACGAGGGAGTGGTGCAAAAGACACACACTTAACACCAGGAGTCTTATCACAAATGACACGCAGGTTGGGTGTAACATTCGGGGTGGCCAATGTTTGCCCTGTGCGATTTTGCCCCTACGAAAACTCCATCAAGAGCGCAGAAAACAAATCCTACTATTTCCCCATCTCAAAAACAAGAAACTTTTCCAAACTCGGAGCAGTTTGGAAAAGATGCCCCCCAAAAATGGGATTCCGGAACCCAGAAGGCACCGATTCGGGTCTTTGGGCCAGGTGGGATATTAACTGAAGGAGGGAGGGTGGGCGAATGCCGTTCAAAGCAAGATAAAATAGGATAAAAGCAGATAAAAGGGGGGAAAATTAAAGTGAACAATCTTTAAATCAGTGTTTTTCAATCTGGGTCAGTTTGAAGAGGGACGGACTTCAACTCCCAGAATTCAACTCCCGGAAGCCACCACCACCCTCTCTTAAAGTGGCAGGAATCCTGGGAGTTGAAGTCCAACCCCTCTTAAAGTGGCAGGAACTGCCAATATTCCCTTCCATTGATAAAAACAGGCAGCTGGTGAAAATAAGATTTCTTTGGTATATTTCAAGCAAAAAACCCACTTTAATGCATTAAAAATAAACCCCTGGGTTGCCCCTTCTCTAACCCACCCGTGTTTCCATGCATGCTAATCTCCACTTAGCCGTTGTGCCCCCCCCTCAACCTCCCCCACCTATCCCCCCCCCTTATCCCAGGGAGAGGGTCCATAATCCCCCAAAATCTCTCTTCAAATACCCACAGCCATTGCAGGTTTAATTAAATTTTCACAAAGAGGAATGGAGGAAAAAGAAAAAAGAATTGTGATTTTATCATCCTTTTCTGCCTGGCTGGTCGTTAAGTGACCGGTGCGGTCACAAAGCGAGCACCTCAGTCGTTAAATGGACCAACGGTTCTCTGGGATGGTGTATCTTGGACCTGGCCCCCGCCGGCTCTTTGTTCGATCCTAGGTAGAGGCAGATTTTTCTCTCTCTGGGCACAATGAGAATATAACTGCCGAACAAAACTCCTCATTGGCGACAGGGAAAGGCATCCGGCCAGTAAAACACTCAGCTCTCCATTCAGTTGCCCAGTCTCCACCCCCGCAAGGGATTATGGGCTCGTTAAAAAAGAAGGAGGAGGATCACAGGGAAAAAGCACAACATTGCCGAGCTTTATTGTCACGTGGCAATCAACACACCGAGGAGGCCTTGCATTTTTGCGAGGTATCGCCATCCTCCACCCCACACAGGCAGGCACTTGCGTTGCTCTCGAAGAGTGTGCGCGTGTGTGTGAAATCAACCTACACAATTTTTGCGCGATGTTCTTCCCCCCTTTGTACCCGTGCCGAGAACACAATTCGTTGTTCGTTCTTTTGTGTGTCTGGTTTGCCAACCGCAGTCGAAAAGGCACCAGGAAAACTTATCTAGGGGGCAGAATTCCCTTTGCCTTTCAGAGGGGGTTGGACTACACCTCCCATCTTCCCCAGAGGGAGTCGTGCCCCTTTCAAGTGCGCCCCCTTTGTGTGCAGACATGTGTGAAAATGCTCATCAACAATTAGAAGCAAAATAAGTTAAGGAAAGAGGGAGGGGTACAATCAACACCCCATTAAGTTCATTAAATTATATCCCCCCCCCAATTATATTAATTACCTGTCATCGGATTATCTCATGATAGGTAGTCCTTGACTTACAACCGTCATGGAACCCGCCTATCGCGGTGGTAAGTCCATAACCCGGATCAGTCGCCAGATTTTACGATGGTTTTTTTTTTAACGGTAGTTGTTAAGTGACCTCGGCTGTCTTTCAACGAACCAGCGGTTGTCTGTGGGCCAGCTTTGCCAAAAACTAGAAGGCCAGTTTTCGGTCGTTAAATGAGTCACATGCACGGGGGATATTGCAAATGGCTGTAAAAAGAGGCCAGTTTCCAGGAACGGGACTTGTGGTCATGTGATCACGGGATTCGGGGGGGGGAGTGCATCAGAACTTCGGAACTGGGTTGTAAGTAACTCTACCCCCCCACCCCGCCGGGCGGAGGTCCGTTGTAAGTCTGGACAGTCTCTAAGGGAACGGTCGTAAGTCAAGGATTAGCTGCATCCCTTAAATCCTCCTCAGTTGCCATTTACTTCCCCCTCCCCCCCGCCTGATGTAGATTACAGCTAACTCCTCGAGTTACAACAGTTCATTTAGCGACCGCCCAAAGTGACCTCCCTGAAAAAAGAGATCCTTTTTCACACTTACGACCGCTGCCTCGGTCACGTGAATTCAGACGCTTGGCCAACCGGCATGTACTTACGACGGTTGCGGGGTCCCCCTTTGGCGACCTTCCGCCAAGCCAAGCCAAGGAAAGGGGGGGGAGTCCAGATTCGCTTAACAACCGAAAGGTTGTTAAAACGGAGCAAAATTCACTTTAAAAAAAAAGTGTCCTGTGGAGCCACAGATATTCGGGGCTCAATTGTGGCCGTAAGCCGAGGACTACCTCTACATTTGGGGGGGGGGTTGAGCAGGGTCTCTGTCATAACCCTGAACTCTTGCTTAAGTGACCCGTCGTACATCGAGGACTTCTGAGTTTTAGGCTGCAGCCAATGCAGACGTCACGGGGGAGGGAGGGGAAGGGGGTCTTGGGATGCCATCCTTCTCAGGGTGACGTCGCTACGATGCCATTCCTGCTCCCCCCCCCCCCCCACGGATGCTCAAGCCTTCCTCGTCCATCGTCTTCCTCTCTTCGGTGTCTTCCGCTGTGTCCATCCGGAGGCCGAAAGCTCAGGCGACAGGTGGGATCTAGACGGGGGTGGGGGTGTGGGGGTGGGGGGTGTTAGGGAGGTGGAAGGAGAAGGTAATGGGGGGTGAGAGAGAAACGGGGAGGCCTCGCTGAGTTAAGGCAGACAAAGGCGGATTCTGGAGCCAGGCAGCCGCTTCAGACAAAAGCCGGTTTGTCCCCTTCTCAAGTTCCCTCCCCCTATGACCTCCCCACCGTCCCCATGTACCACTCACCGCCTGGGCCGGGCAGCTCTTCTCCTCCGCTCAGCCTGGTAGCCCTTACAGAATGACAGAGTGGGAAGGGACCTTGGAGGTCATCTAGTCCAACCCCCCCTGCTCAGAATGACAGTGGGAAGGGACCTTGGAGGTCATCTAATCCAACCCCCCCTGCTCAAGGAGGAGACCCCGTACCATTCCAGACATGTAGGCTGTCCAGACTTTTCGTTATCAACCTCCAGGGACGAAGCACCCCTAAGTGCAGGTGGCAAGGAGTTCCACTGCTTAATGGTCAGGAAATGTCTCCTGAATTCCAGGGTGCTTCTCTCCTTGATTAGTTTCCATCCATTGCTTCGTGCTCTGCCTCCAGGGGCTTTGGAAAATGAGTTCACCCCCTCTTTTTTGGGGGGGCAGCCCCTCAATCGGTCAATCAGAAGAGATGGTCGGAAGAAGCTATTTTTCAAAGCTTTCTAAAGCATTTTGAAAAATCTAAAAAAAATAGCTGAACTTGGGGGGGAAATGGCCACGCCCACCTAGTCACATGATCCCTCCACCACCAAGCCACGCCCACAGAACCGGTGGGGTGTGTGTGTTGAGATTTCCACACTGGGTAGGGCTTATATGACCAGCAGCCTGAAAAATCCCGCTAGGTCTTATTTTCGGGGAAACGGGGGCGGGGGGGGGAAGCCCTTGGCCAAATCCGAATCGTGGCCCCTGGTGCCACGGATTTAGACATTGCGCCAATCCAGAATCAGGTGTGTTCAATGAAAGGTGCCATGTGAATCTGCCCACCGCTGTTGGGGCATAACACAAGGGAGCAAACCATCTTAAGGCCTGTTGAAGCCGTAAACCTGGTTAAGCGAACCGTAGTTCAGAACAGAGCATGCCTTTGTTCCACCCCCACCCCCACCCCCAAGTTACAATTTCAGGCTTACGAGTTGCCCCTCTACGGGCAGTCCTCGACTTACGACCAATTTCTGTCGTTAAGCAGGACATTTAAGCGAGTTTTGCCCCGTTTTACGAGCTTTCCGTTCACCGTTGTTATGGGAATCCCCGCAATTGTTAAATTCGTCACACGATGGCTAAACGAATCTGGCTTCCTCAGGGGACTTTGGTTTGTCCGAAGGTTGCTAAAGGGGGAATCATGGGACGGCCGGGACACTGCGACCGTCGTAAATAGGAGTCAGTTGCCAGGTGGCTGAATTTGGCTCCCATGACCCTGGGGATGTTCTTAATTGAAGTGTGGAAACGGCCGTAAGCCGCTTGGTTCCGTGCGGTCGTAACTTTCAGCGGTCACTAAATGAATGTTTGTAAGTCGAGGACTACCTGTAATGGTTGGAAGGGACCTTAGAGGTCTTCTAGTCCAACCCCCTGCTCAGGCAGCAAACCCCTAAGCTTTCGGCATGCGGCGAGACAAAGGTTAGCCATCCTTGCGCTGGATCATTTCAAACCATGTCAGGCCAAGGTTCCTGCTTACCTTTTTGGTCCGCCTCGCGGTAGCGTCGGCTGCCAAGGGCTGCCTCTGCCCCGAACGTTTGGCTGAGCTATTCACTGTCGTACGAAACGCAAAGAACGGGCGTTCAGGATATCAGCCGGATCCGGGAAGACCGAATCCACCCGGAAGCCTTGGGCCAAGGCCACCTTCAGGACCTCTTCCAGGAATTGGTTGGAGGAGCTGATCTCTCGCCCGTCCACCCGTAGCTGGCGGAACTTCTGTTTGGCGTACTCCGCGGCGGGCAGCGTGGCCGGCCACGGGGCCCACTCCAAACACAGATGGTGGCACGTCGTGGCTTCCACGCAGGACCTTCCCGGGGAACCGTCCAGCATCTCATCATCCGTCTCCGTGTCTTCGTCCGGGGAGTCATCCGGAGAAATTCTCCGGTCGCCATTACTAGACCACCTCTTCCTTTCTCCGCTTTCCCGGAGGGTTGGCTGAGTTTTGGGAAGACGTGATCCTTTCCGTGACGGGTCCGGCTGTCCGTCAGAAGACCCTTCGTCCAAATCCTCGTTGACACACTCAAGGCAGCCCAGCTGTCTACGCAGTCCAGCCAGAAAGTGCCGGTCGGTGCAGAAGACGTTGGCGGTGAAGATCTCCACGATGCAAGAGCTGAGCTCATAGTTTTGGGGTCCGCGGCGCACGTTGAAATGCAGCTGGCGCTGGGTCACGTCCACATCGGCGTGGAGCACCGCGTTGCTCCGCTGCCGCCATCGCTCCGCCTCGACCCGCCGCAGTTGTTCCAGGAGTGGACGGATCTGGTAGAAGTCCGCTTCGGCCCGCAGCAGGGAGAGCTCGGCGTAGCCCTCCGGAAGATCCAGGCGGCCGAACCGGAGGAAGTTCAGAATGTGGCGGAAAGTCTTGCCGTCGCGGTCGATGAAGTAGTTCCCGCAGCTGTCCAGGAGGGCCGGTTGGGGACCCCGGAACATGGCGCCCAGCATGGAGTCAGGGAAGCGGGTCAAGGTTTCCAGGGTGGTGCTGTAGAGTTTCCCCCCCACGTTCAGGGTCACCAGTGGGCCAAGTCGGCCTGGGTCCTGGCAAGTGTCCGGCATCCTCACGAAGACACCTGTGGGGAGATGAGAAGGGGGTGCGTGATTTGGGGTGTGATGGATGGGTGCACCTGCTGTTTTCCCGAGCTTCCGATGTCATCCTCTGAATCATTCAGTTGCCCAGACTCCATCCCGCAAGGGATTATGGGGTAGTTAAATGAAGATGATTGATATTATAGCGTTAGACTTATCAGTACAATTTAGCCCCATTTTAATGACTTTTCTTGCCACTGTTGTTAAGTGAATCACTGCAGTTGTTAAGTGAGAAATACAGTTGTTAAGTGAATCAGGCTCCCCCCCCGGTTGACTTTGCTTGTGGGATGGTCACAAAACGGAATCTCTTGACCATAGGATACTGTGACTATCTGGATTTTGACCACGTGATCTACTGAAACGGTTGTTAAGAGTGAAAAATGGTCATAGGTCACTTTTTTCAGCACTGTCATAACATCCCGGTCATTAAACGAATGGTTGTAAAGTCGAGGATAACCTGTATTGTGAGCCATCCAGAGCTACGGTAACAGTGAGGAGGGGGGGGGCATAATAATTTAATAGATAGATGATAGATAGATAGATAGATAGATAGATAGATAGATAGAGTGAGAGAGAGGAAGACAGATAGGTAGCGAAAGAGAAAGAAAGAAAGAAAAAAAAAGATAGATAGATAGATAGATAGATAGATATAGATAGATAGAAAGAGAGAGAGAGGAAGATAGAGATAGATAGCGAAAGAGAGAAAAAGAAAGAAAAAGAGATGATAGATAGATAGATAGATAGATAGATAGATAGATAGATAGATAGTTATGGATAGAAAGAGAGAGAGGAAGATAGAGATAGATAGCAAAAGAGAAAGAAAGAAAGAAAGAAAGAAAGTTATAGATGGAAAGAGAGAGAAAGATAGAGATAGAAAAATAGATACCAGAGAGAGGGGGGAAGATATATATATATATCTAATAGAGAAAGAAAAATAGATATAGATAGAAAGAGAGAGAAAATAGAGAGTTAGAGAGAGAGAGAGAGAGAGAGAGAGAGAAACAGAGAGAAAGAGATATATAAAATAGAGAGAGAAATAGGGAGAAATAGGGAAAATAGAGATTTTCTGCCCTATAGATACTATATAGAGAGAGAAAGAAAGAGAGAAAGATATAGATATACATAGAAAGAGAGAGAAAATAGAGAGTTAGAGAGAGAGAGAGAGAGAGAGAGAGAAACAGAGAGAAAGAGATATATAAAATAGAGAGAGAAATAGGGAGAAATAGGGAAAATAGAGATTTAGAGAGAGACGGAGAGATAGATAGAAACAGAGAGAGAGAGAGAAAGAGAGAGAGAGAGTCAGATAAACGGAATAAACAAACGAGCAAACACCACCTGATATAATTTTCCAACGTGGGAGAGAAAAAAATCTTCGCAACTCTTTCCAAAATCCCGTCTTGGGTCGCCTTCCCTCCACCCACACTTTTCGGGGCTGAGGGGGGGGGGAGGGAGTGGGGGGGGGCTGTTAAAGGCAAGCAGAGGCGCTTGCAGAGCTGAGGTCCCAGGCAAAAGGGGCGGGGGCGGGGGGCGGGGAAGGGGCGCCTTCCCGGCCAGGTGGGGGCGGTTCCCAGTCTGGGACGTCCCAGTGGGATCCTGCCCCCCGGAGGGGTCCGGGACGGGCTGGGCTGCAGCTTTGGGTGGGCTCCCCCCTTCCTCTTCTGCGCCCCTCCCGAAAGGGGTGTGTGAATTGGGGGAGGGGGCAGAACATCAGAAGCTGTAAAAGTGGGGGAGGGAAGCCTGGGACTCCGCTCCCATCAGGCGAAGGAGGATGGGAACTGGAGTCCTCCCTGCCCTAAAGCGGGGGGCTCGTCCTGGGAAGCCCCCCTCCCCCTCCCACGGACTGGAGGGGGCGAGGGTCCCCGGCTGTGATCCCTCCAGCGGGGGAGGGGAGCAGAAGGAGCGAGGGGTGGGCTTGTGGGGGGGGTTGACCAGCTCTCCCCTCCCCGAGGGTGATGGAGGAGGGGAGGGGTCTCCTTACCTGCCGGGGGTCTCCGGTGCGGGGAAAGCAAGCGCGCCTGGTCCGATCGGATTTCTCTGGGCGCTGCCGGCGGCGGCGGCTCTTTATAGGGGCGGGAGCGGCGGGGGCGGGTAGGGCTCGTTCCCCGCCCCGGGAAAGCAGCCGGTAGGTGGGGTGGGGGCGCTGCCGCCGCTTCTGCCTCGTTCAGCGACGGAGCCTCGCCGCAATTGGGAACCGACCCCTGGCGGGTCTAGGACTTCCTTCTGGGTCCCCGGGTGGGGGTCTCAACCTTTCCTGCCCCCTCCAACTCCGAACCCCCGGACGGAGGGGTGGGGGCGCCGCCGCCGCTTCTGTCCCGTTCAGCGACGGAGCCTCGCCGCAATCTGGAACAGACCCCCTGGCTGGCCTAGGACCTCCTCCAGGTCCCGGGTGTGCGTATGTCTCAACCCTTCCCGCCCCCTCCAACCCCGGACCCCCGGACGGAGGAGTGGGGACCTCTGCCCCCCCCCCCCCCCGGTGGTCGTCCCCGCGATCATCCCGCAACAAGCGACTGGAGCGGTGCCATCCCGCCGTTGAGTCGTCCTGGAGAAGAAACGCGCCCCCCCGAGGGCGGCGGGGGATGATGGGTGGTGGGCGGTGGGGGATGATGGGTGGGCAGTGGGCGGTGGGAGCGTCTCACAACTTGGGATCCCGCCTTCTTGCGGCAGGGTCTCCATTCGATTCCTATTCGGTGCTTGGGGTTGGTGGGTGCCAGAGACGTGGGGGGGGTGGTGAGACAGCCCCCAGCAGTTCGGGTTTTGGACAGCGCAAACTTTTGAAAAGTTTGCGTGGGAAAGTGGGAAACCCGAGTTCAAATGCCCCCTGGGGGGGCCGCCTGAGTTCTTGAGACTTTGGGACAGTCCCAATCCCGCCCCCCGCCCCCCTTCTCTCTCTCTCTCTCTCTCTCTCTCTCTTTCTTTCCCTCTTTCTTTCTTCCCTCTCTCTCTTTCCCTCTCTTTCTCTCTTTCGTTCTTTCCCTCTCTTTCTTTCTCTTTCTTTCCCTCTTTCTTTCCCTCTCTCTTTCTTTCTTTCTTTCTTTCTTTCTTTCTTTCTTTCTTTCTTTCTTTCTTTCCCTCTCTCTTTCTTCCCCCTCTTTCCCTCTCTTTCTGTCTCTCTTTTTCTTTCTTTCCCTCTCTCTCTCCTCCTTTCTCTTTCTTTCTTCCCTCTCTTTCCCTCTCTCTCTTTTTCTCTTTCTTTCTCTCCCTTTCTCTCTCTTTCTCTTTCTTTCTTTCTTTCCCTCTCTCCTTTTCTCTTTCTCTCTTTCTTTTTCTCTCCCTTTCTCTCCCTCTCTTTCTGTTTCTCTCTGTCTGTCTTTCTTTCCCTTCCCCTTTCTCTCACTCTCTTTCTCTCTCTCTCTCTCTCTCTCTTTCTTTCTCCCTTTCTCTTTCTTTCTTTCCCTTTCTCTCTCTCTCTGTCTCTCTCTTTCTCTTTCTTTCTTTCCCCCTCTCTTTCTCTCTCACTTTCTTTCTCTCCCTTTCTCTTTCTTTCTTTCCCTCTTTCTCTCTCTCTCTTCCTTTCTCTCTTTCTTTCTGTCCCCTTGTCTCTCTCTCTCTTTCTCTTTTTTCTTTCCCTTTCCCTTTCTCTCACTCTTTTTTCTCTTTCTCTCTCCCTCTCTCTCTCTTTCTTTCTCTTTCTTTCCTCAGCTCGGCCTACCTAGCAGGGAGGTTGTTGTGGGAAGGAACAGGAGGATGGAATACTGTAGACTCAGCTAAGCCTTAACTGAGGACCACAACCGAGGCCAAAATTTCGGTTGCTCAGAGAAGTGAGCTTCGCTCCCATTTTACAACCTTCCAGGCCACGGTCGTTAAGCGCACCGCTGCCGTTGCTCAGTTAGTGACCGTGTCATTCAGTGAATCTGGCTTCCCCCATGGACTCGGCTGGTCAGAAGGTCCCAAATCGTGTGAAGCTGCCACTATCACGAATACAAAACCGGTTGCCGAGCATTGGAACGTGGATCCCTTACGGCTGCAACAGTCGTAAGCGCGAGCAACGGTCACAAATCACTTTTTCCTGTTGTAACTTTGAACGGTCACTAAACGAACGGTCGCAAGGCGAGGAGGACTGCTGGCATTTTGCAACCTGCCTCCAATCCGGGGTTTGGGAGCGGAAGGGCTCGGCTCCCAGGGCCGCCTTATTGAAATTCCAGGGCTCATGACGCCTCCGTCTCTGCCCGGCCCTCTTCCCCGGGCAGGGAACCAAACCAACCAGCTCCCTAAATGGAAAGCCGGAAAGCCTCCTCCTCCTCCTCCTCCGCATCTAGCAGGGCCCCGTTTCCAGTGGCACGTAATCCTTGTTGTCGTGTTTGTCTGAACGCACACCCTCCCTCACTGACCGCCCGCAAACGTTTTGTGTTTTTCCGGTGGCGTTGCAAAACCTGCATGCAATTTCAGACTGGCTGGGTGAGTCACCGGGCTCTGTGGCCTGATTCGGCGGCCTTGGCTCACCCCGGCCTTATTCCGCCCCCGTCTCAGGTAGAAAAACTCCCAAGGTGGCAACTTCGAAGAGAGGTGGACTTCAACTCCCAGAATTCCCCAGCCAGCATGCTTTGCAAGGGCTGCTTAAACCAGTGCTTTTCAACTTGGGAAATTTTAAAAAGAGGTGGACTTCAACTCCCAGAATTCCCCAGCCAGGTTCACTACAGTTGAAATCCATGCTTGTCAAACTTGAGGACTTTAAGACTTGTGGACTTCAACTCCCAGAATTCCCCAGCCAATCTCAGCACAGTTTAAATCAGTTCTTGTCAAACTTGAGGACTTTAAGACTTGTGGACTTCAACGCCCAGAAGCCCACCAGTCTTAAAGCGAAGCCGGCTGAGGAATTCTGGGAGTTGAAGTCCACCAGTCTTAAAGTGTCCGTGGTTGGAGACCCCCTGCTCCAAAGGACCACCCCGGGGGAGGTGACTTGCTCCAACTTCCCAAGCTTCCTTCTCTGTCCATCCCAAGGTTCAAAGCTCTCCCCCTGAAGGATTCGGAGTTGGTCATCCCTGATGGATGTTGCACCCTGTTGCTAAAGGAGGAAACGTGGTTAATCCAAACCACGGACAAACCAACCCACCTGGCGTTCATGCCCTGGCTTGAGGCAGGTGAGTCAGCCACAGGAGCCATCGCAAAGGTGCCTCACATCCTTTCCTGCTCCGGGACGGACGGCTCGGCACGTCCTACCTGGGACAGGAGGGAACGGGCCTGGGCACCTACCCAAGCAGCTGCTACTCTGCCAGTCACCTCTGCCCGAACATGGAGACCCTCGGATGGGCCCTCTTGGAGAAGGCGCAGAAGCTGGCCATTGGCGGGCTTTACTGAACCCCAAGACACAAGAACATTGTGGGTGCTCTGGAAGTTGTGGTTGTTCCATCATTAGAGGCTTTTAAGAAGAGATTGCAGGGGGGGTGGACTAGAAGACCTCTAAGGCCCCTTCCAGGCCTATGTTCCTACTATCTCGGGCAGGAGGTTGGCCTAGACTAGGAGAGCTCCGAGGTCCCTTCCAGCCCTGTTTCTATGATCTTGGGCAGGGGGTTGAACTAGATGACCTCCAAGGTCCCTTCCGACTGTGTTATTCTGCATTGAACTATCCTCAGTCTCCGAAACGGGCTCATTCCTGCAGCCAACCAGATTGCTTGCTGATCTGGTGGATCGAGGAATCCTTTATTGAATGATTGACATCAAAGATACACATATCAAGGCTGAATTTTGGGCAAAATGGTTGGTCTTAGCCAGGGAAGAGGTCAAACCTCTGACCGATGTCCCCTTTGCGCTAAGTTTGCAGTCAAAGCAGGCAGGTAATCCTCGACTTAACGACCAACGAGTTAAGCGAATGTTCAGAGTTACGACGGACCTCCCCCAAAGCTCCTTACGACCCTGTTCTGAGTTCACGTGTCCCTTACTTATTTGTTTGTTTGTAAAACTTATAGGCTGCCCATCTTTATGGCATAATGTTTCCCTGTTTCCAGCCAAATATTTACATAGGAATACATTGATTTCCTTACTCATGGCATTCACATTGTGGCTCACTTAATGACCGCCACATTAAAAAAAAGAAGGCATAAAATTGGATCCACTCAAAATGCGTCCCTTGATTTATGATTGTCCTGACTTAAAATGGAAAATCTGGGCTCCAGGGTGGTCTTAACACTATGGAGCCCAACATTTCGGTCGTTAAGCGAGACAATTGTTAAGTGAGTGTTGCCCCATTGTACGACTTTCCCGGCCGCTGTTGCTAAGCGAATCGCCGCCACTGTTCAGCGAGTCCCATGGCTGTGAAGTGACTCCAGCTTCCTCGTTGACCTGCCTTGTCAGAAGGTCGGAAAAGGGGACACAATGCAACAGGCATAAGTACGTGCCAGTTGCCAAGCCTACGAATTTTGATCCTGTAACGGTCGTGAGTGTGACAAACAGTCTGCCTAAGTTTCTTTTTTTGTGTCGTCGTAACTTCGAACCGTCACTAATGGCTGCAAGTCGAGGACTAAGTGTAAAGTCAGAAACAGAGGGAGGAAGGGAGGAAGAATGGAGGTCGTCGAAGTCTCAGTCTCAAGATGGCCGCTTCCATCTTGAGTGCGAAACAAGGAATCTAGCCAGCATCTAGCCAGCATCTAGCCAGCATCTAAACCGGGGTGGTTGATTGTCCACTTTGGGGGAGCTCTGGGTGGGTGGGGGGCTTCCGGCTCCCCTTAATTATTCATCTCCAACTCGCAGACGAAGCCGTAGAGCCGGCTACAGTGGTCATCGTTCCAGCAGCCGTCCCGGTGGAGGTGGGCGCAGTCTTCCCCGCCCCCCAGTTCATGGTAGTACCAGTTGTCCGGTTGTTCTGGGCACCAGTCCCTGGGCCAGAGAGAGACACGGCAGAAGACGGGGTGAGTTTGGTTAGGTTGTGGGGATGCCTCCCAACACAACCACAGGCACCCAAGGGCAAAACAATAAGCCAACGGGAGAACCAAATAAAAAAGAATAAATATTAAAATGAAATGAAATGAAATATAAAATACTAAAATGAAATGAAATGAAATAAAATTAAACATAAAATACTAAAGTAAAATAAAATACTAAAGAAATAAAATGAAATATAAAATACTAAAGTAAAATAAAATACTAAAGAAATGAAATATAAAATACTAAAATGAAATATAAAATACTAAAGTAAAATAAAACAAAATATAAAATACTAAAATAAAATGAAATAAAATACTAAAGTAAAATAAAATGAAATGTAAAATACTAAAATGAAATAAAATGAAATAAAATACTAAAGTAAAATAAAATGAAATGTAAAATACTAAAATGAAATAAAATGAAATATAAAATACTAAAGTAAAATAAAACGAAAGATTAAATATTAAAATAAAATAAAATAAAATGAAATATAAAATATTAAAATGAAATAAAATGCTAAAATGAAATGAAATGAAATAAAATATTAAAATAAAATGAAATATAAAGTATTAAAATGAACAAAATAATAAAATAAAACAAAATATAAGATACTAAAGTAAATAAAAAAACCTAAACTAAAATAAAATAAAGGTAGTCCTCAACTTCCAACAGTTCATTTAGTGACCATTCAAAGTTACGACATCCCTGTAAAAAAGTGACACACTTATGACCGTTGCAGTATTCCCGCAGTCACATGATCAAAATTCCGATGGTTCGAAACTGACTCATCTTTATGACGGTCACAGTTTTTACCGGGCTCACATGATTCCCCTGACAAGCGGAGTCCATAGGGAAAATGGATTCACTTAACAACCATGTTACTCACTTAACAACAGCAGTGACAAGAAAGCTCGTAAAAGGGAGCAAAACTCACTTAGCAACCGTTTTGCTTAGCAACGCAAATGTTGGGCTCAATTGCGGTCATAGGTCTCGGACTACCTATAGTCCTCAAGTTACAACCTTTTGGAGTTTGAAATGTTCCTCATAAGTCACTGCGGTCGTAAGCCGAGGCACCACGTGACCAGTCTCCATTTGATCACTGTTTTGACAACGGTCTTAAAATGAGTCACCCCCCGTCGTTAAGTGAACCTCTTTAAGGGAACCCAACCATTTTGGGGGGCAAAATACTCTCCAGTGGCGGTCACGTGACTGCGGGACACTGCCACCGGTCATAACCACGAAGCGATACGCACAAAACAGGATCTGTCCTGCAGTTACGCCAGGCGTAACTATGAGGACAGGTCATCCGTAGGTATTAATAAGTCTGTCGGTACTTTGAATGGTCCTCAAGCAACCCGTCCTAAGTTGAGGACTACCTGCGTAGAACAGTCTTTCGGCAGATTTAAGACGGCTGGAGTTCCATTCCCAGAATTCCCTTGCTGCGCTAAACAGAGGGGGGTTGGTCTAGATGACCTCGAGAGGTACCCTCAAGGCTGACTATCCATGGACAGTCAATGGGGAATTCTGGATGGTTGGTGGGGTGGGGGGAACCCCTCCAGTTGAACCTACCGTGAGACCATTGTGTAGGGGGAATCGTCCACCCACTTCCAGCTGCCACTACTGTCTGTCAACCCGATCCACATTAAGTTTGGCCTGACACGGACCGCCACGAATTGCTGTCAGAAAAAAAAAAAGGAACGTTGAGACCCCCCCCAGCACCCGAAAATCTTACTCTACCAGTGAAGTCCATCCCAGCATAGAATAATAGATATAATTAAAGAAATACCTAGTCAAATACACTGAGTAGCAAAATAGATAGATAGAAACATCTGTTTGAAACTTTACTTGGGGTGGACTTCAACTCCCAGAATTCCCCGGCCAGCATATCAAGTTTCCTCATTAATTAATTGTTACGCCATAGAGCCCATATTTAACCTGTTTATTAATTTAGTTTCTCATGGATGGTTTCCCCCCCCCCCGCCCCCTATTTTCTTGAAATCAAGATATATTACGTCGACTGCATTCCCACCGTCTATTAAGAAAGTGACCCAATTTGTTTTTTTTAAATGCAAAAATTAGTCTAACCACATTGGTTCTTATTCATGCTGAATTTCCATAAGTTTTGGTTGGCTGGGGAATTCTGGGAGTTGAAGTCCACTCCTCTTAAAATGGTCCAAGTTGAAAAAATATTGGGTCTCAGGGGGTCTCCAATCTTGGCCCCTTTAAGACTTGGGGACTTCAACTCCCAGGATTCCTCAGCCAGCAAACTTGGTTCCTTTAAGACTGCTGGACTTCAACTCCCAGAATTCCTCAGCCAGCAAACGTGGTTCCTTTAAGACTGGTGGACTTCAACTCCCAGAATTCCTCAGCCAGCAAACTTGGTTCCTTTAAGACTGCTGGACTTCAACTCCCAGAATTCCTCAGCCAGCAAACTTGGTTCCTTTAAGACTGCTGGACTTCAACTCCCAGAATTCCTCAGCCAGCAAACTTGGTTCCTTTAAGACTGGTGGACTTCAACTCCCAGGATTCCTCAGCCAGCTATGCTGACAGAGGAATTGTGGGAGTTGAAGTCCACACATCTTAAAGGGGCCATGTCTGGAGACAACCCCCCCCCCCCCCCGGTCTAATCCAACTGCTTCCTGACTCAATCAGCCACCCAGGTAGGGACGTCTACCTGCTCCTCGTAGGAGTTGATGATCACCAGGTGAGCATCGTAGCTTTCGCACTCGGCTTTGGCTTCCTGCCACGACGTTCCCACTTGGCTTTCCCAGTAGCAGCTTTTCCGAAATGCATCCCAACCCCTGGGACAGCAGGCCTCCGTTCGGCCTGGGAAGAAAAGGAAGAGAAGAGAGAGAGAGAGAGCTTCAGCTGTGCTGGACTACAACACCCATCAGGCTGAGCTAGCCTTGCCTCTCCTTCTGGGCGGTGAGAAAAGCCCGTCATCGTAAAGAACTGGCGTCTTCTCGTGCCGTTTTTGGGCAGCAAAAATGCTTTCATGTAGGGAGGGTCCTTGGCTTATGACCGCAGCGGAGTCCAAAACATCCATCGTTAAGTGAGACGTTGACGAAATGAGTCCCCCCTCCCCCATTTTACAACCTTTCTGGCCACCGTTGTTAAGCAAATCGCCCCAGTGGATAAGTGGGCCACGTGGTCATTAAGCGAGTCCAGCTTCCCCGTTGACTTTGCTTGTGGCGGAAGGTCGCAAAAAGGGGATTTACCTGACAACCTCACCCCCACCCCACCCTGGGACGCTGTGACCGTTGTAAATACGAATCGGCGTCTAAATTTTGATCGTGGGGGGGGGGGGAAATGTCCATGTCCCTTTTTTTTTCAACAGTCACTAAACGAATCGTCGTAAGTCGAGGACGACCAATACGATTCTTAATTCCCTTTTTAATTCTTCATTCCGCCCATCCGGGAGGCCTGGCAGAGAATCAAAGCAAGAGAAAAACATCTGAAAACCAAGAAAATGTCGCAGAACTGGCTGGGCGGGTCCAGCCCGAATTTAGGGCGAGGCGCCAGGGAGCCCCGCCGGAGTTATTTCTGGTGCCCCCCCAAAACCCAGGTGGCACCCGGAGACGTTTGCAGAGGCCGAATAAACGACGGGGAGAAGAGATGACAAGCGGGGCCTCTTCCCATCCCTGTGTGATTCATCCCGGAATCCATTCCAAACCACTGGAAAACAAGCCAACCTCCGGAAGAGCCCTTGCTGGGCGGCAATTGGGAGGGGAGGGATATTCCCATCATGCACTTGGGGGCTCAGCATCCTCGGCTCAGCCTCAGCCGGAAGCAGCCCACCCACAAGGAAGACCATCAGCCCCAGGGTGCCATTTGGCTAAGGGGAAAGGCTACGACGGTGGGGGTCTCAGAGCTTGGTGCGGGTGGAGGGGGTTCTTGCAGACGTTTCATGACCCATCTATGGAATGTCATCAGTGCTGGAAGGGAGTGGTGTTTGTAGAGAGGAGGAAGAGGGGGACTGTGGGGTCCTTGGGGGGGTCTCTGAGCTTGGGGGTTTCCCGGCAGACATTTTGTGACCCAACTAGGTAATATTATCAGCGCTTGAAGGGAGCGGTGTTTGCAGAGAAGAGGAGGAGAAGTGGGGGAGGAGGAGAAGAAGAAGAGGAGGAGGAGGAGTGGGAGGAGGAGGACTGTGGGGTCCTTGGGGGGTCTCTGAGCTGGGTGGTTTTCTTGGAGACGTTTCATGACCCAGCTAGGCAATATCATCAGGGCTAGAAGGAAGGAGGAGGAAGAGGGGGAAGGAAGGAGACTTTGATGCCCTTAGTGCCTCTCTGAGCTTCCTTGCAGACGTTTCATGACCAAACTAGGGAACATCATCAATGCTGGAAGAGTTGTGGGAGGAGGAGGAGGAGGAGGAGGAGGAGGAGGACTCTTGCTGCTCTCGGAACTTGGTTATTTTCTTCCAGGCGTTTCATGACCCAACTAGGGAACGTCATCAGTGCTAGAAGGGAGGAGGGGTTTGCAGGATGGGGAGGAGGACGGTGGGGTCCTTGGTTCTCTCAGGACATCTTGCCACTTGTCATAACCCAACTAGATAACATCATCAGTGCTAGGACAGAGTGAGCTTTACCTTTCTAGCACTGATGACGTTATCTAGTTTGGCGATGGAATGCCTGCCAGAAAACTCTTGAGCTCCAAGACCCCCAAGGAGCTCACAGCCGCCGGACCCTCAGCTACAAATATTAAAAGGCTCAAAGCCCACACAGCCCCCCCCCCCTCCTTCAAACCCCAGGCCAAGGCAAAGAGGCGGCAGGCGCCAACCAAGCGGAAGGAGGACCAGCAGGGAGCCACTCTCCTTATGCCCACCGGTGCCAGGCCTCACCCTTGGCGTGCCCTCCCCCCCCTCTCCCTCCGCACCTGTACGGTTGTGTTTGAAGTCCTGGAAGTCACAATTGAGGGCGATGTTATTCCTCCGTAGCTCCTTCAGCTGGTTTAGAAGGTGGGTTGTGGCTGTGAAAGAAAGAAAGAAAGAAAGAGAGAGAGAGAGAGAGAGAGAAAGAAAGAAAGAGAGAGAGAGAGAGAGAGAGAGAGAGAAAGAAAGAAAGAAAGAAAGAAAGAGAGAGAGAGAGAGAGAAATAAAGAAGGAAGGAAGAGGAAGGAAAAGAGATGGAAAGAAAGAAAGAAAAATGAATGAAAGAAAGAAAAGAAGAAAGAGAAAGAAGGAAGAAAGGAAGAAAAGAGGAGGGAAAAGAGGGAAGGAAAAACAAAAGAAAGAAAGAAAAGAAGAGAAAGAAAGAAAGTAAAAGAAGGAAGGAAGGAAGAAAAAGAAAGAAAGAAAGGATAGAAAAGAGATGGAAAGAAAGAAAGAAAAATGAAAGAAAGAAAGAAAGAAAAATGAAAGAAACAGAAGAAAGAAGAAAGGAAAAAGAAGAAAGGAAGGAAAAGAAAGAGAGAGGGAGGGAAGGAGAAAGAGAAAGAAAAAAGAAAGAGGAAGGAAAAGAGGCAGACAGAAAGAATGAAAATTGAAAGGAAGGAAGGAAGGGAGAGAGAGAGAGAGAGGGACGGAGGGAGGAAAGAAGGAAAGAAAGGGAGGGAGGGTAGGAAGGATGGTAAGAGGAAGGAAAGAAGGAAGGAAGGAAGGAAGGAAGGAAGGAAAGAAAGAAGGAAGGAAGGAAGGAAGGAAGGAAGGAAGGAAGGAAAAAGGGAACACATTTTAAAAATGTCACTCAATTAGGAATAGTTACTTATTGCTGGGGTGGGCAACAATTATTTTTACAATTGCTTTTCTATTTCTGTTTTTATTGCAGAGAAATAAAATGGATAGTGAGACGGAGAGCATATCAACACAAAACACAGCCGGATAAAGGAAACCGAAAAGGAAAAGAAATAATAAAACAAAACAATGGAATAGAACAGAATAATAAACTGAAATAAATGTGAAAATATGGAGAGCATGTAAAGAAAACGAAACTGAATAAAGCAAAAAAGCAAAAAAAAAAGAAAAGAAAGAAGGAAAACAAATAAAATAAAGTTAATAAAGTAAATGAAATGAAATAAAATAAAATACAATGAAATGAAATGAAATCTGGGGGGGGGGGGGGCTTCGTCTGCCAATAGCTTCCCCCCTTTTTCTTGGGGTTTGCCAAGGGGGAAAAAAAGAAATAAGAGGCGTTGAAACCTCCCCTCCCTTTTCAAATGCCCCAAAAGAGGCATCAGCGCCAGGAAACCACCGGCAGCTGTTTCCACGGGTGCCACGCAGTCTGCCCACATGAAGGCTCCCTGGGTATCTCAGCCGTCCCTCCCGGGACGCCAGGCGGAAGGGCAGGGCGGTTACACCCTCCTCGTGGCTCAGCTCCTTCCACCGGGGATAAAATCCACACAGGTTGCCCAAACCTACAGCCATCCGACGTGGTCACAGGAGCCAAATTCCCACGCTTGGCACCCGGCGTGTACTTACGATGGTCATGGCGATCATTTGCGACCGTCCGGGGTTCACTTAACAACCGTGTGACTCATTCAACAGCGGCTGCGATTTGCTTTACAACAGGGGCAAGACGAGTCATAAAACGGGTCCAAATTCAATGGCTTTGCTTAGTGACAGAAATGTGGGGGCTCGTTTCTGGTCATAAGCCAAGGACCGCCCTGTAATTGGATCTGGTTTTTCGCCACCTGACAGGAAGGGGCTTTTTCTTCCTTACCTCTGTTGGCCTCCTCGGTCAACTGCTTCACTGTCCCTTCCGTCTCCTTCAGTTTTGTGTCCGCGTCGTTCTCTGCGAAACACAGGTGGAATGAAGGGACCTTGGAGTTCACCTAGTTCAGCCCCCTGATCGAGCAGGAGGCCCTAGACCACGTCAATCAATCAATCAATCAATCAATCAATCAAACAGAATAGAAGCTGGAAGGGACCTTGGAGGTCTTCTAGTCCAGCCCTCTGATCGAGCAGGAGGCCCTAGATCACATCAATCAATCAATCAATCAATTAAAATAGAAGCTAGAAGGGACCTTGGAGGTCTTCTAGTCCAGCCCCCTGATTGAGCAGGAGACTCTAGACCGCATCAATCAATCAATCAATCAATCAATCAAACAGAATAGAAGCTGGAAGGTACCTTGGAGGTCTTCTAGTCCAGCCCCCTGCTGAAGCAGGAGACCCTAGACCACATCAATCAATCAATCAATCAATCAATCAGGATACTGCTTGGGGCAAGGGGGTTGGACTAGATGACCTCCAAGGCCCCTTCCGACTCTGTTAAGTAACCTGGCCGAGGTTTACCCTTCTCCTGAAGCTTGGTGAGCTGCGTCCCGACTGTTTTATTGAGGCTGTTCATGCTCTCCTGCATCTTCTTCAACTCCATGTTGTAAAAATGTCCTGAGAAGAAGAAAAGTACAAAATAATGGCTGAGGAAGAAAAAAAAAGGCCCGTTGGTGATCACCTGGTGGTGCCCACTCACTCCCCCTCGGCTTTTTTGCCTTTGCTCAGACCCTAGGACGCCGTTTTCGGGCCTAGCGACATGCTCACCTTTGACGCCAAAGACCATCACCGCGATGGTGAGGATGAAGCTCAGAGCCATCAGGATTAGAACCCGGCGCCGGCTGGGGAAAGTCCGTTGGAGCCACGTCCGGCTTTGGGGCATCTTCGGAGGGGCTAAGAAGAGAGGAAGCAAACCTTGGTTTATTTCCCAAACTTTAGTAAGGAGGTTTGTTTGTTTGATGGATGCTGTGAGGACTGTCTAAACAAACTTTAAACTGGGTGGATTTCCACTCCCTGAGGTTTAGTTTAGTTTAGTTTAGTTTAGTTTAGTTTAGTTTAGTTTAATTTAGTTCTGCTCTGTTCTGTTCTGTTCTATTATTTATTTTATTTATTTTATTCATTTTTTTATTCATTTTATTCATTTTATTCATTTTATTCATTTTATTCATTTTATTCATTTTATTCATTTTATTTATTTTATTATTTATTTTATTTATTTTATTTCTTTTCTTTATTTTATAATTTATTTATTTTATTTTATTTATGTATTTTATGTATTTATGTATTTATTTATTTTATTTCTTTTCTTTATTTTATTTCTTTTCTTTATTTATTTTATGTATTTTATGTATTTTATTTATTTCTTTTCTTTCTTTTCTTTTTTCTTTTATTCATTTTATTTCTTTTCTTTTCTTTTTTATTTTATTTTTCTTTTCTTTTTTGTTTTCTTTCTTTTCTTTCCTTCTTTCTTTTATTTCTTTTCTTTTCTTTCTTTTGCTTTTTTTTCTTTATTCAGCTTCATTTTTCTTTCAGTTTATTACTCTATTTTCTATTCCATTGTTTCTGGGGATTCTGGGAGTTGAAGTCCACCCAGTTTAAAAGTTGCCTACGCTGAAAAACAAGGCTGAATCCTTTCTCCAAAATCCTTTCTAGCTCTTCCACTCTATGATTCGAATTCCCAGCGGCTCCATCACCAAGGCAAAGGATGCTGGGAATCGTAGTTCAGAGGGACACCTGCGAGAACCCATCTCAGAGTAACGTATCACTCCACCAACGGAACAGAAGTTGCCTTCGGAAGTTGTGGAAGCTTCATCCCTGGAAGCTTTCAAGAAGAAACTGTCAGAAATGGAGCAGGGACTCCTGCTTGGGTTGCGGGTTGGACTGGATGATCTCCAAGGTCCCTTCCAACTCTGTTATCTGTTAATGTAGCCTTCCTCGCTTGCCCCGAATGGGTAACACCATGTTTCTCAACCTTGGCCATTTTTAAGTTATCTGGCCTTGAAGACATGAGACGGTCACTTGTCTCAAATGGGGTAGGGCTGCGGGTTGGACTGGATGACCTCCAAGATCCCACCCGACTCTATTAATCAGTAGAAACAGCATGTGGCTTCCCTCCAGAAGTTGCAGATGCACCAACACTGGAGGCTTTCAAGAGAGACTGAATGTTTGTCTGAAATGGTTCTCCTGCTTGAGAAGGGGGCTGGACTAGAAGACCTCTAAGTTCCCTTCTGGGCTCTATTCTATTCTAATTCCCCAGCCAGCGAAGCTGTTTTAAAGGTGCTAAAATTGCAAAAACCTTGGGGAATAAAGGAAGGAAGGAGGCAGAAATAGAGCAGGTCACAAGAAGAAGGTAAGAACCAGAAGGACAGTGGGAGGAGAGAAATAGGAATTAGGGCATGGTGGAGTAAGAAAAGAGGAAGCATCTGACCTAGCATTAAATTCCTAGTAATTCCGGTTGTAGTCTATAATTATATGTAAATATATGACTATATTTATAAATATAGTGACTGTTTCGATGTCTCTCTCTCTCTCTCCATATCTATCTATCTATCTATCTATCTATCTATCTATCTATCTATCTATCTATCTATCTATCTCTATCTATCTATCTATCTCTATCTATCTATCTATCTATCATCATCTATCTATCATCTATCTATCTATCTATCTATCTATCTATCTCTATCTATCTATCTATCTATCTATCTATCTCTATCTATCTATCTATCTATCTATCTATCTCTATCTATCTATCATCTATCTATCTATCTCTATCTATTTATCTATATCTATCTATCTATCATCTATCTATCATCTCTCTCTATCATCTATCTATCTATCTATCTATCTATTTATCTATCTATCTATCTCTATCTATCATCTATCTATCATCTATCTATCTATCTATCTATCTATCTATCTATCTATCTATCTGTATCTATCATCTATCTATCATCTATCTATCTATCTATCTCTATCTATCTATCTATCTATCTATCTATCTCTATCTATCTATCATCTATCTATCTATCTATCTCTATCTATCTATCTATCTATCTATCATCTATCTATCATCTCTCTCTATCATCTATCTATCTATCTATCTATCTATCTATCTATCTATCTCTATCTATCATCTATCTATCATCTATCTATCTATCTATCTATCTATCTATCTATCTATCTATCTCTATCTATCATCTATCTATCATCTATCTATCTATCTATCTATCTATCTATCTATCTATCATCTATCTATCTATCTATCATCTATCTATCATCTATCTATCATCTATCTATTTATCATCTATATCTATATTTATCCATCCATCCAACCATCCATCCATCCATCTATCTATCTATCATATCTCTCTCTCCATCATTCTCTCTCTCTCTTTTTCTCCATCTCTATCTATCTATCTATCTATCTATCTATCTATCTATCTATCTATCTATCTATCATCTATCTATCTATCTATCTATCTATCTATCTATCTATCTATCTATCTATCTATCTATATCATCTATCTATCTATCTATCTATCTATCTATCTATCTATCTATCTATCTATCTATCTATCTATCTATCTATCTATCTATCTATCATCTCTCTCTCTCCATCATTCTCTCTCTCTCTTTCTCTCCATCTCTATCTATCTACCTATCATTTCTCTCTCTGTGTCTGATTGGCTAAGATGACGGGGCAGCTGGATTCCCTCAAGAAACCCTGTCGCTCACTTAACAACGGTGGCGGTTCGCTTAAACGATTGCTGCAGGAAAGGTCCGTTTAAAACAGGGCGGAATTCACCTAACGACGGTTCTCACTCAGCCGCAGGTGCGTGGGGCTCTATGGTGGTCGTAAGTCGAGAACACTTTTGAAAATGGGGGTGGGGGGGGAGGCCACGCAAAGCCACCAAACCCACAAATTGTGGCATTTCACAAAAAGGCTGTTGTTGAGTCGCTAACCATGACTCTTCCTCATTTTTTAAAACAAGGGCCCTTGTCTCTTACTCAGGGGAATTGGGGAAGGGGGGGCAAGGATGGAGCCCCCTGCCCGAGGAAGAGCCACGGAGCGTGAATTGCAGAGCGTGGGACCTGGGGGCTTTGTGGGTGGGGATTGTCCATCTCTGAGTAAAGCCCACCTTTCATCCGTGGGGCATCCTCGTTTTCGGGGTCAAACGTCATGGTCAGATCCTGGTAGTCTCGGATCATCTTGAGACCCTTCCCCAAACACCTGGAAGCACAACACAAGGGTCACAAGGCCACACACACACACACACACACTTAGTTTGTGGACCGTTGGCCTGCCTTCCGTTATTTTGCAGGAGCTGCTTTCTTGCAGGCCCTTCTAGGTAGCACTGATGATGTTCCCTAGTTGGGTCATGAAACGTCTGCAAGGAAACTACCAAGTTCAGAGAGAAGGAAGGAACACACTTTTCTCCTTTTCTAACTCCTCCTCCTCCTCTCCTCCTCTCCTCCTCTTCCTTCTCTTCCCCCTCCTCCCCCTCTTTTTCCTCCTCCTCTTCCTCCACTCCCTTCTAGCACTGATGATGTTCCTTAGTTGGGTCATGAAATGTCTGAAGGAAACTACTAAGTTCAGAGAGAATGAAGGCACACACTCTTCTCCTTTTCTTCCTCCTTCTCCTCCTCCTCCTCCTCCTCTTCCTCCTCCTCCTCCTCCTCCTCCTCCCCCTCTTCTTCCTCCTCCTCTTCCTCCACTCCCTTCTAGCACTGATGATGTTCCCTAGTTGGGTCATAAAACGCCTGCAAGAAAACCACCCAGTGCTGAGAGCACCACGGATCCCTCATTTCAACCCTGAGCTACAAGTTTATTGACTATTTATTTACTTTATTCGTTTATTTATCTGAACCCTCTGGCTCCAGGATCCTGTCTGTGGGGCCTCCTTAGCTTTCTAAAGTCATCTTCTGAACTTTTGGTCAAGGAAGAGACACCAGGAGATCATCGGTACCCCTTGCTGACAGGGGAACAGCTGGCCTCCAGAGGTTGCAGGCACTCCAATATTGGAGGTTTTTAAGAAGAAGCTGGACACCCATTGGTCTGGAATGGTCTAGGGCAGTGTTTCTCAATCTTGCCAACTTGAAGATGTCCGGATCTCAACTCCCAGAATGCCCCAGCCAGCGGATGCTGGCTGGGGCATTCTGGGAGTTGAAGTCCGGACATCTTCAAGTTGCCAAGATTGAGAAACACTGGTCTAGGGTCTCCTGCTTGAGCAGAGGGCTGGACTAGAAAGCCTCTAAGGTCCCTGCCAATTCTGCGTTATTTTGGTATTCGGCTCACAACTTCCTGGCACAAAGAACCCAGAACTGCGGACGAGAACGAGTCTCTTGGGGGAAACCTTCTACAGAACCTCTGAAGGTCCCACCGAGCCCCCACCCCAGCCCCTTTCCCCCCCCCTTCTTTCCTTGTACCAGGAAAAAAAATAGGTTGTCTCAAAGAGAAGAAAATTTCAATATATACCTGCCCGGATGAAATAATAAACTGAGATTCTGATTTTAAGAGGGGAGGAGATTCTTCTTGGCCTTCAGCCTCCTCCTCCTCCTCCGTCTCCCGACACTCCGGTTTTAAGAGTGCTGTGCCGAAGGGGAAACTGAGGCAAACACCCAAACGCCAACATGGCTGCTTTTCTGGAAGGGAAGCCCAGCGACCCCAAAGGTGACTCCTAAACCGTTCACCTTCTTTTATTTGTCATGGGTGACATGGCCGCTGGCCTTTCTGTCCCGGGTTCCCCCCCCTAAATGGCTGCTCCCCCCACCTGTTCCCTTCACCCCCCTCAAAGCCCCCCACCCCAATTCTCATGTAACCGAAAGACAGCCCTTCAAAGTACAACGAACGGTATAACCGGAGGAGGCCTTGGTGGTCTCTGAACTTGGGGGCTTTCTGGCAGGGGTTTAAGGACACAACTTGAGTAACATCAGAGAAAACCAGCAAGTTTAGAGACCACCCAGGACCCCACAGTCCTCCTCCTCTTCTTCCTCCTCTCATAAACTCTTCTAGCACTGATGCTGTTCCCTAGTTGGGTCATGAAACGTCTGCAAGAAAACCACAAGCTCAGAGAGCATCAAGGACCCCTCAGTCCTCCTCCTCTTCCTCTTCATAAACCCCTCTCTTTTCTAGCACTGATGATGTTCCCTGGTTAGTTCACGAAACGCCTGCCAGAAAATCCACCTCCTTTGGACCCAGAGCTGCCAATATTCCTCCTGTTTTATCCTTTTTCACCTTTCGTCTCCCGCCATCTTTTCTGCCGCGTGAAGCCTCTTCCTTCTTCTCATCTGGTCCTGTTTTTTTTGTTTTTGTTTTCATTTTTAGGAAGGGAGACTCCTGGCTCAGCTACTACAAAACCAAGCCCCCCCCACACACACACCTACCTTCCCAAAACCAACCTGCAGCGGGGATGAAGCTAGTCCTGGTTGAGGTTTTCAAAAGGACCTCGGCCTTTCTCTCTTTCTGGCCAACCGTTCGCTTTTCCGCCCCCCCCCCCCCTTGTTGATCTTTGCCCTGTCAATACGTTTCTCCTGCGGGACGTTTCAAAGTTTGTCCAAGTTTGCTAAAAGAGAAGCGGCCAGCTCAGTCTGCACCGCCCCCCTCCCTTATATTGGGCTCGATGCTCGCCCCTCCCTTGGCTCTGGGGTCCCCCCCCCCCTTGGAAAGGGCATTTCCCCAAAGAGAGGAACCGAAAATCCTCAAAACTTGACGCAATAGAGACGGATAAGCTGCGCATAAGCGGCATAAACCATGTCTTTGGGAGACATATCTCCCAAACGCTTGGACATGTGATCAGTCCCTAGGCACTTACTACCACGTGTGGTGGAGGTGTCCGAAAAGGAGAAAATATTGGAAGAAAATCCACACACGTTTGGAAAAGATGATTAAACAACGCATAAGTAGAAATGTTTCTTTTCTTTTCTTTTTTTCAAAAAGTTTTTTATTTTATTTTTGTTACATAATTTTAAAAAAAATGCTTTTGTGAACAAAAGTGTTGTCCAGATTTCCCCTTTAACATCTCCACAAACACATAATTCATTCTGCATTACCTTTCCATTATTTCCAATTTTTGGCCGTATTGGTGGTTTTCTTGCAGACATTACATGACCCATCTAGGGAACATCATCAGTGCTAGAAGGGAGTGGGATATGTAACGAGGAGGAGGGAGACTACAAGGACTGCGGGGGGGGGGGGGGCTTGGTGCAAGCAGGCCACCAAGCTCAGAAAGCCCCAATGATCCCACAATCCTCCTCCTCTTCCCCCTCTCCACTCCACCAGCCCCGCTCCCTTCTAGCCCTGATGACAGTCCCTACTTGGGTCATGAAACGTCTGCAAGAAAACCACCCAGCTCAGAGAGCACCAAGCTCCCCCACCATCCAAATTTGAGCTACAAACATTTTCTTCTATTTGAATAATTATTTCTGGAAATTTCCCCCCCCCCAAAAAAAATAATCTTGGCTAATTTAAGATGGGTGGGTTCCACTTTAGGACCTTAAGTGACCCCCCCTCCCCTCCTCCAAATTCCTGAGACTATGTGTGTGTGTGTGCCTTCTTCACGACCATCTTCCGCGTAGTCCCTCTCCAAAGTTAAAGACTTTCACTTCTGAAATCGAATGCATTTTGGCTTCCCGCCCCCCCGCCCCCCTCACCCCCCCGCCCCCCTGCCCCCCCGCCCCCTCACCCCCCCGCCCCCCCGCCCCCCCGCCCCCTGCCCCGGTGCTGAAGTTAAACCACATGACTCATAACGGGGTCAACCGTATTTTGCAAATTTGCTGATGGAAAAATTCTAGGTTTTCCTAGAAGTCAGTCAGCAGATGTTGAGTTCAAAGGCACCGCAATCTGAACTCCCTCGTGGGCTGGTAGAACGTTCTAGAGGAGAACCTCCCACCTGTAGGGGGACGTTGTTGATGTTCGTGGTCTCCAAACTGGGCAAATTTAAGACTTGCAGACTTCATCTCCCAGAATTCCCCAGCCAACATGGAACCATAATGCCCTCTTGGAGTCTTCTATATATATACGAAAACAAATCTCTCTCTCTCTCTCTCTCTCTCTCTCTCTCTCTCTCTCTCTCTCTCTCTCTCTCTCTCTCTCTCTATCTCTCTATCTCTCTATCTCTCTATCTCTCTATCTCTCTATCTCTCTCTCTCATCTATCTATCTATCTATCTATCTATCTATCTATCTATCATCTATCTCTATCTCTATCTCTCTCTGTCTGTCTATCTATCTATCTATCTATCTATCTATCTATCTATCTATCTATCTATCTATCTATCTATCATCTCTATCTCTAGATAGAGATAGTGTTGGATAAGTAAGATACCCCTAACGTCCCTCAGGGTGTGTGTTCTGTTAAGATACAGCCTGTTGTGCCTTCAAATGGCTTCTACTGTACTGCCGTAAAATGGATTCTACTGTACAGTGCATTAAAGTTGCCATGGTAACGGCTTCACAGCACTCCACAAGGGGGCTCCCTCTGGTAAGGGGGAAAATCCAACATTAAAAATTACGTTTGGTCCAGATGTCTTCCCCCTATAAATAAATCTCCGGGCCAGGCCGGGTTATCGGCTAGCATTGATTAGAATAGAATAACAGAGTTGGAAGGGACCTTGGAGGCCTTCTAGTCCAACCCCCTGCTTAGGCAGGATGCCCTGCACTACTTCAGACAAATGGTTGCTTAAACTCTTCTTCAAAACTTTTACTGGTGGAGCATTCACAGCTTCTGGGGGTTGTACCCAGTATTGGTCACCATGACATAAAAAACTCATGTTGAGATTCTGGGAAAACGTGCAAAGAGGATTAGAGGACGACCAAATATCAGAAGAACAGTTGCAGGAATTGGGTATGTCTTGTTTAATGGCAAAAAGAACTTAGAGGTAACATGATAGCAGTGTTCCAATGTGTGAGGGGCTGCCCCAAAGCAAAGAGGCTCAACCTATTCTCCTGTTGGGGAAAAAAAATATCCCTCTGGGTTCAGTTCCAAGTGGGGAAAAAGACACCGGATTCATTGGAAATTGCTTGGAAAGATGGTTTATTGATGATTTGAGGTCCTGGGGGCTGAAAAACGGTCAGAGATGCTGAAACTGCCCTGGTTTTATGCCCTCTCTGGGTTTTTGAATTTGAGCTTGCATTATGATTGGTTGTCAGATTCCCATGGGCCCATGCAGGGGCAACTCTGTAGGCTGTCCTGAGTCCCAAGCTTGGTTGACTCTTGCTGGGTGATGATGTAATGAAAGGGCTCTGGGCAATTCCTACTATGGCTCTGCCTGAAGGAGGGAGATCTTTGTTATGTAGAATACACTGGATCCGGCCTTAATGGCCCATTGACAAAGGGGGGGACGGATGGACTGACATTCTGCCTCTTTTTTCTAGCATACCAAGAAGTAGGTCACAGTTTACTTTATCAAATACCTTTTGGATGTCCAAGCACTTCATTTTGCCATACAGGCAATGAATGCCCTGATAACAATTCATTTAATGACCATTCAAAGTTGTAACGGCATGAAAAAAATGACCGAGGATCATTTTTCACGCTTACGACCATTGTAAGCGATCAAAGTTCAAATGCTTGCCAATTTATTCACATTTATGACAGTTGCAGTGTTCCCCAGGGTCACACCATCCCCTTTCATGACCTTCTGACGAGCAAAGTCCGTGGGGGAAGCCCGATTTGCTTAACATCCATGTGACTCGCTGAATGACTGCAGGGATTCACTTCCCGATGGTGGCAAGGAAGGTCAGAAAATGGAGCAAACTTCCCTTGACAACTGTCTCGCTTAGCAACAGGCCCTTTGGGGCTCAATTGTGGTCGTACGTCGAGGACTACCTGTCATTGACACTCAGCTACAAAACCCGGTGTCAATTGTTTTTGCTTCGCACAGGTTGCTTTTGCAAAGAGAGGGGAGCCGAATGTCAACTCCTAAAGTTGCCATTCTGAGGAAAGGGGGGGAAGCGTATTTCACGCATACTTTCGGCTAGATTACCGCAGCAGGTTTGGGAGGGGTGCACCTCATTGGGGAATATGATTTATGACACAGACTGAGGGGGGGGGGAAGGAACAGGGGCAAAGTTCAGCCATAATTTAAATGAGGTCAGATTTGACTGCAATGGGATATTGCCGGAATGGTGTTCCTAATAAACAACTGGATTTCTTTTGAAGTTTGGTCTGAGGCTCATGAATCAATTAGGGCTTTTTTTGGAGGGGGGGAACCTGACACCTGGAAGAAGAGGTGCTGGCCTATAAGACGAATTGGTGTTCCCCGAAACTGGCCCAAACCCCTCTTCCCGTTATCATTTTGCAGAGCGTGAATTCCCTCCCAAGAAACCCTTACTAAGAAATATATTTATATTTCTAATAATGCTCGTTTGAGGTTTCACTTCCTCCCAATCTTCAAATTTGACCTGTGGGGTTGGCCTTCGAACGCTTTTTTCTGACGCTTACGATATTTTTTAAAATTCTATTTTTTTTTGCTTGTTTGCAACTTTTGTCTTGAGGCCGCTGAACAGGGGGCAATTTAAGGAAGAGCTGTCCTTAAAATGAACGCGGGTTTTTATAGCTGTAAGCGCCTTTTGAGTTCATTCAGTTCTCTTGGCCGAGGCAGAAATCTTCTTTCTATCGGTCGTCACTCCCCGATTCCTGCAAACAAGTCAGCAAAAATAAACGGATGTTGACGAGATCAGGGCAAGGTGGACACACCCATCCTCTGCCTAGCACCCCGAGAGAAGGACCCCCCCCTCCTTATTTGGGGCTGTGCTAGTAAGTTATTAGCTGGGGAAACAGCTCCTAAGTGCTGTTGCTATTTTTATAATACAAGTGGATAACCATTTGTCTGAATTTTATAGGGAAATTTAAGGCAGGGGGTTGGACTAGAAGACCTCCAGGGTCCCTTCCAACTCTGCTATTCTATTCTATTCTATTCTATTCTATTCTATTCTATTCCATTCCATTCCATCCCATTCCATAGTTTCTATTCTATTCCATTCCATTCCATATTTTCTATTCTATTCTATTCTATTCCATTCCATTCCATTCCATTCCATTCTATTCTATTCTATTCCATTCCATATTTTCTATTCTATTCCATTCCATTCCATTCCATTCCATATTTTCTATTCTATTCTATTCTATTCCATTCCATTCCATTCCATTCCATTCTATTCTATTCTATTCCATTCCATATTTTCTATTCTATTCCATTCCATTCCATTCCATTCCATTCTATTCTATTCTATTCCATTCCATATTTTCTATTCTATTCCATTCCATTCCATATTTTCTATTCTATTCCATTCCAGGAAGGAAGGAAGGAAGGAAGGAAGGAAGGAAGGAAGGAAGGAAGGAAGGAAGGAAGGAAGGAAGGAACCAAGCTCCAATCTTCTTCTTCTTTCTCCTCCTCCTCCTCTCCACAAACATTATCCCCTTCTAGCACTGATGATGCTCCCTAGTTGGGTCATGAAACGTCTGCAAGAAAACAAGCAAGCTCAGAGACCCCCAAGGACCCCACAGTCCTCCTCCTCTACAAACCTTACCCCTCCCCTAGGATTGATGATGTTCCCTACTTGGGTCATAAAACGTCTGCAAGAAAACCACCCAGTTCAGAGATAACCGCGGACCTCACAGGTCAGTCCTGGCCTTTAAAGAATCTTCTCCTCCTGAACCTTCTCCCTTCCTCCTTCGCATAAGACGCAGGGCCTGAGCTCGTGCCAGCCTACCTTGGCACCCCTCCCACCTGGGCAGAAGCTTCCAAGGTACCTGGAACAGAACATCGTGTGCCTCCACTCACCTCCCAAGCCCTCCTGGCCAGGACATGGAGACTCATCCGTCTGCCTTTTGAAAGATAAAAGCGAAGCCCCGGGAGGGATCTGGGGGTGGGTGGATGGGTGGTGAGGAGAAGGCACATCCCGAGCCTATGTCGAAGTCCCTGTTCACACAACCCAACTTGGGTTAACACAGCCTACGTGAGTCCAGACTGTGAGAACAAAGGGGTGGCATTCACAGCTTAAATCTAACCAACTTGGAACATAGATTTATAGGGTCAGGAGGGACCTCAAAGGTCTTCTAGTCCAACCCCATGCAAGAGACCTTATACCAGGGATGTCCAAACTTGGGAACTTTAAGACAGCGGGGAATTCTGGGAGTTGAAGTCCACAAGTCTTAAAGTTCCCAAGTTTGGACACCCCTGCCTTATACCACCCTGGTCCAATAGGGATCTGTAATACAGGGAGTCCTCCACTTACAACGGTACATTTAGTGACCGTTCAAAGTTACGACGGCACTGGAAAAGGCAACTTATGACCGTTTTCCACATTGATGACCGTTGCAGCTTCCCGTAATGAAAATTCAAACGCTCGGCAACTGACGCATACTTATGACGGTCGCAGTGTCGCGTGTGTGTGTGTGTGTGCGTGTCACGTGATCCCCTTTTGCGATCCTCGGTCCAGCAAAGTCAAGGGGGGAGGGGGAAAGCCCGATTCACTTAACAGCAGGGTTCCTGACTTAACAGCAGTCTGGATTCGCTTAACAACGGTGGCGGGAAAGGTTGCAAAAATGGAGTGAAACTCAACAAATGTCTCTCTGAACAGCAGAGATTTTGGTGCTCCATTGCGGCCGTAAGCCGAGGACTCCCTGTATGGAAATAATTTTCCAGTAATTAATTAATTCACCCAAGTGTCCCTTAAGGTGAAATTCTCCACACTGAAAGTAAATCAGTTGAGGACCCAAATTTGGCCACCTTAAAGTCCTGCAATGATAGATAGTCCTCAATTTATGACCACAACAAGGGCGGCTTTTCCATTGTGAAGGAAGGCAGATGTTGGAGGCTTGGGAAAAAGTGCAGAGAAGGGCAACTAAGAGGGTCAAAGGCCTGGAGGCTAAAACATGCGAAGAACGGTGGCAGGATTTGAGTTTGGCTACTCTGGAGAAAAAGAAGGATTTTTGGGAGGGGGGCATGATAAGTGTTTGAGGGGCCGCCATAAAGAAGAAGGTGTCAACTTATTCTCCAAAGCACCTGAGGGCACTTTTTCAAGCATCGTCCTATCTCGAAACGGTCACTAACAGAATGGTCGTAAGTCGAGGACTATCTGAACTAACCACCCCGTGTTGTCATGGTAGAAAGGAGGGGGGAGTACATTTCACGCATCCTGTCGGCTGAAGATGGATCTCAGGTTAGTGCAGCCGGCTCGGGAGGGGTGGCATCTTACAGGGGAATGTGATTTATGACACAGAGGAGAGGGAAGGAACAGGGGTAAAGTTCAGAAGAAAATCAAACAAAGCACAGGCTTGACTGCGAACAGATCTTGCCTAACGAAGCTCATAATAAATCACTGGTTTTGTACTCAAACCTTGACTCGATAATTATGAATTTATTGGGGCATCGTTACGAAATTTGACACCCACCTTTACAGCAGCTGAGATTAAGTTGTTATTATTATTTTCTTAGGGAAAGCAGTTTTTTTTTTAAAATTTGTGTATTTTTTTGACCGCAGGAGTTTTTCGAGATTTCGGACGTAATGAAAAGTGGCATCTAATTTGTAAGAATTAAATCCAGGACTAATCGCTTGACTTGAGATTGGATTGGATTTGATTTGATTGGCCCTCTGCTCAATTCAGACAGCATCAAGAACGACAAAAGCAGGGATTCAAATATGGGAGGGTGGGGAGACTTTGATGAATTAATTAAGCATAATTTAAACCCCTCTCATTAAGGTTAAGCAGAATTGGGATTTGGAATCCAGCGGTCAGAGGTTGTGTTAGGAAGTTGAAGCTGTGTGGACTTCAACTCCCAGAATCCCTCGGTCACTTTAAGATTGGTGGACTTCAACTCCCAGAATTCCTCGGCCACTTTAAGATTGGTGGACTTCAACTCCCAGAATTCCTCCGTCACTTTAAGATTGGTGGACTTCAACTCCCAGAATTCCTCCATCACTTTCAGACTGGCAGACATCCACTCCCAGCATGGCTCCCTGGGGAATTCTGGGAATTGAAGTCCTCACAGCTTGAATTGGCTGAGGCTGAGAAATGCAGCTTAGTTCCTCCCCCCCCCAAGGGAAGGACAAAGCCTTGGCCCCTCCCAGTTTGGCATGGCCACGCCCACAGTGGCCCTCATCCCCCCCTCCCTCCCCCAGCTGTCCCAGTGTCTAGATGGGGAATCTGGCAAAAGGATTTGGACCCCAAAGAGGAAGTGATTGGACAGCTCCGGAAACAGGAAGCCAGGCCAGGAGTTCAGCTGGGGGTGGGGGTGGGGGGGCAGAATAGGCTTGCTGAAGGGGCCTATTCTTTCTTTACTCCCTCCCTCCTTCTTTCCTTCCTTATCCTTCCTTCCTCTTCCCTCCCTTCTTCTTTTCCTTTGTTCCTTTCTTCTCTTCCTTCCTCTTTCTTTCTTTTTTCTTTTTCTTCCCTCCCTCACTCTTTCCTTCCTTCCTTCCTTATCTTTCCCTCCCTCCTTCCTTTCACTTTCCTTCCTTTCTTCTCTTCCTTCCTTTCTTTCCTCCTTTTTTCTTTCCTTTCTTTCTTTCTTCCCTCCCTCCTTCCTTCCTTCCTTCCACCCTTATCCTTCCCTCCTTTCTTTCCCTTTCCCTTCCTTTCTTCTCTTCCTTCCTTCCTTTTTTCTTTCTTTCTTTCTCTCCTTCCTCCTTCCTTCCATCCTTATCCTTACCTCCTTCCTTTCCCTTTCCTTCCTTCCTTCCTTATCCTCCTTCCTTCTTCTTTCTTTCTTTCTTTCTTTCTTTCTTTCATTCTTCCCTCCCTCCTTCCTTCCTTATCCTTCCCTCCTTCCTTTCCTTCCTTCCTTCCCCTCCTTCCTTCCTCTTTGTTTCTTCTCTCCTTCCTTCCTTATCCTTCCCTTCCTTTCCCTTCCTTTCCTTTCTCTTCCTTTTCTCTTTTCTCTTTTCCTCCCTCCCTCTCTTTCATCCCTTCCTCCCTTTTCTTCCCCTTCCCTTCTTCCCTTATCTCTATTCCATCAAGAGTCCCTGCAGTTTTCTTGGCGAGGTATTTTTCTTTTCCACAGAAAGAGCGCAGAGAAAGGGGCTGGCCCAAGGTCTCCAAGCTGCCTTTGTGCAGGACTAGAACTCACAGCCACCCAGTCTCCACGACACCAAAGGGCTTCTCCTTCCCTCTCCCCCCCCCTTTGTAATCCTTACCATGCCCTACGTGGAATCTGCCAGCCGTGTATGTGTGTGTGTGTGTGTGTAGGGCTAGTGGAAGGGAGGGTCTTTCCCCCCTCCCCAGTGTGAACGGAGGGGGCAAAGGCACCCAGAAGCCCCCAGGGTAAAAATAAAATTGGATTCTATGGAGATACAATAAAAGTTGATTTAGGTCACTCAGGACCAATCGATCCCATTGGGATGCCGTTAATTGAATGCCATTAACACAATTTGTGTGTGTGTGTGTGTGTGTGTGTGTGTGTGCAGCGATTTCTCCCTTGTGTTCCCATTGGCCCTTTTAGCCGCATGGCCTTTTCTTAAAGGCGTGCGAAGGCCGCACAATGAATGACGGGGGCTCCATCTGCTGGTGCGTTTGTGTTGTTGTCGTTTCCAAGGCGGGTGTCAGACTGGCCTATCCAGCTCGTTCATCGCCTTGACAGGAAACACAACAATGCAACGATCTAATCCCACTTTGTGGTGAGGCTACCTCAACAACATCTTAACCAGGTCTGAAAGTACAAATACGCCCGCTGTCTCTTTTAGAGACTTAGTAGAGTTTCTTTCCCCCCTTTTCCCTTATACAACTGCGGGCTGCGTCTCCTCTTATCTGATCGTCCCTGAACAGCTGCCATTCTCCTAAGAAGACAACGGCTCTCAACTTTGGCCCCTGGAAGATGGGTGGACTTCAACTCCCAGAATTCTCCAGCCAGCCAATGCTGGCTGGGTGATCCTTGGCCAGTCACTCTCTCTCAGCCCTAGGAAGGAGACAATGGCAAACCGCCTCCGGAAAACCTTGCCAAGAAAACCACGGAGGGGCATCTCTAGGCCATCTCCATGGGACAGATTAGAATGAGTGAAAGAAAAGGGAGGGAGGGAGGGAAAACGAAAGGGAAGAGAAAGTTAAGGGAAGGGAAGGAAGGGTGAAAGGAAAGAAGGAAAGAAGGAAAGGAAAATTAAGGGAAGGGAGGGAAAAAGGAAGAAAAGAAAGGAAGAGAAAGTTAAGGAAAGGAAAGATAAGCGAAGGGAAGGGAGGGGAAAAGAAAGAAAAGGAAGGAAAGAAAGAAAAGGAAATATACAAAAGGAAGGAAAAGAGAGGGAGGGAGGGAGAGAAGAAGGAAGGAAGGAAAGTGGTCAGTGTCTCCCTTCAGCAGGCCTATTCTGCCCTCCCACCTCCCCAGCTGAACTCCTGCCCCTCGGTCGCTCTTGGCATCCTCCCAACAGCCTCTGCCCATTACAAGATGGAGATGGGGGGGGGGTCAGCCCACTGCGGGCGGGGGGGGGTGCCCTGAGTCATGGCCTCCCCCCCCCATTCTTGAAGAGATGCCCTTCTGGCTTCCTGTTTCCGGAGCTGTCCAATCACTTCCTCTTTGGGGTCCAAATCCTTTTGCCAGATTCCCCATCTAGACACTGGCAGAGCTGGGGGAGGGAGGGGGGGATGAGGGCCACTGTGGGTGTGGCCATGCTAAACTGGGAGGGGCCAAGGCTTTGTCCTTCCCTTGGGGGGGGGGGGGAGGAACTAAGCTGCATTTCTCAGCCTCAGCCAATTCAAGCTGTGAGGACTTCAATTCCCAGAATTCCCCAGGCAGCCATGCTGGGAGTGGATGTCCGCCAGTCTGAAAGTGACGGAGGGATTCTGGGAGTTGAAGTCCACCAGTCTTAAAGTGACAGAGAAATTTTGGGAGTCAAAGTCCATTAATCTTAAAGTGACGGAGAAATTCTGGGAGTTGAAGTCCACTTAAAGTGGCCAAGTTTGGAGATCTTGTTCTATAGAGAATGTATGTTAGAAGTCTATGAATCTTTGGGGGAAAAGGGGATTTTTACTTACATTTTGTATTCTTTTGAACACTTCGGTCTCATTTTCCCAACTCCAAAAAAATATCTGTCGATGTGAGTCTTTCAAACTTAAAAGCCCTCCAGAATTGGAATTCAACATTATCCAAACACAAGTAGTAGAACAAAGTCAAACTAGAGTCTTGGACTTTAAGAAAGCTAATTTCAATAAACTTAGAGAGAGCTTGGGAAAAATTCCATGGATGAGAATCCTCGAGGGGAAAACAACTCAAGAAGCTTGGGAAATTTTGAAAAATGAGATTAGAAAAGCCCAGTCTAACACAATACCAATGAAGAAGAAAAACAACAGCTCCCAAAAGAAACCAGCATGGCTGCATAAACAACTATCTGACAAACTGAAAGACAAAAAAAGTAAGTATAAAAAGTGGAAGGAGGGGGACATAACTAAGGCAGAATATCAGCAAATAGCCCGAGCCTGTAAAGATGAAGTGAGGAAAGCTAAGGCTCACAATGAAGAAAGGCTTGCCACAAAAGTAAAAATTAACAAAAAAAGCTTCTTCCAACATGTTAAAAACAAGAAAAAAGTTAAGGAAACAATTGGTCCATTGCTAGGAGAAAGTGGCAAGAAGGTGACAAGCAACAGGGAGAAAGCAGAACTATTTAACTCATGTTTTGCATCTGTCTTTACACAAAGGGATAAAACAGTCCAACCTATCAAAAGCAGCACCACAAAATTAGGAACACAAATTGAAATAGGGAAGAAAATGGTAAGTGAGCACCTGTCTACCCTAGATGAGTTCAAATCACCAGGACCGGATGGATTACACCCCAGAGTTCTGAAGGAACTAGCAGACGAGATCTCAGAACCACTGAATTATATCTTTCAGAGATCCTGGAACACCGGGGAACTACCAGAGGACTGGAAAAGAGCTGATGTGGTTCCCATCTTCAAAAAAGGGAAAAAATTAGATCCAGGAAACTACAGACCTATCAGCCTAACCTCAATACCAGGAAAGATTCTGGAAAAAATAATCAAGCAACGAATTCGCGAACACCTAGAAGCAAACAAAGTAATAGCCAAAAGTCAACATGGATTTGTCAAAAAGAGATCATGCCAGACTAATCTTATTGCATTCTTTGATAATGTGACAAAATTAGTGGACCAGAGGAATGCCGTTGATATAGTTTACTTGGACTTCAGTAAGGCTTTTGATAAGGTAGACCATAACCTACTACTAGATAAAGTAGAAGAATGTGGGTTAGACAGCATCACCACCAGATGGATTGGTAACTGGCTGACCAACCGCACTCAACGTGTAGTTCTCAATGGAACTGCATCTACATGGAGGGAAGTATGCAGTGGAGTCCCCCAAGGCTCTGTTTTAGGCCCAGTACTCTTCAACATCTTCATCAATGATTTGGATGAGGGAATAAATGGGGAACTCATCAAATTTGCAGATGACACCAAGCTGGCAGGAATAGCCAACACTCCAGAAGATAGGCTTAAGATACAGAAGGATCTTGACAAACTTGAACATTGGGCACTATCTAATAAAATGAAATTCAATGGTGAAAAGAGTCAGGTTCTACATTTAGGCAAGAGAAACAGAATGCACAGGGACAGTATAGGTGGTACCTTGCTCAACAGTAGTAACTGTGAAAGGGACCTTGGAGTCCTAGTGGACAACCATTTAAATAGGAGCCAGCCGTGTGCAGCAGCTGCCAAAAAAGCCAACACAGTTCTAGGCTGCATCAACAGAGGGAGAGAATCAAGATCACGTGAAGTGTTAATACCACTTTATAATGCCTTGGTAAGGCCACACTTGGAATACTGCATTCAGTTCTGGTCGCCACGATGTAGAAAAGACGTGGAGACTCTAGAAAGAGTGCAGAGAAGAGCAACAAAGAGGATTAAGGGACTGGAGGATAAAACATATGAAGAACGGTTGCAGGAACTGGGTATGTTTAGCTTAAGAGAAAGAAGGACTAGGGGAGACAGGATAGCAGTCTTCCAATATCTCAGGGGTTGCCACAAAGAAGAGGGAGTCAAACTATTCTCCAAAGCACCTGAGGGTAGAACAAGAAGCAATGGGTGGAAACTAATCAAGGAGAGAAGCAACTTAGAACTGAGGAGAAATTTCCTGACAGTTAGGACAATTAATCAGGGGAACAGAAGTTGCCTCCAGAAGTTGTGAATGCCTCAACACTGGAAGTCTTTAAGAAGATGTTGGATAGCCATCTGTCTGAAACGGTATAGGGTTTCCTGCCTAGGCAGGGGGTTGGACTAGAAGACCTCCAAGGTCCCTTCCAACTCTACTATTGTATTGTATTGTATTTAATATCAATATATTACATTTATTGAGGCCAGGTTTAAGGTCACTCAAGCAGGCCGATCGCTCGGTGTCTTTTTCTGCGCATTTCAAAAAAGACTTTAAAACAAATAAATAATGAAATTAAAAGCCCAACAATCTGGTTGGGGTGGGGGAGAAATCCCAACTGTTCAATCCCACCCACCCCCAAAAGATAAATCAAACTGCGAGAGACGCTGGTGGGTTTTCATTAATTTTTAATTATTCATTGCCGAAGGCGATAATATTTCTATGCAAAATACTCTCTTATATCTCCCCCCCCAGCCCAGCCCCCACCCCTGCTGATCCTTGGTGCCCCACCCCCAAGAAATCTGCCCCCCCCAGCTAGTTCTTTTAATAGTTAATTTTTTAATCTTTTTTTTTTTTTGGCATTTTTGCAAAGGGGGAACGAACGACCCTTTGGTGCCTGACTGACGTCTTCTGCCCCCAATCCCCATCGTTGAGGGGGGAGGAAGTTGGGGGTGCGTGGGGTGGCGGCGTAGGGGGTGGGGCACAGGGACCCTGTCCCTGGGTTGAAAGCCCTTGACACGTGTCAGTCAACAGGATGGCTGCCATCACTGGAGTGAGAGCTGAGCATAAGGGGAGGGGGAAACGGCGGAAAGGTTGAGACCCCCCCTCTGCTAGTTCCCCTAAAATCAGGCCCAGCCTCTGGGGCTGGGAGCAGCCAAGTTTGCAGGATGGGGGGGGACGCCTTTGGAAACCGGGGTAATAAATAAATCTTTTTCTCTCTATACATATATATCTATATATTCTCCCCCCTCCCCAATTCCCCTGGTCTCCCAGCCAGCTGCCTTCTCACCCTGGAATCGGCCACTGGGGGGGTGGGGGGCACCCAGAGCCATCTAGATCACCCCAAGCTGCCTCTTTGTTGTGCTCAGAAAAAAAACTCTTTTCCCCCCCCCGTCTCATCCCCCCCCACTCTCTCCTTCATTTAACCATTTCTACCTGGAAACGCATAAAAGAAACCAACATTTTAAATAAAAAATGAGGAGGTGGTCTTCCATTGAGGGGGGATCAGGGGGGGTCAGCAGGGAGGGGGTTTGAATGCTCCCCCTAAAAAACCGCTCCCCAGAAGCCTCTCTTCATCGGAAGGCAATGTTGAAAAATTTGACGGATCTCCTTCCTCCAATTATTATTATTATTATTATTTCAACAGCAAAGACTAAAGTCACTTGATCTGTTTTCAGCATTGTTTGCATCAAAACGGCTGGGGTGGATAGAGACCCCCAGAACGTAGCAATGATTAAGCCGGGGGCTTCTTCTCCCTCTGAAAACTCTCCCTGCTGTGTTTTTAAAAATTTATTTATTCTGTCATTCACAATTTCTGCCCACTCTGCCACAAAATCTTGTGAATTTTGCGTCTTTGGATTTTGGGGTCTCGTGGGGGGGGGGGGAACGGGGACGACACTTCCCAAAGCGGTAAAGGATGGAGTGGGGTGTAAATTCTCTTAACCCACCTTCTTCCCCAGTTTCTCTTTCTTTCGTTTGTTTTCCTTTTTATGTACAAAAAAAAAATGTAAGAATAATTCATTCCACTTGGAAACGGCAATTTTCCAATGGAAAGCCGAAAACAATTCTCCGAAGTAGATTTTTTCCCCCCCCAGTTAAAAACTGTTTCTCCTTTATATATTTGTTTTTTTTTTCTTAACATCACGCACAGCCGCACCAAAAGACTTGATAGGACCGCAAAAAAGAATCACAGGACATAGAAAAAAAATATTTTGTTGTTGTTGTTGTTGATCTTTTTCTCTCTTCCTCTTCCCTCCCCTTCTCTTCCGTGGAAAGAAAAATATAGAAGGCTGCAAATATAATAAAATTCCACCACCCCCCTTTCTTTTTTGCCCTCTCCTAAAGCTGCAGATGACTCCTTGTGGACTCGAAATAAAAAATAAGAAGGGTCAAAAAAGGGGGGGAAATGCAACTGGGAAAAAAAAGAGCCTTTTTATATTTATGCGACCATTATTTCGCATATATATATATGAATATATATATATATATATATATATATATATATATATATATATATATATATATATATATATATATATATATATATATATATATATATATATATATATATATATATGAATATATTTATATATATGAATATATATATATATATAATATTTATATATATATATATATATATATATATGTATGTATGTATGTATGTATGTATATGAATATATTTATATATATATATATATATGTATGTATGTATGTATATACATACATACATACATACATACACACATACATACATACATATGAATATATTTATATGAATAAAATTCCTAAGTCATTTGGCTATTCTGTACAAGCCCGATTCTTCTCCAGCTCTCAATTGGATTCAGCATTTCTCAACTGTGGCAACTTTTAAGAGGGGTGGACTTCGACTCCCAGAATTCCCTGGCGCTAATGCATTCCCTTGGATAGGTACGCCCCCATTGGGAACCTGCTTACTCTCTTCTCATCCCTTCCTCTGCGACCTCTCTGCTCTGGGAGATAAGAGAATTAAAAACAGGCAAAGCTGGCTGGGGAATTCTGGGGATTGAAGTCCACCCATCCGAAAGTTGCCGAGTTTGAGAAATGTCATTTTAACTAACAACGATTCTTCACTCGAAATCACGAAGGGAAAGAAGGAAAGCTAATTTTTCTTCCTTTCTGGTGTGTGTGTGTGTGTGTGTGTGTGTGTGTGTGTGTGTGTAAAAAAGACATTTTCCAAAGCAGAATGTTGGAGGGTGATTTGAACCCTTTGCCGAGGGTCTATTTCTCCCCTCTTGTCTTTTTCTCCCAATTGTCTCCTTCCTCTACTCTAAAGAGGACAAAAACCACGAGAATCCAACGTCCTGCCAAAGTCTCCTTCCATTTTGTAACACTTGACACCCTGGGAATTCTGCCTTGGCCACGTCCAGAAGAAAATAAACAGTTCTCTTATCTTCTTCTGGTTGTAGAAAAAGAAAAATTTAAAAAAATCCTTCCTTCCTTCCTCTCCTTCTTTCCTTCCTTCCTCTCCTTCCTCTCCTTCCTTCCTCTCCTTCCTTCCTTCCTTCCTTCCTTCCTGATTCCTGACCCGTTTCCTGCTTGCCAAATAAAAGAGATCGGAATCTAAGGACCATCCCCCCTTTTTTTCCACACACCCCCAAATGACCACATGCAAGTGCTAGCGCTGTTGGGGACCAGGGGGAGGAGGTCAGAAGCCCCTCAGTTGCGCTGCGGAAAGAAAAAACGGGGGGGGGGGCATCGCCACGCGAGTCAGACAAGAAGAAAGAAAAGCCCCCCCCCCCGTCATTTTCCCGCCCTCCCCATCCGAGTCTTAAAGAAGAGAAGGAGAAACTCAAAGTAAGGGCGTATCTCGAGGCGTTTGCCCACCACCCCACCCCAAAAGAGGACCAAGGGCTAAGTTCAGGGGGGGGGCAAGAGGCAGGGGCTCTCCTCCGCTCCAGAGGCAGCTCCGGCGATGCGTTTGCAGAGTTGACGGTTGGTTGGTGGAATTCGGGATCCCTTCCCGGGGAAAATTTAGTTCATCGCTCTAAAGTCTTTCACGAGCCGGAATCCAGATATAAGGACCAGAGAGTTCCTCCACAATTCTCTTGATCTTGTGGTAAACCTCTTCGAAGCTCTCTCCTTCTACGATGGCTGGAGGGGAGAGAAGAGAGGCAAGAGGACCTTCGGGTGAGCAAGAGGGGGACTCTCGCAAGGCCTCACAGCACCCATCAGATCCCGGTTCGGGGGAGGAGGAGGAGTTGGAACCGGTATTGTCTGACGGGGATGGTACCACGTCTCCCGCTGGCATATTTGGAGAGGCCATGGGCTGCGGAGGATGCTGTCCCAGAACCCTTAGGCATTGGGGGAGGTCAGTGGTGGGTTGCTAACAGGTTTACTACCAGTTTGCTCATGCACTTGCGTGCAATGCTTCTATGCATGCGCACAAGCATCCGGGTATGTGACAAGAGCTTCCCACTGCCACCACCCAGCTCTAGCGGAGCTGGTCAACCAGACGGAGAGACCTTCTCCCGAACAACCTCGCAGACCTCCTATGAGCTTGCCTCCGCTCTACTCACTGTGCCCTCAGATCAAAATGGGGGAGGGAACTGTTCCTCGTTGGGGGGGGGATTGGCTGCAGACAGGCAGCAGTGCTGAGAGGCAGCCGATCCCCTTCCCCACGTTGGGCACAATTGCAGTCGTATGTCAAGAACTAAGCGTCATTTATTCATTCATTCAGGATTTACCTAATTCTTTTGCCACCCAACTCCTTTCAGAGCGACCCAAGGATTAGCCTGGGTCCCTCCTGCCTTGTTTCAATCCCACCCCTCCCACTTATGGTCCAGGAGTACTCGCCTACTACATCGCCTGTGTGATGTGGAGAAGGAAATGTTGCTCTCAACTCTGTGCCAGCTACGAGAATGCCCAAGGCACCTGTCCGCACCAATACACCCATCGTCTCTAGATAATGTTTCTGGATTGTTAGGTACATGGATGTGGACTAGAAACTTGCTAGGTCTTTTTAAAAAAAATTGTGAAGCTATGCGGGGGTATTCCCTTACTTTCCCTACCGGTTTGCATGGCTGCCCGCCCATGTGCTTTGCTCGTGCGTGGGGCTTGTATGCATGCCTGTGGCTTGAAAATGTGTTGTGGTCTGCCAGTGGAGATGGCACCAGAGTCGGGCAGTGAGGAGGTTGGGGAGGAACATGAGCCAGTCCTGGAGGATGGGGAAGGCTCTGAGGAGGGCTCTGGGTTGGAGGCAGAGACAGGCGGAGGCTGTCTGGCAGTGATCGGGTGCCTACGGAGCAGTGAGGCAGAGGAACAGCTGGAGCCTGTTCCCAGTGTGCGCATGCACAGAGCTGCCAGGCGAAGGGAACAGTTGAGAAATCAGGGTCGTCTTGGGAGTAAAGCCACAGGTGGAGGGTGAATGGCCCCTCCCAGAGGAAATAAAAAGGGGAGCGCCAGGGGAGTGGAGTTTGCAGGAGACTCCTCCTTTGGGAAATACTGACATGGCCGCCTTCCAAGACAGAGAAGGTCTGTGGTCATAAATACTCCTTTGAAAGGCCGTTTGCCAGGCCTTGGCTGACGGTGAAGGAGGGGAATTCACGTTCCTTTAATAAAAGGGTTCTTTTGTGGGGACCAGGACTCTGCCTCCCGCTTTTGGGGGGAAGCCAAGGTCAGAACAAAAACTGCCTAAATAGGAGGGCAAAGTGCCAGGGCAGGTGGGTGAGATCATCCGCGACTTCCACAAACCGTCCGTGCGGACCAGTCCAAACCAGCTGAATGCCACCTGTGAAGCTCTGGATTCGAACTCACCTGAAAAGCATTCTGTAAACTCCTGCTCCAGTTTGGTAGCTCTGTCGAAGGCCTTCCGTGCTTGCTCCTCCGTTATCCGCTTGTTAATTTCTCTGGGGTCACAAACAGACACTCGGCACATGAGCCACCTGGCAAAGCCTCGTGGGCCGCCTTGTTCCCTCGTTCGTTTCCACCCTCGGCTCTCTGCGCGTGGGCAGAGAACCCCACTGGAGCTCTTCCTCCTCCTCCTCCTCCTCCTCCTCCTCCTCCCCCTCCTCCTCCTCCTCCTCTTCCTCCTGATCCCTGGTCTAACATTCTGCGGTTCCGCGGATGCTCAGCCCCAATGAGAAAGTGCCCAGAGGGATAGACTATTCCTGAACAGGGAAGCTCCGGATGTGTTGAAGTAGTCTTTGAGCTGGTTGGGAGCGATGGGAAGGGTAGTCCAGCCCATTTTAGGTCGGAGAAGGGGGGGGGATTTGAGCAAGAAGGACTGCCGGTGAAACGAGTTTCTGTCCCGGAACTGATGGTCATTCAAAGACCCACCAGACTGTCCTCTTAACGGAGAAAGGACTGGCGTTTTTTAAGTAATTGAGAGCTAACCTGCGTGTCCCTGACTGGCCCTAAACATGGAGGCTCCATTTATGAAAACTTCTTCTAGCCAAGAGTGGAGCCAGAGCAACCTGCTGGTTCTTGTGGAGGGGAGTTCCACAGCGCAATCTCCTGTCGTTTGGATTGCTGTGCCTCTGCGTCTCTCTCTCTCTCCCCCAGCAGACCCCAAAATTGGGGAAGGAGGAGGACAAGGCTCTCCCCCTAACCCCCTTGCTCGGTCACAGCCACCTCGTAGTCCATCCCCCAAAACCCTGACCGGCACACAAGTACAGATCTCTCCCCCTGCCCACCCCCCCCAGGACCCCTACTCACAAAACATTCTCGAGGGAGCGGGGTCGGATGAAAATGGCGATGGGATGAAGCTGAGCGGCTTGCAGCCTCCGGACGGCGTTGGCCGATACGTCCAAAATGCAGTGCTTGCCCTGGAAGAGGGGGGGGAAAAGAGAGCGAGGGGCTCAGGAACACAACACAACACAACACACACACACACACACACACACCAGAGGGAGCACATATGTGTTTGTCTTGTTGCATCCACAAGGCCTGGGGGTTTGTTGCTTGTGTGGCAACTCTGCTCTCAAACAGTTGGGAGGTGGGAAGTGAGCTCCTGAGGATGGGTCATGATTGGGGGGGGCACCCTAAAAAGCCCCCCTTAATTTTGGAATCTCTCTCTCCTTCTTTCTTTCTCCCTCTTTCTCCTTCTTTCTCTCTCCCCCCTCTCTCTACTCCCCTTTTTCTCTCTCCCCCCATCTTTCCCTCCTTCCCTCTCTATCCCCCCTCTCTTTTTCTCTTCCCCTTTCTCTCTCTCATGCTCTATCTCTCTCCCTCACTCTCTTTTTCTCATACTTTCTATCTGCTTCTCTCTCCCTCATCTTTCTGTCCCTCTTTCTCTCTCATTCTTTCTCTCTCCCCCTCCATCTCTCCCCCACTTTCTCTCTCGCTCCTTCTCTCCCATCTTTGTCTCCCTCATTCTCTCTCTCCTTTCCACTCTCTGTCCCTCTCTTTCCACCTCTTTCTTTTTCTATCTCCTTCTCTCTGCCCCCATCTCTTTCTCTCCCTCTTTCTCTCTCCTTCTCTCTCTCCTTCCCTCTCTGTCTCTCTCAGCCTCTGTCTCTTTCTACCTCCCTGTCACTTTCTCTCCCTCTCTCATTCTTTCTCTCTTCCTCCCTTCCTCTGCTCCCCTCTTCCTCTCTCTCTTCCTCTCTCTTCCTTTCCCCGTTTCTCTTTCTCGCCCTCTCTTGTTCTCTCTTTCTTCCTCCCTCTCTCTTTCCCACGCTTCCTGCGGACGACCCTGCTCGCCCGTCTCCACGTCCCACCCTTTACCTGCTCAGCCACCTCCCGTACGGATTGGACACTTGTCCCGTAAAGGTGACTGTTGTACTGTCCGGCCTCGATGAATTTGTGGCTTTGAATGTCCTTCTCCATCTTCTCCCGTGAAGCCACGAAGTGGTAATCTCGGCCATCCACTTCGTACTCCCGTTTCGGCCGCGTGGTATCTGCCAGGGTGGATTTTGCGTCATTCCCTTCCAGGATAGGTTGGAGAAACCCTCTCTACAGGAGTGCGCCCTGCGCAACCCCCCTCCCACTAAATCCATTTCCCCAGACCCAGCCGTCCAAAGGCCACCCATCCCTCACAAGGGGAGCGGGGGACCCCTCTAGGGCAGACTCACGTGGGACACAAGATCCAAATTTGTCTGGAAATTCAGAGAGGAGGTCATCGTTGACTCGGTCCTTGGTGGGCCCCAAAATAATGATCGGACGGGCATAATGAACTAGAACGGAAGGCAGAGAAGTTAAAAAGAGGGGAAGGGGCTGCGTGATTGGAAAGGGAGGGATACAAAAATCCAAGCAGGGACCTCAAATCACTGAGACAGATAGTGTGCAAAAGTACAAATACTGTATAAATGTTGTGCAAATGTACGAATGTTGCATAAGTCGTGCAAATGTACAAATTTGCATAAATGTGCAAATGTACAAATGTTGCATAAAAGTCGTGCAAACTTACAAATTTGCATAAATGTCGTGCAAATGTACGAATGTTGCATAAATGTCGTGCAAATGTACGAATTTGCATAAATGTTGTGCAAATGTACAAATTTGCATAAATGTCAGGCAAATGTACAAATTTGCATAAATGTCAGGCAAATGTACAAATTTGCATAAATGTCGGGCAAATGTACAAATTTGCGTAAATGTCATGCAAATGTACAAATTTGCATAAATGTCAGGCAAATGTACAAATTTGCATAAATGTCGGGCAAATGTACAAATTTGCGTAAATGTCATGCAAATGTACAAATTTGCATAAATGTCATGCAAATGTACAAATTTGCATAAATATCATGCAAATGTACACAGTTGCATAAATGTCGTGCAAATGTACAAATTTGCATAAATGTCGGGCAAATGTAAAAATACTGTATAAAAGTCATGTAAATGTACAAATGGTAATGTTGTGAAAATTTGGGTGCTTGCCAACTGACTCATATTTATGACAGTTGCGGCATCACTTTTTGCGACCTTTCCAACAAGCAAATCCAGTGGGGAAGCCAGGTTCATTTAACAACCATGTGATTCACTTAATGACTGTGCCCAGCAAAGTCGGACAATTGGGCAAAGCTCACTTAACAAGTATCTGGGTTATCCACATACATTTTAGGCTCAGTTGTGGTTGTAAGTTGAGGACTGCCTGTATTTAAAAGCAGGCACAGAAAGGGAAACTATGTTGTGTCTGTGTGTGATTTTGTGTCTGTGTGTGTAACTGTCATCTGCAGATAACCCCGGGCTTAAAGAGGCAAGCGCCTGCATTGGAAGGAAACGAATTAGCAGGGTACTAGAGCAATAGAGGCCATCTAGTCCAACCCCCTGTTCAAGCATGAAGGGACTCCTAACTGGGAGAAATCCAGGATATTTCTTCCGATATTCCAAACGGGCTTCCTGACTTCTCTCGGGCTGTTTTTGGAACTTTTCAAGTTGTGTAATGTCAAAGGAGAAGTCAGATCGCCTCCCCCACTGGGGTTGAGGGCAGAAAGAAATGAAAGAAAGAAAGGCGATTTCGGGGAGGGGGTCGGGTTGGGGAGGGTCTGAGAGAGAGAGTTTGGCCAAGGAACCAACCAACCAAGGATTCTCCACAACGCGCCCTGCGCCAATCAGCTGCATTTCGGAACTTTTGGGACTACGCCAGGAGCCGCATGTGGCTCTTTCCTCCCTCTGCTGCGGCTCAAAAGATGCATCATAACCGCCAATGTGCGACACGGGATCTATTGTGGCTTTCAACCCCCAGTAGGCCCACCATGGATAAATCCAAGAAATGAAAAGTTTCAGAAGAAAACAGAACGTTTAATTCAACTGTATATCCTCGTTCTGTGGACGCTGGGGAAACATTCAGGCGCGGGAAGGATTTTTGTTGTGGTTTTCTGTGGGAAAGAAACGGCTCTTGGAGTGTTTAAGGTTGCCGACCCCTAGACTACACTCTCCATCACTCCCAGCCAGTTGGGGGAAGGCCTTGCTTCCCATCTCTACATCTGTTACCATTTCTACCTGTCTTTCCTAAATCGCTTCTTTTTTTCCTCTTTTCATTTCATGACTTTTCTTTCCACTGAATTTGGGACCCCGATGTTGGGAAGCGCAAGAGCCGTGGGGGGGGGGAAGCAAGGGAGGAAGCCGGAAAAGGAGTTTCTTTCACTCACCTTCCATTTGCACAACAGTTTCGTAGCTCAACACGGCGTCTTCTCGACCTGCGGAGGAGATGTAGGGAGCACAGTCAAATGATCTTCCTGGCAAAGATTCTCCCCAGGTGCCACAACTCGTGCCAGGAGAAAGAGAGGAGGAGGAGGAAGAAGAAGAGGAGAGGAGGGGGAGGGATGAGGAGGAGAGGGAGGAAGCGAGGGGGAGGGGAGGAGGAAGAGGAAGAGGAGGAGAAGAGGAGGAAAAGGAAGAGAGGAGGAGGAGGAGGAAGAGGGGAGGAGGGGGAGGAAGAGAGGAAAGGGGAGGAAGAGGAGGAGAGAGAGGAGGAGGAGGGGGGAAGAGGAGGAGAAGAAATGAGGAGGAGGACAAGGAGGGGGGGGAAGAGGAGAAAAAGAGGAGGGGGAGGAAGAGGAGAAGCAGGGGGAGGAAGAGGAGGAGAAGAGGAAGAGAGGAGAAGGAAGAAATGGAGAGGGAGGAAGAGGAGAGGGAGGAAGAGAAGGGGGAGGAGGAGGGGGAGGAAGAGGTGAGAAGGAGGAAGGGGAGGAAGAGGTGAGAAGGAGGAGGGGGAAGAGGAGAAGCAGGGGGAGGAAGAGGAGGAGAAGAGGAAGAGAGGAGAAGGAAGAAATGGAGAGGGAGGAAGAGGAGAGGGAGGAAGAGAAGGGGGAGGAGGAGGGGGAGGAAGAGGAAGAGAAGGAGGAGGAAGGGGAGGAGGGGAGAGGCGAGAGAGGAAGAAAGGAGGAGGAGGAGGAGAGGAGGGGGAGGAAGAAAGGAGGAGGAGGAGGGGAAGAGGAGAGGAGGAGGAACAGGGACAGCGGAGAGAAATCGACTGCAAGCAGGAAAGGAGATGGATGGAAAAAGGGGGGGGGGTCTCCCAGAGTGGACATAGGAGGAGGAAGGAGGACCTCAGAGACCAACACCCACCTTGAGAGCCTGATCCAGGGCCCCGATCCTGGAGGAGGAAGGAAGGAAGAGAAAATAAGGAAGAGAAAGAGAGGAGAGAAAGAGACGGACAGTGAAGATGCCTCCATTTCTGTGTCTGTAGACGCTGGAGGGGCGTTTTCCTCCTTAAAACAGGAGGATTCTGGATGGGAAGCTTCTTCCCCAGGACAAAAGGTGTCCATTGGTCCCACCCTGAGGTCCTCCAGATGTAGAGAAAGCCCACCGCTCTGTCCAGCAGGAGACACAGATGTGCAGGATCCTGCTCAGATGTGCTTGCTCCACAGACACCAAGACTGGTGGGACTCAAACTCCCAGAATTCCCCAGTCAGCAAGGCAGCAAACAAACTGATTACAGGTGTTACAGGTAGTCCCTGAGTTATGGCGACCGTTGGGACCGGGATTCCCACATCACTTAGCAACTGCAATCCTTGCAGTCCCACATGAGGTTGTAAACTGAAGCACGGTGGTCGTTAGGTCCACTACCAGGAAGTAGGAGGGAAGTCAGTTGGAAGTCCCAGCTGTTTGCAAGGAAGTAGCAGGGAGGTAAGTGACTGATGCACAGGCGTGTGTGAGTGGCAGGGGGAATGTAACAAGGATGTGCAAGGTGTGAAAGGGGTATGGTGGGACTGAGGGAGGGTGTGTGAGGGTGTAAGGACATGGTGAAGCTTGGGAAGAGTGCGTGGGAAGTGGGGAGGTGCAGCAAGGCTCCGGGAGGGTGCGTGCGTGTGCAAGAGAGGCATGATGAGGCCCATTATTATTATTATTATTAGGGAGGGTGTGTTAGGGTGTGCAAGAAGCAAGGCAGTGCAAGCATAGAGGGTCAGTTAGGGAAATTAACATGAATGACTTGCAAGATTTCCTACTGTCTTCCCCAGTGACTTTCTGGGGAAGCCTGGGGGAAATGTCGCTGACGGCAATCACATAACTCTAGGGCCCTGCAACCAGTTGTTGTAAATGCGAGCCAGCTCCCAAGTGTGCCGAGATCACAATCATGTGACTTCATACCGTAATTCCGAACGGTCACTGGATGAACTGTCGTAACTCAAGAACTACCTGTAATCAGACAGGGTTTGGCCGGATTCCAGATTAATTGCTTGTCCGTAATTCCAAATTATCGCTCAGTCTTCAACTCTTGACAAACACCCCCCAATTATGTTGGGGTCCTGAACCCCGTCCTTTTCAAGGCCAGGGATGGACTCACCTTTGCTTTTAACCGCGTCCACTCCCGTCGCTCGACCCTGCAGAGAGAAAAAGAGGATCAGCTGGGGACCCCAAAGCCTTCCTTCTCAGCCCCCCAACAATTGCCAAAGCTCAGATATCTTCTCCAACAGCCCAAGGACACCGCCCCACCATTAAAAACCACCCCAAGTAACACGAGATCCCCAAGTCTCACCGCTAAGAATGGAGCATCTTATAAGATTCTCGCACCAATCTTACAAAATCTATCAACTGTCAGGCCTGCAGCCATATTTTCTTTTGGATCTTTGGCCTGCCACACTTTCTATTATTCTACGGTGCATTTTCTATGGTGGGAAAATGGGATTGTAAGGAGTTAGACGACAGGTAGCCATAACAGCATTCTTTCTAGAAAGCCAAGGTCATCCTTTGTCTCTGCACCTCTGCACCTGGCTGGAACTGGATGGGTGAAAGCTGCCAGCGTGGCAGTGGATGATTGGACCATGGGATGGACTTGTGGGTGTGGAGTTGCAAGATCTTGAACTTTCAACTGAGTGGGGAAAAGCGGGAAGCTTCCAGATTCGGGTTTCCCCAGATGTGCCAACGTGGCTCTTTTCATCAATGGGAACTTTGAGCAATACGATTTTGTGTATCAATTCACAGAGACCATGAACCGCCAAAGTCTTGTAGGGGATTTGCAAATCCTGGCACAAGAATTTGGTGGCGTTCACTCAAGCGGGCAAGACCACAAACATGTTCCAAGACTGGACAATTTGGCCGCAGTCAGGGGTGGGATTCACCTGGTTGGGGACCAGTTGGGGAAAAACGGATGCTAATTTTACATCTGGTTCCCCGATGGGACTGGCTGGCCCCACCCAGGAGTCTCCGCATGGCCCGCTTTGGAGGCCAGGTAAGTGCAGGGCCCACATGGAGGCTCCATGGAGGGCGAAAAATGGGCCTACTGTCGGCGGCGCCATCTTGATTTTCGGTTCAGATTTGCACGCCGAACCGGCAGTAACGCCAGTAGCAACCCACCCTTGCTGGGGAGGCCGAGTAGGCCACGCCCAACATGGCCACGCCCACCCAGCAACCGGGCAGAGTACTGGTGGCTAACATTTTCGAACGCCGTCCCTGGCCACAGCCGAACCCCTTTTAACGCGTGGGTCTGTCGCGTGTGTCTCTGAGGCTCCTGAACGCCACTTGTGAAAGTCCAAGGAGAGCCCCCCCCCTTACCGCCTCTTGCTGGGAATGAAGCCAAGTTCGTCACTGTCGCCATCCGGATGGACGCGCCGCGCCTGCCACCACTCCTCGTCGGACGCGTCGATGACGTGCAGCACGTCCCCAAAATGGAAACTCAGCGCTTGGCTCAAGAAGCCACAATCCTTGGTCTTGTCGTAGTCGAAGAGAGCCCTGTTTGGGAAGGGGGAGGTGGGGGTTATGGGGGGTGGGGTGGGGTGGGCGTGCAGGCGAGGAGGCCGAAATATCACAGAGTGAGTTAAGGTTCGCCTCGGAAGTCTCCCCGTCATTTAAAGTCGTTCAACGGGGAGATGGCTGGCATTTCAATTTAATAAACAAGTTTAAAATGTTTTTTTTTTTAGAAAATGACCATTTCTGGTTTTGAAAGGCAGTTTGGTCTAATGGTGAAGGCCCCAGGCTTAGACACCAGGAGACGGTGAGTTCTAGTTCTTCATTAGGAATGAAAGACAGGTGGGTTATCTTGGGCCATCCCAACAGGAAATGGAAAATTATAGTCTCATCTTAAGCGTGAAAGCTACCTGGTGACTTTCGGCCAATCACCAGGAGACGGTGAGTTCTAGTCCCACCTTAGCATGAAAGGCAGCTGGGTGACTTTGGGCCAATCACCAGGCGACAGTGAGTTCTAGTCCCACCTTAGGCATGAAAGGCAGCTGGGTGACTTTGAGCCAATCACCAGGCGACAGTGAGTTCTAGTCCCGCCTTAGGCATGAAAGGCAGCTGGGTGACTTTGAGCCAATCACCAGGAGACAGTGAGTTCTAGTCCCGCCTTAGCATGAAAGGCAGCTGGGTGACTTTGAGCCAATCACCAGGCGACAGTGAGTTCTAGTCCCGCCTTAGGCATGAAAGGCAGCTGGGTGACTTTGAGCCAATCACCAGGCGACAGTGAGTTCTAGTCCCGCCTTAGGCATGAAAGGCAGCTGGGTGACTTTGAGCCAATCACCAGGCGACAGTGAGTTCTAGTCCCGCCTTAGGCATGAAAGGCAGCTGGGTGACTTTGAGCCAATCACCAGGCGACAGTGAGTTCTAGTCCCGCCTTAGGCATGAAAGGCAGCTGGGTGACTTTGAGCCAATCACCAGGCGACAGTGAGTTCTAGTCTCAACAAGGATGAGGAAGGTCTGTTAGATACGTTGATTGCCTTGAGTTATTTGTAAATAATAAATAAAACAATAAATTGAAATGAAAAGATAAATATAATAAAATATAAAATATAAAAATGTAAAATATAAAATAAATAATACACTACATAACATACCAACAAAAACCAAACCAAACCAAAATAAATAAAATAATAAATACAATAAAATATAAAATAAATAATACAACACAACAAAAAACAAAACAAAACAAAATGAACAAAATGAATAAAATAAAATTATAACATTATCCCTTTTTGGGAGAGGGGGCGGTCTAAAAATCTAAGAAATAAGAAATAAATAAATAACATGAAATGTAGTGAAATGCAAAGATAAGTATAATAAAATATAGAATTAAAATTAAAAAAATAATACAATGCAACAAAAACGAAGCAAAACAAAATGAATAAAAACCAAATCAAACAAAATTACTTGGCTGAGGAATCAGCAGCCTCCCAGAAGCGTCGGACTCCAAAGCCCATCATCCCCACCATCCCAGTTCAGAGGAAACTGAAGCCTGAGAGATCTGCAAGATGCTGGCTTTGGGGGGTGTTGAAATTAAGGGAAACTGAATTTGTCCCATTCCAAGTTCAGAATCTTTTCAAGCCCCCCATGAAAATATAATATCTTCCCGGAGACGTGGGAATATATTCATTCCCCCCCCCCCCCATACCAGAGTGGAGTGTTTGGGGTGGGGGGGATAGGAAAGCCAACAATTGTTCAGGGACCGTTGAAGTTACAACAGCATCCCACGGAAAATGACTTGCAACCTCTCCTCCCACTTATGACCGTCACCTGGTCACATGATCAAAATTTGGGCGCTGAGCAAATGGCATGGATTCCCAATGGTTTCAGTCTCGTGGGGGGGGGGGTGGAGTCCCCTTTGGAGACCTTCTGACAAGCAATGTCAAAGGGGGAGAACCGAATTCGCTTAACGACCACACGTTTCGCTTAACAACTGCAGTGACTCGCATAATGACCCCTGGTTAAAAAAAAAAGATCCTAAAATTGACACTTAGCCACTGCCTTGCTTAGCAATAAGAAATCTGACCTCCCCCCCCCCAAAAAAAATTGTGGTCATAAGTCGAGGACTATCCATAGACCGGACATGTTCTCTAGCCATTCCCCTCCCTTCATCTCGGCAGGTTCCAACCAATCTTGGCCAACTTCCAAAACGAACCCATGATAGAAAGGATGAAACACCACCAGGAGAGCTCACGTGTCATTATTTTTAAAAATAACGCTGTCACTACCACCCTGGTGGGTTTTTTTTAAATTCTTTGGACACCGCTGGACTCCTGAGGGCTGTGGGCTCACCGGATGTAGAAGCCCCTCTTGGGGTTACTCCGAAGCGACGCGGTTCCTGAGCCCAAACTGCTATTCATCAGCTGTTCTCGGAGGTCATGGATCTTGGCCTCAAAGCGGCTGTATTCTAGAAGGGGGAGAGAGCGGGGTGTGGGGGAGAGTGGGGGGTGATGCTGGATCCTAGAATCATGGACCTGTAGAATTCAAATGTCCTCAAAGATCATCTAGTCCAGTTCTTCTCAACCTGGGAAACTTTTAAGAGGTGAGGACTTCAACTCCCAGAATTCAACCTTGGGAACTTTTGAGAGGTGAGGACTGCAACTTCCAGAATTCAAACTTGGGAACTTTTGAGAGGTGAGGACTTCAACTCCCAGAATTTAAACTTGGGAACTTTTGAGAGGTGAGGACTTCAACTCCCAGAATTTAAACTTGGGAACTTTTGAGAGGTGAGGATTGCAACTTCCAGAATTCAAACTTGGGAACTTTTAAGAGGTGAGGACTTCAACTCCCAGAATTTAAACTTGGGAACTTTTGAGAGGTGAGGACTTCAACTCCCAGAATTTAAACTTGGGAACTTTTGAGAGGTGAGGATTGCAACTTCCAGAATTCAAACTTGGGAACTTTTAAGAGGTGAGGACTTCAACTCCCAGAATTTAAACTTGGGAACTTTTGAGAGGTGAGGACTTCAACTCCCAGAATTTAAACTTGGGAACTTTTGAGAGGTGAGAATTGCAACTTCCAGAATTCAAACTTGGGAACTTTTAAGAGGTGAGGACTGCAACTTCCAGAATTCAAACTTGGGAACTTTTGAGAGGTGAGGACTTCAACTCCCAGAATTTAAACTTGGGAACTTTTGAGAGGTGAGGACTTCAACTCCCAGAATTTAAACTTGGGAACTTTTGAGAGGTGAGGATTGCAACTTCCAGAATTCAAACTTGGGAACTTTTAAGAGGTGAGGACTTCAACTCCCAGAATTTAAACTTGGGAACTTTTGAGAGGTGAGGACTTCAACTCCCAGAATTTAAACTTGGGAACTTTTGAGAGGTGAGAATTGCAACTTCCAGAATTCAAACTTGGGAACTTTTAAGAGGTGAGGACTGCAACTTCCAGAATTCAAACTTGGGAACTTTTGAGAGGTGAGGACTTCAACTCCCAGAATTTAAACTTGGGAACTTTTGAGAGGTGAGGACTGCAACTTCCAGAATTCAAACTTGGGAACTTTTGAGAGGTGAGGACTTCAACTCCCAGAATTCAATTTTGGGAACTTTTGAGAGGTGAGGACTTCCAGAATTCAATTTTGGGAACTTTTAAGAGGTGAGGACTGCAACTCCTAGAATTCAAACTTGGGAACTTTTAAGAGGAGAGGACTTCAACTCCCAGAAATCAATTTTGGGAACTTTTGAGAGGTGAGGACTTCAACTCCCAGAATTCAATTTTGGGAACTTTTAAGAGGTGAGGACTGCAACTCCTAGAATTCAAACTTGGGAACTTTTAAGAGGTGAGGACTTCAACTCCCAGAAATCAATTTTGGGAACTTTTAAGAGGTGAGGACTTCAAATCCCAGAATTCAACCTTGGCAACTTTTAAGAGGTGAGGACTTCAACTCCCAGAATTCAACCTTGGCAACTTTTAAGAGGTGAGGACTGCAACTCCCAGAATTCAATTTTGGGAATTTTAAGAGGTGAGGACTTCAACTCCCAGAATTCAACCTTGGCAACTTTTAAGAGGTGAGGACTGCAACTCCCAGAATTCAAACTTGGGAACTTTTGAGAGGTAAGGACTTCAACTCCCAGAATTCAATTTTGGGAATTTTAAGAGGTGAGGACTTCAACTCCCAGAATTCCCCAGTTGGCAAGTTTCACACTTATGACCGTTGCAGCATCTCCATGGCCACATAATTTACATTTGACTGCTTGACAGCTGACTCACATTTATGACGGTTGCAGTGCCTGGGGTCATGTGATTTCCCTTTTGTGACCTTCTGACCAGCAAAGTCAACGGGGAAGACGGATTCACTTAACAACTGAGTTATCAATTTAAGAACTGCAGTGATTCACTTAACAAATGTGACGAGAAAAGTCGTAAAAACGGGACAAAACTCACTGGACAAATTTCTCACTTAGCAACAACCACTTTGGCTTCCTTTGTGGTCGTAAGTCGAGGACTACCTGTATTGACGCACATCTTCCTCCCTCAGGAGTCTAACAAAATTGGGGAGGGGGGAGATTTAAAAAAACTAAAAATTCTCCCCACATTTTCATCCCAATTACCTCAGTCATACAGTCCTAACTAACCAGGATGAAAGGATGAAGCACCACCAGGAAAGCTCACAAATCCTCATTTAAAAGAAACACCACTCTCTCCAGGTTGAGGGGTTCATTTCCACCCTCCCCGTCTCCCATAGACAATCGTGGCTCCTGCATGGGTCTCGCTTCCCTCCCTCCTCCCCAAAATCTTACCATCTGGTTTATACTGGGCGATAATGGTGACTGTCTGTCCGGCGTTTTTCAGAGCGATGGCAGCTTGTTCGTGGGTAGCGTTCCTGAGATCCACGCCGTTGACCTGTTGGGAGAGGTTAACAACCAATCAGAATAGAGCTGGAAGGGACCTTGGAGGTCTTCTAGTCCAGCCCCCTGCTCAAGCAGGAGACCCTGCCTACTGTCAGGCCTGCAGCCATCTTTTCTTTTGGGTCTCTGGCCTGCCACCCTCTCTATTATTCTACGATGCATTTTCTATGGTGGGAAAATGGGAGGGGGGATTGTACGGAGTGAGATGCTTTGTAGCCATAACAACATTCTTTCTAGAAAGCCAAGGTCATCCTTTCTCTTTGAACCTCTGCACCTGACCGGAACTGGATGGGTGGAACCAGCAGCAGGGCAGTGGAAGATTGGACCATGGGATGGACTTGTGGGGGGACAGGCAAGATCTTGAACTTTCAACTGGGTGGGGAAACCCGGGAAGCCTTCAGATTCAGGTTTTCCCTGATGTTCCAACATGGGTCTCTTCATCAATGGGAACTTTGAGGAATCCTTTGCCTCGGACTCTGATTGACTTTTGGATGCTATCTGGAACCCTGACACCTACACCATTCCAGACATGGAACATCCACAACTTCTGGTGGCAAGCAGTTCCACTGGCTAAATGTCCTCACTGTTAGGAAGTTTCTCCTTAATTCTAGGTTGCTTCTCTCCTTGGCTATTTTCCATCCCTTCTTCCTTGTCTGGCCTTCTGGTGCTTTGGAAAATCAGTTGACCCCCTCTTCTTTGGGGCAGCCCTTCTCATGGTATCATGTCCCCCCTAGTCCTTCTTTTCTCTAGACTAACCAAACTCAAATCCTGCAACTGTTCTTCGAATGTTATAGACTCCAGGCCTTTGATCCTTTTAGTTGCTCTTCTCTGCACTTTTTCCAAAGTCTCAACATCTTTCTTGTAACGTGGAGACCAAAATTGGAGGCAGGATTTCAGATATGGCCTTACTAAGGCTTTACAACGTGGTGCTAATCCTTCACGTGATTTTGATTCTATGCCTCTGTTTACACAACCAAGGATCACATTCGCATGTTTTGGCTATTGCCGCAGATGGCTGGTTATAATAAGCAGTATAATAAATATTATAATAAATATTATATACATATTAAGCAGTACAATAAGAAGTATAATAAATATAACAATTATCTATATTATAATAAGCAGCGCAATAAGCAGTATAATAAATACCATAGCAGTATATTATCTGTAGTATAATAAGCAGTATAAGCAGTTAAATAAATATTGTAATAAATATTATAGTATAATAAGCAGTAAAATTATCAGCATACTAAATAGAATAATAAATATTATATATATATATGTATTTGTGTTACATATATAAAGTCTCCCTTTATTTATTTATTAGTACAATTACAACACACACACACACACACACACACACATATATATATATATGTATTTGTGTTACATATATAAAGTCTCCCTTTATTTATTTATCAGTACAATTACAACACACAGACACACACAGACACACACACACACACACACACACACACACACACACACACACACACACACACACACACACACACACACACACACACACATATATATATATATATATATATATATATATATATATATATATATATATATATATTAGAATAGAATAGAATAATGGAATGGAATGGAATAGAATAGAAAATAGAATAGAATAATGGAATGGAATAAAAAATAGAATAGAATAGAATGGAATAGAATGGAATAGAATAGAATGGAATAGAATGGAATAGAATGGAATAGAATTGGAATAGAATGGAATAGAATAGAATGGAATAGAATGGAATGGAATAGAATGGAATAGAATGGAATGGAATAGAATGGAATAGAATGGAATGGAGTAGAGAAGAGTAGAGTAGAAATAGAAAAGAATAATGGAATGGAATAGAAAATAGAATAGAATAGAATAGAATGGAATAGAGAATAGAATAGAATAATGGAATGGAATGGAATAGAATAGAAAATAGAATAGAATAGAATAGAATGGAATAAAGAATAGAATAGAATAATGGAATGGAATGGAATAGAATAGAAAATAGAATAGAATAGAATAATGGAATGGAATAAAAAATAGAATAGAATAGAATGGAATGGAGTAAAGTAGAGTAGAAATAGAAAAGAATAATGGAATGGAATGGAATAGAATGGAATAGAAAATAGAATAGAATGGAATGGAATGGAATACAGAATAGAATAGAATAATGGAATGAAATAGAAAATAGAATAGAATAGAATAGAATAGAATGGAGTAGAGTAGAGTAGAGTAGAGTAGAAATAGACTAGAATAATGGAATGGAATAGAATAGAAAATAGAATAGAATAGAATAAAATAAAATAGAATAACAAGAATTGGAAGGGATCCTGGAGGTCTTCTAGTCCACCCCCCTGCCCAGGCAGGAAACCCTACACCACTTCAGACAAATGGTTCTCCAACAACGTCTTCAAAACGCCCAGTGTTGCAGCAGTTACAACCGCTGGAGGCAAGTCCTTCCACGGATTAATTGTCCTCACTGTCACTTCCTCCTTAGTTCTAAGTTACTTTTTCTCCTTCATTATGATAATAAGCAGTATAATAAACCTAATAGGCAGCCTGGCGCCCATTATACTGCTTAGCGGTTTATTTCTGGTTTAACCAGCCTCCCTCCCCCCCCAAAGAAAATCCAGCCCTTGGAGGGAGCAGGGGGTGGGCTGGGGGAGGGACTTACAGAGAGGATCTGGTCCCCTTTCCGAAGTTCCCCACTGAGGTCAGCTGGTCCTCCGGCCAGGATGAAGGAGATAAAAATGCCCTCGCCGTCTTCACCGCCCACGATGTTGAACCCTAGTCCTGTCGATCCGCGGTGGATCACGATACGGCGCGGTTCCCTGGAGAGAGAAGAAAGGAGGGGGTGAAAAACGGAAGGGTGCCTGGTGGTCATCCAATCCAACCTGCTCCCACTCCCACTCCGCTGGCTGGGGTACTCTGGGAGTTGGAGTCCAGCCATTGAAGCTTTGAAATGGCTTCACTTGACATCCAATCTGATTCCTTCCTTCCTTCCTAACTCCTTCAGGCAATTAAATTTGTCCTTGCATCTCTGCTTGGTCTCTTTTCCCAGACTAAACAAACCCAGATCCTTTCCGTCACCCTCCGCAGGGCCCAGGCCGGGGGATAGCCCCTCTGGACTCAACTCCAAATTGAAGCTGTCTTTGGAAAGGTGTGTCGCCCGTCAACGGTGAAGCCAGATTCGCTTAATGACCATCTCAGCAGTGATTCACTTAACAACCACGGCCATAAAATGGGGGCCAAAGCTCCTTTAACAACTGTCTCACTTAGCCGCATAAAATTTTGGCTTCCATTGTGGCAGTGGTGAAATCTAATTTTTTTTACTACTGGTTCTGTGGGTGTGGCTTGGTGGTGGTGGTCATGTGACTGGGTGGGCGTGGCTATGTAGTCATGTAACTGGGGGATCAAAAGACAGAAACTCGCTTTAACAATGTCCTGCTGGAGCAGGGTCGGACTAGATGACCTCCAGGTCCCTTCCAGCCCTGGGTTATCCTCTGAAGCTGCTTTTAGTGCCGGGTTTGTAGTCCTTCCTTCCTCTCCTTCTTCCCTCCCTTTCTTTCTCTTTCATTTTCCCTTCTTTCTCTCTCTCTCATACATTCTTTCATTCTTTCTTTCTTTCTTCCTTCCCTTTCTTTCTTTCTTTTTTCTTTCTTTCTTTCTCTCTCTCTCCCTCCCTCCCTTGCTCTCTTTCTTTCTCAGCACCCCTACCCCTCATTTTTGGCATAGCAGGGAGCAAAAATGGACCCCCCCCCCACCGATGTGTTTCCAGAGAACCTGTAGTAAAAAAAAATGCTTTAAAAGGTTTTTTTTTTTTAATTCCAAAGATCAGCTGTGCGACGTGCGATTGTCAGAACAGTTTTTAAAAACTTTATTTTAGCATTTTTTTGCTACTGGTTTGGGCCAACCATCCCGAACCGGTAGCATTTTACCCCTGCATTGTGGCCAAGCAGAGCCCTCCGCTGTCCTTGGTGCTGAATCCACCATCATGTTCAGCACCATGGACAGCGGATGGCTCGGCCAAGGCTTTGAGGTAGGTGCCGGGGGGGGGGGAGGCCACGCCCCCCAGGAGGCGGAGCCAGCACTCACCTGGGAATATCTTCCTCCCCCATCAGTTCTTTTGGGATGGGGGAGTACCTCCGAGGAGAGGTGGGGGTCATGGCTTGCGGGTAGTCACTTCCCAGGTAACTCTGATGACCGATTTCGTTATCTAGGTGATGGGAATAAGCTAAAGAAGAAGAAGAAGAAGATGATGATGATTAGGATGCGCAGAAATGGATCGATTAACATTCACTATTAAGGATAAAGAAGAATATTTGTTGATATGGGAGGCATTTTATCAATAGCTTTAGACAACAGAAACAGAAGTCAGAAAGGAGGAGATATAAAAAGTGGAAATATTAATGTTGTTAAAGAAGATGTTATGTATTATTGTTATTACATTATGATATTAGGGACATGGTGGCTCAGGGGCTCAAGACGCTGAGCTTGTCGATCAGAAAGGCTGGCAGTTCGACAGTTCGAATCCCTAGCGCTGCAGAACGGAGTGAGCTCAAGTTATTTGTCCCAGCTTCTGCCAACTTAGCAGTTCGAAAGCACGTCAAAAATGCAAGTAGAAAAATAGGAGCCACCTTTGGTGGGAAGGGAACAGCGTTCCATGCGCTTTTGGCATTTAATCATGCTGGCCACATGACCACGGAGAACGTCTTTGGACAGCACTGGCTCTTTGGCTTTGAAACAGAGATGAGCACTGCCCCCTAGAGTCGGGAACGACTAGCACCTCTGCGTGAGGGGAACCTTTATCTTTACCTTTATTATTATATTCTCAATATTATTGTAATTATTATTAAAATCACTGTACCCAGATCACACACTGTTCGATGGAAATTGAATGTTCTATAAATAAATAAATAAAATAAATAAATAAAATATAAATAAAATGAATAAATAAAATATAAATAAAATGAATAAATAAAATATAAATAAAATAAATAAATAATAAAATAAATGGGGGAAGGTGGAGAGATCAGGAGGAAGGGTTGGGAATCTCTTTCAGATTAATGGAGTTGGAAGGGACCTTGAAGGTCATCTAGTTCAACCCCCCCCGCCCCCCCAAGCAAGAGGCCCTACACTATTTCTGACCGAGGGCAGTCCAGTCTCTTCTTGAAAGCCTCCAGGGATGAAGCTCCCACAACTTCCAAAGGCAACTTCTATTCCGTGGGTTGATTGCTGGTCTCACTATCAGAAAATTTCTCCTTATTTCCAGGTCGAATCTCTCCTTGGTCAGTTTCCATCCATTCTTCCTTCTCTGGCCTTTGTGTGTCTTGGAGAATAGCTTGACCCCCCCCCCTATCTGGGGCAGCCCCCCAAATACTGGAAGACTCATGTCTCCCCTGGTCCTTCTCTTCCCTAGACTAGCCATGCCCAGTTCCTGCAACCGTTCATCGTAGGTTTTAGCCTCTGGTCCCCTAATCATCTTAGTTGCTCTCCTCTGCAATCTTTCTAGAGTCTCCACATCTTTTTAATAGTGTGGTGACAAAAACTGGATGCAGTACTCTAGGTGTGGACTTACTAAGGCTTTGCAGAGTGGCATTAGTACCACCCTTGATTGTATCCCTCTGTTAATGCAAACATTTAGGATTGAGTTGGGTTTTTGGGTTGCTGCACCCTGTTGGGTCATATTTCACTGGTTGTCCACTAAGATTCCAACATCCCTCTCACAGTGACTGCTATTAAGCCAGGGTTAATTAAGAAGCTATGAAGCCACTTACAGGAAGTGAGGTCAGGGGGGGCGTAAGAGTCGTTCAAGTCAAGAGTGGTGGGCTTGGCCACCTTCAGAAACACCACATCGAAGGTGTTCTTCAAAGCTGCCACAGCGTCTTCGTGCATGACGTCCTCCAGGCCCACATTGTTTACCTGCAGGGAGGGGAAGAGAGGGCGGCTGATCAACGGACTCACCTGTGGTGTTGGGTGATGCACCCCACCCAATCCCTTTTCATCCTGGCTAGTTACCGAGTATCTGCTTAGTTCCATGTTTCTCAACTGTGGCAACTTTAAGAGGTGTTGATTTCAACTCCCAGAATTCCCCAGCCAGCATGGGGAAGAACACACCTGAGATGAAGAGAGATCTAATCCCACACCCACTGAAGGATTCCCCCCTTGTGGAAAGTTGTGAAGTTTCCCCCACCCATGCCCGCACGAAGAAGGAGCCAGTCATATCACACATATCACGACTTAAACACACCAAATCACGAGTTGGGATAGGTTGGGTTGAGTTGAGTACAGTTAAATTGAGTTGAGTAAAGAGTTGGGTTGAGTTGAGTTGGGTTGGCTTAGATCAACCTCAATTGAGTTGGGATGAGTTGAGTTGGGTTTGGTCAGATTCAATTGGATTGAGTTGGGTTGGGCTGGGGAAGATTAAATTAGGTTGAGTTGAGTAACGTTAAATTGAGTTGAGTTAAAGAGTTGGGTTGAGTTTGGTTGAGTTTAGATTAACTTCAATTGAGTTGGGATGAGTTGAGTTGGGTTTGGTCAGATTCAATTGGGTTGAGTTGGGTTGGGCTGAGTAAGGTTAAATTAGGTTTAGTTGAATGAGGTGAATTGGGTTGGGTAAAGGTTAGGCTGACTTGAATTGAGTTGGGTTAAGTAAGGTTAAATTAAGCTGAGTTGAGTAGTTAGGTTGAGTTGAGTTGGGTTAAGTTAACTTGAATTCAGTTGGTTTGAGTCAAGTTGAACTGAACTGAAGATATCTGAAGCATTATGACTAAGTTGGCCAGATCTCTCTTCTGTCATCCATTTGAATCTCGACTGAAATGATCTGTTTGTGGCTATGTCTAGATTTAACTTTTGGGGGAAATGAAATCCTTGTAGGACAGTCCGACCCACCCCCCGACCTTACCGCTAGGATTTTGTCCCCGATCTGCAGCCGCGCATCCTTGTGGGCTGCCCCGCCCTCAATGATTTTGGTGACGTAGATACTGTTGTCCCCAGGAATGTGCTGGTTGCCAACGCCGCCCGCAATGCTGAAGCCCAACCCTATGAGGAAGATCAGAGAAGAACCTTGGTGAGGAGGTCCTCTTCTCAGGGAGAGACAGAGAAGGGCAGAGAGCCGGGAGCACGCCAGGTGAAAACATCTGGAGGAAACAGGGTTGAATTCCTTTTCACAATTTTAAGAAGGTCCCGTGCAAATGTTAGATTTGGAAGATGATCTCTAAGGTCATCTAGTCTAACCCCCCCTCCTTCCCACCAGGCCAGGAACCACTGTGTGACATGAGCATCTGGATAACTGGAAGGCCTCCAACCAAGGAGAATGGACTTTTCAGAGGCTGCCAAAAAGGTAGCATGCAACGGCCCTTGACTGTGCCCAGCACTTAGCATTTGAAGATACACTGAGCCTGCCACTGGAGGTTCTATTAGGGGTGGTGGGAGGGAGATCTTTTTCCTTGAGGATAAAAGGACAGTGCTTATCAACCTTGGCAACTTGGAGGTATCCCAGAATTCCCTAGCACTAATGCATTCCTTTTGCCATTGTGGCCTGCATACTCTCTTGTAATCCTTTTCTCTTCAATCTGCTTTAGGGGATAGGAGAAAAGGCATGAGAAATATGGATTTAGGGTAATGTGGCTTCACCCAATTGGGAACTGGGGTTCATCGAAGCGACAGAGCCCCTAAAGAGAAGGAATATGAGGTCCCTGGGGGGAGGACAGAGGGGGGGTCTCACCTTTAGGGCCTTTGATCAGCTTAATCTCGATCACCTTCTCCGCCAGCGGTTTCCTGCGCATGACGTAGAGCCGCACGATGGAGCCGGCCTCCTTCAGCGCCTCCACCGCTGTGCTGTGGGTCACCTCCCGTACGTCCACATCGTTCACAAAGAGGATGCTGTCGTTCACTCTGTCCGGGGGGGGGGAGGGGAACAAAATCACACACACATATACCCCCCCAAAAAATCAGAATGGTACATCACCCAGAGTCATTCGGTTGAATCGAGCGGATAAGGAAAGGCAAGAATAAAATAAATGCAGGCGGTCCTTGTTTAGTGACTGTTTGGAAAAAGTGACCAATGAACATTTTTCACAGTTACCGCCATTGCAAAATCCCCATGCTCACATTCAGACTCTTGGCTACTGACTCCAATTTATGACAGTGACAGCGTCCCGGGGTCAGGAGATCCCGTTTTACAACCGTCTGGTAAGCGAAATCAATGGGGAAGAGATGTGAGCCAGATTCACTTAATGACCATGTTACTAAATTCACAACTGCATAGATTCACTTAATGACCATTTTGGAAAATTCACAACTGCAAGGATTCATTTAACAACGGTGACAAGAAATGTCATAAAACAGGAGAAAGAACTCACTCAACCACCATCTCGCTTAACAACAGAAATTTGGGGCTCAAAGGCGGGCGTAAGTCGAGGACTACCTGTAAATAAATTTCAAAAGGGGAAAGAGGTGGACCATGGCTATTTTAGCCCCCTGCCTTCCAGAAAAAACCAGATGCAAGCTTACAGGTAGTCCTCAACTTATAACCATTCATTTAGTGACCGTTTGAAGTCACGATGACACTGAAAAAAGTGGCTTATGATGGCTTCTCCCACTTAGAACTATGGTGGCATCCTCATGGTCGCAGGATAAAAATGGGGCAAAATTCACTGAAAGTCTCACTTAGCAACGGATCTTTTGGGCTCAATTGTGGTCATACATTGAGGACTATCTGTATAGGATTTCTGCCTTGGTTTTCAAGTCTAGCCAGGGGCAATTTTAGCCCATCTTGAAAAAGAAAAATAAGCTTAGCAGGTGCTGGGATGGGAGACCACCAAGAGAGCCAAGATTCCAGATTGATCTAAAACCTGAGCCAAGCAAGAAGCTGGAGCCATCTCCGCAATGCAGCCAGGATTCTCCCCTCCCCAATGCTCACCGTAATCTGCCATCTTGAGCGGCCGCCCCTCCGGGGATGATTTTGGTGATGAAGATACTGGGGTCATCCCCAACATGAGGATTGTCGGTGCCCCCAGCGATGCTGAAGCCCAGGCCGGAGTTGCCCTGCGAGAGAGAGAAGTCTCAATGCAAGTGAAACGATAGCATCGCAACGGCCAACTGAGGGAACCAGGATTGGTTGAATGTGGCGGTTGGATCACTCGACGTGAGGCGGAGTTTCCCACCGTCCGAGCAGAACAGAAAACTAGTCTAACATGGTGTTTCTCAACTTTTAAGATGGGTGGACTTCAACTCCCAGAGTTCCCCAGCCAGTGTGGCATCCTTTTGACCTGTGGACTTCAACTCCCAGAATTCCCCAGCCAGTGGCATTAACACTTCACCTGATATCCCCATTGTGGTTTGCTTACTCTCTTCTGATCCCTTCCTCTGCAATCTCTCTACTCTCGGAGGCAGGAGGGGGGAAAAAACCTTAGGCCTGGCTGTCTGCAGAATTCTGGGAGTTGGAAGCCCACACATCTTGCACATTTGCAAGGTTGAGAAACAGTGACGTTGTCGCCCTCATGATACACAGACACACACAAACGCACACAAAAATTACCCTCTCTAGTGTGATCTCTTCATATTCCATCTCGCCTTCGGTTCCATTTACCTGGGAGAAAAAGGAGAGACGGCAAGTTAAGGGGTTGTCGGAAGCAGGTTGGTTTACCGATCCAAGAGGAAAACTCTTCCGGAAGAATCTTTGGAGTAGAGGGGAGGAGGAAGTGGCGGTCGAGGGTGCATGCAAGGACGGAGTGGGGGGCTGGGGCTGGCCAGAGGACCCGGGGGAGGCGACGAAAGTGGACCTCTGTGGCAACTCACATAAGCTGGTGCTTCTAAGGTGTCAGTGTTGATAATAACTGGTGGCGAGTTGGCCTGGAGACACACAAAGAGACAGAGAGAAAAAAGAGAGGAGGGGGCGAAATTATACGGCTGCCCGGCTGCCAGGCCATATCGCCTAATCTCTTACCAGGGGTCTTCAGCTTGCAAGAGCCAGGGAGACCCCAGCCCAGGGTGCTGGGTTTTTTTTTTGGGCCACCCACCCACCTACCCGTTGCGCATGCATCTCGGACACCCTTCCGGGCCTCTCCCCAACCCCCAAAATCCTCAATTCAGCATTCTCCCTTTCCATCAACCCAGCCGGGAACGCGACGCAAACGAGAGGGTCTCCGTATATTAAAAAATAAATAAATAAATACAATCAGCCAAATATTGCGCAGCGGGTTGCCGAGCCGGGGCGGGGGGGGCGCACAGTAGTGGGCTCAAAATGTGGGTACCCTGAATATTTGGTGGGATTGAGTGACTCCCCGGTTGAGGGAAGCGAGGAAGACGGGGCAAAGGGAAGGGATGAAATGGCCCAAGGGAACTCCGGGCGTATACTGTATCTTGCGTGATGCCAAGCTGGGACACCACCGATAGGCGCCGTACTGCCAGGTAGCTCTGTGTGTGTGTGTGTGTGCCAAGCTGTTTGGCCTGGAATCCAAGTGGGCTGAAGTCCCGCTTGGCTCCCCACCCACCCCCTCTCCCCCCCCTTCAATTTTGCATGCTTTCCGCGCTTATTCTTCCACCTCCAGTGGCCGCTGACAACAGTCGCCATGGCAACACCATGAGAACAGCATCTCCCTCCAGGGATGCACAGGGAGGGGACCATCCTCAGGTAGGAGGGGCTCATGCCAGCCTCCCTCCCTCCTAACCTGTTGGGGGGGCTATTTTATTTGAAACCCCCCCCGCCACGCACTCTCCCCCTGCCAGGCCAAAATGACCCTCTCACTTCTCGGTGAGCAATGAAAGATGTCAAACCAACTTTCAAAACCCAAACCCTCTTTGGGGTGTGTTTGGACTACAACACCCATCACGCCCACCCGGGACGGATGGATGTTGGAGTCCAACGGGAAGGCTGTTGGAGGGGGTGCTGCGGAGGTTTTGCATCTGGAAACGCCCATTTGAAATCCCCAGGGGGGGCTCTGGACGGTGCCACAAACCATGATTTCTTCGATGAGGCAGGGACGCCGACGAAGCCGTGATGTCATCCTGGCTTGTACCCAGTGCGGTTATTATGGGTGGGGAACTGACAGGATGGACTCACAGCCTGAGCTGTGGGGGGGGGGGGGGAACGGAAATCATTCGAGGCCAAACCAAGGAAATTAAGGATGAGGAAGGGAGCGAAGAAGAATCAGAACAAACGCAACTATTAAATTCAATATTTCCAGGTAGCGGGAAGTTCTTTGGATCACGTTCTTGGGATGAGAATGGATGTTTCCCCCCCCCCCCCTGTCAATTTTGATCTGTAAATCCCGATATTTCGTCATTTATTTCAGATTGTTTCTCATCAAATCTTACAGGATGCAGAATACCAACAGTCTGGACTAACGGTTAAGGCCCCAGGCTAGAAATCAGGAGGTGGTGAGTTTTGGTCCACCATCTGGGTGACTTTGGGCCAATCACCAGGAGACTGGGAGTTCTAGTTCTGCGTTAGGTATGAAATCCATCTGGGTGGTGTTGGGCCAATAATCACCAGGAGACTGGGAGTTCTAGTTCTGCATTAGGCATGAAAGCCATCTGGGTGGCGTTGGGCCAATCACCAGGAGACTGGGAGTTCTAGTTCTGCATTAGGCATGAAAGCCATCTGGGTGGCGTTGGGCCAATCACCAGGAGACTGGGAGTTCTAGTTCTGTGTTAGGCATGAAAGCCATCTGGGTGGCGTTGGGCCAATAATCACCAGGAGACTGGGAGTTCTAGTTCTGCATTAGGCATGAAAGCCATCTGGGTGACGTTGACCCAATCACCAGGAGACTGGGAGTTCTAGTTCTGCGTTAGGCATGAAAGGCAACTGGGTGACTTTGGACCAATCACCAGGAGACTGGGACTTCTAGTTCTGCATTAAGCATGAAAGCCATCTGGGTGAGTTTGGCCCAGTCTCTCTCTCTCTCTCTCTCTCTCTTTGGCCACCCCACCTCACAGGGTTGTTGTCGTGGGGAAAAGAGAAGGGAGAAAGAGCACTAGGCATGTCCGTTGCCTCCAATTACTGGTAAAATAATAAAGAAATGTGATTTAAAAAGTCTAAAAATAAATCAAAAGTATATAAAATAAAAAAGCATCCACGAACCAGACTTCCTTCTTTTTAACAACTATTCAATCCCAACTTCCCCCACCCCCCAAAAAATCTATGGGGAGACATGTTCAGCCCCTACGTCCCCTCTACAAGGATTGCAGTTCCCAGGATTCCCTCCCATTGCGTCGCCAAGAATTCTGGGACTTGGAGTCCCTCCCCCAAGGGTGAAAGACTGGGGGGGGGGAAAGCAATTTAGGAAGGGAACAGACCCCCCCATCTTTCTGAACTTTCCTTTCCTCCCCTATCAAGCCCCACCCCTCCTTCCAATCCTCCCTGCCCCATTATGGAGTCCTTCGGTTTTGTCAGGAGGACTTCAGAGGCCATCTAGCTGAGCCCCAAACTCAAGAGAGTCTTCCCCAGTTCAAATGGACCTGCCACCCCCAGACAGGAAGTTTCTCCTTTATACACCCCTCCCCCAGATAAGAACCAGGCCTGGGTTCAAATCCTCCCTTTGGGAGTGGGGGCACATGACATTGAGAAGAAGCCCACCCACCCAGATTTATATGTGAGGACGACATCTCCCTTTGGGGCTAAATGGGCCCCGAATGCCTGAAGGGCTGTTTCAGAGACTGTAGACCCCTCCTCCCCTCACACAACCTCGAGCCCCTTTTAAACTGGACCCCTAGAGGGGGTGTCTGACCACGGTAGAGCAGAGGGGATCCTTCCCCTAAAATGTCCACGTTTGACCAGCCTGCCTGCTTGGCCTGTTTTAAGGGTTTGAGGACCCCCCCTCTCTGTTCCCAGACCCCCCAAAATATACAATCCCCCCACACACACACCAAGGAAGATGCCAGTATGAGATGGGAGGGAGAATGCAACTGCCTACAGAAGCAACGACTACAGCTCCCATCATTCCCTGTCACTCTTAACTGCCAAGCCCATGAGGAATCACTTCCTCTCCAGACCTTCCCCCTCCATTAATCCTCACACACACCCCAGACACCTTCTGTGCCCCCCCAAAGCCAAGCTGATCCTCACCCCCTGCAGACCCTTTCCTCCAATCCTCACCCCCCAGACTCCTTCTGTGCCCCCCAAAGCCAGGCTGATCCTCACCCCCTGCAGACACTTCCCTCCAATCCTCACCCCCCCCAGACTCCTTCTGTGCCCGCCCAAAGCCAGGCTGATCCTCACCCCCTGCAGACCCTTTCCTCCAATCCTCACCCCCCCAGACTCCTTCTGTGCCCCCCAAAGCCAGGCTGATCCTCACCCCCTGCAGACACTTCCCTCCAATCCTCACCCCCCAGACTCCTTCTGTGCCCCCCAAAGCCAGGCTGATCCTCACCCCCTGCAGACCCTTTCCTCCAATCCTCACCCCCCAGACTCCTTCTGTGCCCCCCAAAGCCAGGCTGATCCTCACCCGCTGCAGACACTTCCCTCCAATCCTCACCCCCCCCAGACTCCTTCTGTGCCCGCCCAAAGCCAGGCTGATCCTCACCCCCTGCAGACCCTTTCCTCCAATCCTCACCCCCCCAGACTCCTTCTGTGCCCCCCAAAGCCAGGCTGATCCTCACCCCCTGCAGACACTTCCCTCCAATCCTCACCCCCCAGACTCCTTCTGTGCCCCCCAAAGCCAGGCTGATCCTCACCCCCTGCAGACCCTTTCCTCCAATCCTCACCCCCCCCAGACTCCTTCTGTGCCCCCCAAAGCCAGGCTGATCCTCACCCGCTGCAGACACTTCCCTCCAATCCTCACCCCCCAGACACCTTCTGTGCCCCCCAAAGCCAGACTGATCCTCACCCCCTGCAGACCCTTCCCTCCAATCCTCACCCCCCAGACTCCTTCTGTGCCCCCCAAAGCCAGGCTGATCCTCACCCCCTGCAGACCCTTTCCTCCAATCCTCACCCCCCCAGACACCTTCTGTGCCCCCCAAAGCCAGGCTGATCCTCACCCCCTGCAGACACTTCCCTCCAATCCTCACTCCCCAGACTCCTTCTGTGCCCCCCAAAGCCAGGCTGATCCTCACCCCCTGCAGACCCTTCCCTCCAATCCTCGGCCCCCAGACCCGTTCTCCACCCCCCTCAAAGCTGGACTGATCTCACCCCCCACGCAAACCCCTTCCTCTGATCCTGCCCCCCCCCAGCCTCTTCTGCCCCCCCTCCCCACAAAGCTGGACCTTTACTCATTCTCCCCCCTTCTCTTCTTCGTGAAACAGAAGAGGGGACGCCCCCTCCCCCAAACGGAGCTTAAAGACAAAACAGCCCCAGAATCTGAATCCGGGACAGGGACAGAAGGCCACCAAGAAATGTCAAGGAAAGGGGGAGGGGCTAAGATGGGAATTTCAATTTTTAAAATAAGGGATCCAGCAATTTTTTAAAAAACCCAGCTTTTCAAACCTCCCATGAGCCCCCCCCCCTCCCGCCTTGTTGGCACCGTCCTGGGGATGAAGGGAGGAGGGAGGGTGGGGGTGAGGAGTCAGACCCCGACTGGGCCTGGAGACCCCATGCAGGCACATCTCCCCCCCCCCCAGGGGGCTCTCTGCTCTTCCCACCAAGAACGGAGACCGTGCCGTGGGCCAGTGCCAGGTTGGCAGCTGCGAGTGGGTACAAGCGTTGTGTAGGAGACGTTTTGTAGAAAGCACACAAGCAGACGCGTGGGGGTGGGGGAGGAGGGCAAGGGATTATCTCAACAGGGGGGCAGCTTTGGGGAAAGGGGGGGGAGAGCCGGGTGCGAAAGAGAACACGAGAGGCACCAGAGGCTGGAAACGGATTTCAACATCTGTAAAGGAGATACAGACCAAGAGAGAGAGGAGGAATTGGGGTGGGAGGGGGAAGGGAGGGGCCACCCCACCTGGAGGGACCCCAAACTGGGAGGACTGGGTTGATGGACAAAGGGGGAGCCCAATTCACTGAACGACCCATCCTCAGCAGTGATTCACTTCCCAGATGTTGCAAGAGACAGAAGAAGAATCAGCGAATAAACAGAGTCGGAAGGGACCTTTTAGGTCATCTAGTCCAACCCCCGTCTCGCTTAGCAACAGAAACTTTGGGTTTGACTGTGGTCGCAAGTTGAGGACTACCTGTCCTGTTTGTGATATAGCGTGCCCCAAAGGGGAGTCTGCGTTGATGTGTTGCATTGTGGGAGCACTCAACCACCTTGCGTTATCCAAGATAAGACATTTCTGGAAAGGAGACCACACAGAGAGACAACCCCTCTTAGTCCTTCCCAGGCCGACCATGCAAGCAGACCTCACAAAGGACTAGCTGCACCCTATGTCCCAATAGTAAATTTGCCCTAAATCCCTCTAACGGGGGGGAAACAAACTTGGGTGTGTGTAATTTTTACAGTTTGTTATTATTATTATTTTTAAAAAACTAAACCTTTATTGAAAATTAAAAACTTTAAAACACAAATACCTTTCAAAATAGTTTTTTTAAAAATAATGTTTACACTTTAAATGGATTTAAAGGATAAAAACTGCATGCAGATTTTCACACGTATCATTCAACCAACCTTCCAGATCCCGAGTAATATTTCCAGGATGGAAAAACTGGAATTTTGCTCGATTTTTCTATTTTTCTTTTAAAAAGAAAAAGAAAAACAGAACAACTGTTTATAAAAAAAAACAAAATAATTCCTTCCCTTCGGAAAATTAGAACCCCCAAGAAAGGTGGGGAGAAAACCAACAATTTTAAATTTAAATTTAAATCTGTTCAATTTTATTTTTTTATCCCTTTCGGATTTTTTTTAACCATACAATGAAATTGTTGAAACGTAGCTCTGAGAGGCTAGATTTCTACTTGCAAGTACTGCCAAACGATTGCGAGCGCACCTTTCCAAAACATGCAGGTGAGATTTGGCTGGCGACAAAACCCTTTCACATACTGAATTCTCTAACTAACCCTCTTAGCCCTAACAGATCAAGGCAAGCCCCTATCTCTGTTTAATGCTGGTTTGAGCCCGGAGCCGATGCTGGGTGCCCCGTTTAAATCTGGCCCTTGTGGAACCTGGCACTCCTTCACCTCACAAGCCTTTACTTTCTCCCCATAAGGAGAGAAGGGGGCGGGGGGGGGACAAGTCAGCAAACCTCTCCAGGCGTGTCCCAGTTGGGTGGCAAAGGAGACAAGGCACTCTGCAGTCGTCAGAGGCTCGGGGATATTTTGCCAGGACGGAGATCTGAAAACAGAGGGGAGGGAGAGAAGGCTGGGGAGCTCAGGATTGGGGGGGGCTTTGGGGGGGGAAAGGGGCAGGTAAGAGGGACATGTGCTGAGGAGGGGGAGAGATGGCTAGCCAAGGCCTCCATCTTTCCCACGCCCCCTTGGTGTGGATGGCAGTGCCTCGATTAAAGCATTGCTTTCTGCTGGATTTGTCTGGGGTCAGTCCCTGCTTATCTGGAGCATGGAGAGCAATCCGTGGCTTGTTCTCGTTCTTGTTCTCGTTCTCTCTCTCTCTCCTGGGGACGGGACCTGTTTTTGGCACGAGCCTCACACACGCAACCCACTTTCTCTTTCAGAAAGAGAACGGGCCTGGGGGAGCACTAAATCTCCTGCCGTGAAGGGGGGGGGGAGGCAGCCACGAATTATCTAGAGCGGCTAATGAGGCTGCTTCGTTCTAGGCTGGAAACTCCAGGAGATGCATTTCAGCACTCATACACGCACACGCACACACACACACACTCCGACACCCAGAGAGAGAGAGACACAAACGCCTTGCTCTACGAAAGCGGCCTTGTCAACCTCAGCGACTTTTTAAGAGGGGTGGACTTCAACTCCCAGAATTCCCCAATCAGCCATGCCTATTTTTCCCCCCTTTCCTCCTACCTATCCTCTAAAGCAGAGAGGTTGCAGAGGAAGGGATTAGAAGAGAGTAAGCAGGTTCCCAAGGGGCGTACAGATCCAAAGGAATGGATTAGCGCCAGGGAATTCTGGGAGTTGAAGTCCACCCCTCTTAAAAGTCTCTGAGGTTGACAAACGTTGATCTAGAGATCAATAGTTTGTTCATTACACAGCATCTCTGTCTCAGTCGCTCCCTCTCTCTTTCACTTTCTCCCTCTCTCTTCCTCTCTTCTCTCTTCTCCTCTCTCTCTCCCTCTTTCACTCTCTCTTCCTCTCTTCTCTCTCTCTTTCACTCTCACTCTCTTTCTCTCTCCTCTTTCTCTTTCACTCTCTCTCTTCCTGTCATTATCTCTCTTTCTGTCTCCCTCCTCTTCTCTCTCTCATCCCCTCTCTCTCTTTCACTCTCACTTCCTCTCTTCTCTCTCTCTCTCTCTTTCACTCTCACTCTCTTTCTCTTTCCTCTTTCTTTCACTCTCTCTCTCTTCCTCTCACTCACTCTCTTTCTCTCTCCTCTCTTTCTCTCTCTTCCTCTCATTCTCTCTCTTTCTCTCTCCCTCCCTCCTCTCTTCTCGCTCTTCCTCTCTCTCTTTCACTCTCTTTCTCTCTCTCTTTACTCTCTCTTTCTCTCTCTTCCTCTCTCTCTCTTTCACTTTTACTCTCTCTCTCCTCTCTCTGTCACTCTCTCTCTTTCACTCTCTTCACTCTCTTCCTCTCTTCTCTCTCTCTTTCCCTCCTCTCCTCTCTCTCTCTCTCTTTCCCTCCTCTCCCCTCTCTCTCTCTCACCATCATCTTCATCACAGGAGCAGCTGCCAATCCGAGGCAGCATCTCAGCGGGGGGGGGGGGGAGCCATCCCCCTCCTCCTCTTTACCCCCCCCCCACCAAATCAGATCCTCGCCACTTGGTCCCCGCGATAGTGGGGGGCGGAGAGGAGAAAAGGAAGAGCGGTACCCCCTCCCCTCAAAAACCATGGAGGGAGGGGTGATTCAGAGGAAGCCTGGGGTGCATTGACCCATCCCAAGCCTCTCCTAGTGAAGCCAGAGCTGCCTTTTGGGGCCCAGCGCCCCCCCCCATCCCATTCCATCCTTGCCCGCCCCCACACCCTCTGCATTAATGCCCCCCCCCCGTTTCGCTCACCTTGCCAAGCAATGCAGCAATTTTTTAAAAAGCAAAACGCACGCATCTCCACTGCTAAACATACTCCCTCCCTTTTTCTTTTGACGGGGGTGGGGAGGTATTGAGAGCCGGGGCGGGGGCAGGAAATTGAGGCAGAGGGCGGCAGAGAGAGGGAAAGTGTTTCCTTCTAACCCTCCCCCCCTTAAAAAAAGGTGAGGCGAGGGGGGGGATGAAAAGAAAAATTCCCCCAAAGGGGAAAACGTTGCGAAATGCAACCGGGGGGGGGGGGTTCCTCCTTTCTTCCTTCCCTTGCTCAGCTCCCCCCTCCCCACCCAAGCCCTCCAGCACTCCCCCCTCCTCCCCCGCAAGCCACTTTCCCTTTCTGGGCAGGGAAAAATAATTGCAAGGGGGGAAAAATCGGAAGCGTGCGTGTGTCTTGCAAGACGCCCCCTCCCCTATTCTCTCTCTCTCTCTCTCTCTCTCTCTTTCTCTCTTTCTCCCATTCATAATTCCTGAAGCTTTTACAGTAGAAAAACCGCTGACGCCATCAGCTGTCTGGAAAGCTGACGCACTCCAGCGGCTCCAACACAACACAACACAACACAACAACAATCACAACACACACAGAAACACACATAGGGACACGCGCGCGCCCGCCCGCCCGGACGCCCTTAGCCAGCCGAAGCGCTAATTTCTCTCTCTCTCGCTCTCTCTCTGTCTCCCCCTCCTCAAATTAAAACCATCCTGCTCCGGGACGCGCAGTCCCACCGCTGGAGAGGGGGCGCCTCTCGGAGGGGGAGGGGTCTTCATGCCAATAATGAATGTAGACCCCCCCCTCCCCAACAACGCAGTGCCACCCCAGACATCCCCTTCTGTCGAGTTTTCCTGGGGAGGGGGCAAAGCAAGTCACTTCTTCTCTGATGGAGTGGGTGGGTGGGCTTTCTTGGGGAGGAGGGGTCTCACTCTTGAGGGACCAACTTCTGTGGAGAGGCTTGGGAATTGGGGTTAGGGGAGACCCCCCCCATGGACCGACGCAGCCGGACGGGAAGAAAAGTTAATGATTTCCCCCTCCTCTCCCCTCCTCCCCCTACGGGGGTCCCGTCCCCACCAATTGAACTGTACTGCCGGAGGTGGCCGCCCCCTCCCCAATAGATTGCAAAATGCGCCCCTCCCCCATTACTCAAGTCACTCCCCCCACCCCTCAGAGGAACCTAAGCGAATTGAGCCCCTTCCCCATCCTTTTCAAAACCTTCCCTCCTACCCGCCCCCCCCGCCATTCTCTCCTCTGTCTTTGCCCCCCCCCCTCCAATCTGCTACCCCACCGGATCAGCTCTGGGCTCCGTCCTGCCTCCCCCCCCAAATGTCACCCCCACTCCCCTCAAATATTTACATCGCATCTTAACTTAGCGCAGCTCTCTCTCTCTCTCTCTCTCTCTCTCGGATGGCTGCAGGGATCCAGTCGGGAGGGATGGATTTTGTAGTCCCAGCTGGAAGACCAGGCTGAGAGGTGTGTGTGTGTGTACCTGCCGAGATGCTCAGATCTGGGGGAGACCCCCGTCCTACCCCCCACCCCTCACAAAAAATCCAAGCATCTGTGTGCAACCTCTCCAAAAAAAAAACCCCAAACTCCATGGTTTAAAACGCTGTCCAGCTTTCAACCCTTCTCTTTGCCCCCTCCCTCAAATGACAGACCCCTGCCCCCCCTCAAGGCGGCAACCCCCCCAGCCCCCCCCCAATACCGTAAGTAGATGCCGTTCCTTCTTCGCCTTCCGGACGTTGTTCAGAAAACGCCGGCCCATTTTCTTGGCATACCAGACCGAGACAAACATGATGTGGCACAGAATGGGAAAAGGAGGGGGGGGGCGGGATGACGGGCCGAGGCAGGGCCCCCACCACCACCACAGTTCCTTAAGAGCGGCTCCCCCCCACCCTCAATGCCTCCAAGCTTTGCTGTCTGGATAGGAAAGGGGGGGGGGTAGTTGGCTTTGCGGTGCCAAAGGGGAGAGAGGGCAGCCCCCCCGTGGTGGCATCGGCCTGGAAACTCCTGCGCTTGGGAGGGGTGGGGGCAGGATTGTGCCAATGATGGGAGGGGGGCGCAGCAAGGAAGGCGCTTTACCCCTCCCTCCTGCTCATCCTCCTCATCCTCAGTGGCAACCCCTTTCTCCTTCCTTCCTTTCCTCCTATCTCCTCCTTCCTTCTTTCCCCTGTTCTCTATTTTCAGTATTTTGCTCTTTCACTCTTCCTCCCTCTTCCTTTTGCTTTCTTTCTCTCTTTCTCTCTCCTGTCTCTCTGCCTTCTCTCCTTCCTTCCTTCCTTCCTCCCTCCTATCTCCTCCTTCCTTCTTTCCCCTGTTCTCTATTTTCAGTATTTTGCTCTTTCACTCTTCCTCCCTCTTCCTTTTGCTTTCTTTCTCTCTTTCTCTCTCCTGTCTCTCTGCCTTCTTTCCTTCCTTCCTTCCTTCCTGGGGGTGGGGGGTGGGGGCACAAACCGGCTCGCCACAGGGTCCTGAAAAGATGGAGAGCAGCAGCAGCAGCAGCAGCAGGTGGGGGGCATCAGGGAGGGGGGAACCCCAGCCTTTCTCCCCCCCCCTTTCAGAGAGAGGGAGAGGGAGAGGGAGAGGAAGGAAGAGGAAAAGAAGCAGTATGAAAAGCAGGGAGAATGATGCCGAGGGGGCCAGGGTCTCTGCTGCATGGGAGAGCGTCTCCTAGGCATCGGACCCCCTCTTTCTTCCTTCTCACCCCCCCCCCAACCGGCTGGCATGCTCCTCCCCGTTGCCTTTTGGGAGCAGATGGAGGCCCAGATGGAGCAGGAGCTGAATCCCGCCCCCCATGCCTGCTGGGGTCAAAGGACCAGGAACAAGGGGGGAGGAAGGGAGAGAGACAGGGGATGGGGGCTCGGGCAGAAAGCAAGGGTCTCTCTCTCTCTCTCTTTCTCTCAGTATCTTTCTCTCTTTCATCTCTCTCTCTGTATCTCTCTCCTTTCTCTCTCCTCTCTCTTTCTGTCTATCTTTCTTTCTCTCTTTCATATCTCTCTCTCTGTATCTCTCCTCTCCCTCATCTCTCTCCCCCCTCTCTGTATCTTTCTCTCTTTCATCTCTCTCTCTGTATCTCTTTCATCTCTCTCTCTTTCCTCTTTCTTTCTCTCTCTCTCCCTCCCCCCTCTGTATCTTTCTCTCTTTCATCTCTCTCTCTGTATCTCTCTCCTCTCTCTCCTTCCTCTCTCCTCTCTCTTTCTTTCTATCTTTCTCTCTTTCTCTCTTTCTCTCTTTCTCTCTTTCATCTCTCTCTCTGTATCTCTCCTCTCCCTCCTCTCTCTTCCCCCCTCTCTCAGTATCTTTCTCTCTTTCATCTCTCTCTTTCCTCTCTCTTTCTCTCCCCTCTCTTCTCTCTCTCTCTATTTTTCTTTCATCTCTCTCTCTGTACTCTCTTTCCTCTCTCTCTCTCTGTATCTTTCTCTCTTTCATCTCTCTCTCCTCTCTTTCTCTCTCCTCCCTCTCTCTCTGTATCTCTCTCCTCTCTCTGTGTCTCTCTTTCATCTCTCTCTCTCTGTATCTTTCTTTCTCTTTCATCTTTCTCTCTCCTTTTTCTCTCCCCCTCTCTCCTCTCTCTCTCTGTATCTCTCCCCCCCTCTCTCTTTCTTTCATCTCTCTCTCTGTCTCTCTCCCCCCTCTCTCTGTATCTCTGTATCTCTTTCATCTCTCTCTGTGTGTGTAACTCTCTCCTCTCTGTGTGTATCTTTCTTTCATCTTTCCATCTCTGTCTTTCTCCCCCCTCTCTCTGTATCTCTCTTTCGGTATCTCTCTCTCTCTCTCTCTCTCTCTCTCTCTCTCTCTCTCTCATCTCTCTCTCTCTCTCCCTCCCAACACTGGACATGCAGAGGCCTTCCCTCTGCCCCCCACCCCATCCCTGGGTGGGGGAGAGCACACTAAAGGACCGAAAAACTGACGGTTTAAACAGCCTCCCCCTCCCCTCAGTCTGGAAGAGCCTCTTTTCATTGGCAGGGAAGGAGGAGAGAAAGGGATTGGGGAGTGGGGGGGGGAACGTCTGAGCTTCCGGTGGTGGTGATGGGGGGGGGCACAAAAGCAGGAACAAGGGCTCTGGGTCTTGGGGGGGGTGAGGACGGAGGAGATGTGGGGCTGGGGGCTCTCGGAAGGAGGGGGATTTGGAAGCAGAGGCCCACCCTTCCTCCCGTGCACGGATGGCTGGGTAGAGAGAAGAAAGAGGGAAGGGATCCCAGGGGGTCCACATGGAGGGCAGGTGGACCCCATCGAAAAGACCCCCCTGGACCTCCTCCCTTACCTGTCCTCAAAAGATGGACGTCCTCAAGAAAAAAAAGGGGGGAAGAAAGGGTGGGCCCAGGCTGGGGTGTGTCTTGCCGGGCATCCGTGCCCCAACCCAGCCGGGCCTGGAAGAATAGCTGTCCGAGAATGCCCTGCGGTCGCCCGCCTGGACCACCAGGGGGCACCCTTCTCCCGTTGCTGCTGCTACTGTTACTACTGCAAAACCTTGGGAGGAGGGGGGGCGCTTCCCCAACCTGCCAGCATGGGGGGGGGGGAGGAGGAGGGGGAGGATGCTGGGAGCTGTAGTCCCTCGAAGGGGCCAGGTGGGCAAAATTGGAATAATGGGGAAGGGGATTGGAGGAGGGGGGGCTGCCTTCATCTTTAAAACTCTCGGAGGGGAGGGGGGAGAAGCTTTGGTTGGATCGGTTTCATCCCCTCCCCCCAAAATTAATCCTGCTTCCCTTTTCCCCTCCCCCCCTCCCTGCCTTTGACCCAGACTTCACATTAGCCACATTCAAACCAGGATGCGGGAAACTGGAGGCAAAACCTTTTCATGCATTTTAGCGAAACTCGGGCTATTTATCATTCTCCCCCCTCCCCCCGAGACTGTCCCCTCCTCCCCTTACAGGGGATCCACTGGGGATCCCTCCAAAGATTAACTTCCCTGTTAGCAGTCTTGTCAGCAACCACAATTCCAGTAGCCCTCGACTTAGGACCGTTTAGTGAACATTCCACAGAAAACAAGTGACTTATGTCCAGTCCTCGTACTTACGCCCATTTGTTTAGGGACCCTTTCAAGTTACAATGGCACCAAAAAAAAGAAGGGCAGCTATACAGCTGGTTGTCGGCTTACAATGATGTGTTTAGCGACTGTTCCCAGTTCCAATGCCAGTATTAAAAAAAACCTGAATTATGACCAGTCCTCGTACTTAGGACCGTGGCAGCATTCCCCCATGGTCACAAATTCAGACACTTGGCAACCGGCCCTTTGTGATCATCCCAATACGCTTCCAGGCCAGCAAAGTCAACTGGATTCACGGAATGACCATCTGATTCACTTAACGACTGCAGCAATTCGCTTAATGACAAGAAGTCACAAAACTGGGCACGGCTTGCTTCACAGCCTAATTTAGCAACAGCTTAGCAACGGCCGTTTTGGTTCCCATTGTGGTCGTAAGTCAAGGACTTCCCGTATCCCTAAGGATCCTTCCTAACTCACATTTTGCTCCTCTTTGCATCTTCCTAGGCGGCTTGCCATGCTAGGGGAAAGGTAGACTGCTCTAGGAGATGGAGGTTCCATCTAGCGGCGACATGTGCCTTGGACTTTGCTCTCTGTCCGCAATGCCCAGGGGCCGATCCTGGCACCGTCCTTTGAAACTAAGTGCAAACGTGACTCAAACAGAACAAAATATTCTCTCTGCAACCACAAAAAGGCAAGATGGTGTCGTAGGCCGCATAAGCAGCGCAGCCCAAGCATTTATAAAGTAGGAGACACCCCACCACCACCAAATTCCTAGAGAGGAACCCCTGTTTTTTCGTAAAAAGGGATCTTGACAACTTTAAGATGGGTGGGTTTCACCTTTCAGAATTCCGTGGCGATGACGCATTTCTTTTGATCCGCGTCCCCCTTTCTATGCCTGGTCGCTCTCTTGAAATCCCTTCCTCTGCGATCTCTCTCTGCTCTAGGAAGTGGGAGACAGAAAAGGCTGGGGGAATTCTGGGAGTTGAAGTCCACCCACCTTTGCCGCGATTGAAAAAAAACACTGCCCTAAATTAACGCTGGCAACAAAGCCAAGGAGAGCACATGCCGACCCCCCCCGCACGGGCACACTAATTCCCGCTGCTCCGCCTTGTAAATCAAAACCTTCTCAAGGTACTTAAGGCCTGATTAACTCTCCTGACCTTTCAGCTGTGTGGAACATCCAAATTAAATACGCTTGCATAAGGACGGGCCCCCGGCTGTCCTACCGTGGCCTCAGGGCACTGCCTTCGTCACGTTGCCCAGGACAGAGGGACGTGACGTTTGGGAAAGATACACAGATTTGGGGCCGGGGGTGGTGGCAGCTTTTGCAGCCTCCATGTTGACTTTTTTGCCCTCCTGGGGTGTCTGCCCTGTACCTAATCAGAGGTAGATTCCCATAGTCTTTGGCGGTTCTATATTCCATCTCTGTGTTCCATGTTGGGAAACTACCATCCAGACAGAGGGGAGGCGTCAAGTGGGCAAGTAGCCCGGCATCCTTGCGTAGCTGCAAATGCCATCTCAGCCTCATCCTTCCCAAGAGCCATGGACCCTCGTTTATTTATTCACTTTATTGGATTGGAACACAACCTTATCTGGTTCCTTCCACGGGAAGGCCAGCTGTCCGGAAAGTTTCGTGTACAATAGGTAGGAATGTGCAGTCCTTGACTTACGACCCTTCATTTAGTGACCAAAGTGACAATGGCGCTGAAAAACTGTGACTTTAGGACTGGTTTTAACACAACCGTTCCAGCGTCTCCAGGGTTGTACGATCGAAAGTCAACTGACTCGTACTTATGACAGGTGCAGCCTTCCGGGATCCTACAATTTCCCCCCCTTTTACGACCACCTGACAAACAAACGGGGGAGCCAAATTCACTTAACAACGGCATTAGTTACTACAACTTCATAACTGCGCTGACACACTTCACAAGTGCGGCAAAAAAGGGCAAACACCACTTGACAAATGCCTCGCTTAGCAACAGACATGTTGAGCTTAATGGTGGTCGTAAGTCAAGGACCACCTCTCTATAAGAACACTATTGCAGAAGAAGGCGGAAACATTAACAGGGAAACCTCTGCAGCACTTCACAGCAAATTTGGGCAGAGGACCAAGCCCCCCCCCCCAAATCTACTCCTCGTCCATCAAACCGCCTCGCCTCAGCCCCCGGCCCGACCCACATTACGGAGAACGAAGTGGGCAATGGTGCCCACCCCTTCAACTTGCAATCTATCTGTGGAAGGGAAGGAAGTGAGTATTCTGACGAGCGGTAGGTTCTGGATTCTGGCGCTGTGCATGCATGCACCGCCCTGCGACACCCAGCTGATCGGTGGAGGTCGCGCAAGCGCAGCACGCTGGGCGCTCGTGTGCAATTGGCCCGTTTGCATCGAAAACCGGTAAGGAACGCGGGCGGGTGGGCCAAACGAGCCAATGTTCCAGTATGGTGGTGGTTGCTCGCAGCTAGCACCGGTACGCTCGTACCGGCCCGTACCGCTCCAAACCCACCACTGGTTCTGGCCCCAGGCTTCCTTAAAAAGCCCTGCAAAACCTCTCTTATTTAGTGAATTCCTTTCATTCACAGTCCGCAAGGCTTTAGCAAGCAGTCTTTCCGAGGAATGTTTATCCACACGAACCTTATCTCGTCTGGAGAGCTGCCAGATAGCTAGCTTCCAAACGCAAGGCAAGGCAACCCTTGGCACAGAGAGGGTCACAAACAGAACTTCCCCTTCTTGAAATGACCGAAGGAACGAATTGCTTCCTGCAAAAGCCCCCTCCCCGTTCGTTCCTCCGAGGTGTGGCTTCACTCCCAAGTCGACCCTGCTTTCTTAGTTGTTCTTGTCTTCTGGCAGCTCTGTGCATGCGCACACTGGGAACAGGCTCCAGCTGTTCCTCTGCCTCACTGCCGTCTAGCTTCCCCTCTGCCTCCGACGCAGAGCCCTCGTCCGAGCTTCCCTCAGCCCGCAAGGCTGGCCCGTGCTCCTCCCCCACTTCCTCACTGGCCGACTCTGCTGACCGACGGCGGGCCACAACAATGAGGTCACGCAAATCCCTTTTTTTAGCATCCTCTGAATGTAAAACTTGGCAATGCGAAGACTCGCGGACTTCAGCTCCCAGAATTCCCCAGCCAGCTCTTTTTTCCCCTTTGCTGAAATCATGATATATTATGTCGACTGCCGGACGTTCCCACCGTCTATTGAGAAAGTGAACCGATCCCTCCCCCCCCCAAAAAAAAATGTGAGAAAATAGTTTAGCCATGTTTGTTCTAGGCTGAATTCTGGTAAACCGTGGCTGGCTGGGGAATTCTGGGCGTTGTAATCCACCAGTCTTGAAGTGGCCCGGTTTGGAGACCCCCTGGCCTCAAGGAAGACCGTGGTTCGCCCTGGCACTCTACCCTGGGAGTACTTTGTGGATACTTTGTGGATGTGATCACAACACAAGCGGAGCTCCTATTTGCAATTGGGCAGGGGGGAAACCCGAGGTGGCATTCAGCCGTAGCGGAAATCGCTACTCTACACCGTCCTATTTAGGCAGGTTTTCAAACCACGCGAATGCCACAATCAAAACGCACGCGCGGAGGGAGCGCACGCTCACCTTTGCAAAACGGTAGGGAAAGTAAGTGGATGCCACCCCTGGGGCCGCCAAGCCAGCCACACAACAGCGTGGAACCCATGGAGATTTTAAGGCTGTCCTACCCCACAAGGTGCTCGTCGAGAAAACATCACGGCCACCAAACGTGGCCACCTCAACTCCCCCCCCCCCCCAGATAACTGTTAAAATATGTTTAATTCGCATTGATCCTTCCTTGGTATTGCACTGATTCTTGCGCCATTAAATTAAATGCCCGGACGTTGTAAAATCAGCATTAAAAAAAAAATACACTCAGCCGCGTCCATCCGCCTGTCGTTAGCACGCTTCAACGTTATAAAAGGGAGACCTTCCCTGAGGCCAGGAACGAAGCAGGATTCGGCCTTGAGTGGGATGGGGCACCACCAGGAGATCCTGGGCAGGAGGCTGGGAAAGAGCCCCTTTCCATTTTACGGAGAGGACAGACGACAAAATAAATCTATTGATGGAATGACGCCAACATCGGGAAATTCGTGAAGGGACGCTCTCCATTTTGAATTTTTTGCCCTCCTTCCTTGTGGGTTTTTTGTTATTTTTTTGCAATGGGTAGGACGTTGCATCAAACTCTGGGAAAGTTTTAAGCAAGATTGGGGGGGGGCAAATCCTCTTCGTATTCCTGTTTTGGGGAGAAAGGGGGAGCCAAGAAGGTCTCGAAATATCTAATTTCAACGTTCCTCCTTCAAGGGGAGAGAAATGGAATCGGCTGAAAAGGAGGCCCAGCTTTCTTAGACCTTCTGCAGCCGGTTTGAAGTAATAGTGAAGGCACCTGGTTAGAAAACAGGAGGCTGGGAGTTCTAGCCCCATCTCAGACATGAAAGCCGGCGCAGTGACTTTGGGCCAATCCCCAGGAGACAGGGAGTTCTAGCCTCACCTTAGGTATGAAATACAAGCTGGATAACTTTGGGCCAATCACCAGGAGAATGTGAGTTCTAGTTCTCCGTTAGGCACAAAAGTCAGCTGGGTGACTTTGGGCCAATCCCCAGGAGACGGGGAGTTCGAGTCCCGCCTTAGCCACGAAAGCCAGCCGAGTGACTCTGGGCCAATCCTTCCCTCCTATTCCACCCCACCTCGCAGGATTGTCGTTGCCGGGGAAACTAGAAAGACGATTACGTACTCTTGCCACCTTGAGTTTACTTAGAAAGCAAGAAAGGCAGGATAGAAATAATAATAATAATAATAATAAAAACAAAGCAAAATAAAAGAAGCCTAACTTTACTTAGAACGAATTCATTTGAGGAGAACTCCCACCAGAAGGGCAGCTGGTCAGAACACGCGGGGGGTTTCAAGGCATGCCCCGCCCCGTTTCCCACACCTTCCCCCTTCGGCTGGCTGTGCCCCATGCGCCCTAGGAATGCCGTCCCCTTTCACTCCCAAGCCCATCATCCCCGTCCCCCCCCACGGCTCGCGGTTGTACATACAGATACCTCTCAGCAGGGCAGAGCGGAGGCTACACGTGTCGAAAGGCTGCGTGGAAAAGGCTGCATGGGGGTGGGGGTCATGAGGGGGAGGGGGGGTCATGCCCGATCATGCTCACACACGCATGCAGAGACGACACAGAGCCACAACAGGCACACAGACTCGGGTGGCGTCCGCGAGGACCCCCGATCCGCAGTTGTTGGCTTCGCAGACGATTCGTGACCCAACTAGGTAACATCACCAGTGCAGAGGGAGTGCGGTGTTATTCTCTTCACGCAGGTAGTCCTCGACATACGACCCGCCTACTGGGCCCGTCATTTATGTTGTTGAGAGAGAGAGAAATGCATTAAGTGAGTTTCCTTGCCACGTTTGTTAAGGGAATCACTGCAGTTGGTAAATGAGGACCGCGGTTGTTAAGTGAATCGGCCTTCCCCATGGATTTTGCTCGTGGGAAAGTCACTGAAAGGGGATCATGTGACACACCCCACCCAGGACACTGCGACCGTCATAAATGTGAATCGGTTGTCAAGCATCCGAATGTAAATCACTTGACCATGGTAAGGGTCATAAGTGTGAAACACGGTCGTAAGTCCCTTTTTTCAGTGTTGTTGGTCGCTAAGTGAACTGTTGTAAGTCGAGGACTATCTGAAGAGCGTAGCTTCTCTTGCCAGTGGGGGTAGGGGTGGGGGTTTTGTCCTTGGTAGTCAATTCTCCAATTAGCTTTAGAGCAGGGTTGGACTAGAAGACCTCCAAGGTCCCTTTCAATTCTATTATTCTGTACAGGTAATCCTCGATTTACGGCCACAATTAAGTTCAAAATTTTGGTTGTTAAGGGGGACATTTGCAAAGTGCCCCATTTTACGACCTTTCTTGCCACAGTTGTTAAGTGAACATGAGTTAGTTGCCAAGCACCTGAATTTTATTCGCATAATGACTGGGATTGCTGCAAAGGTCGTAACTATGAAAAATGATCACAAATCACATTTTTCGATGCCGTTGTAACTTTGGACAGTCACTAAATGAACCGTTGTAAGTTGAGGACTCTCTGTATGTTATATTAGTGTATTGCTTTTCACTTGATTGTTTGTCTGGTGTTAATCCCTGCTTATCTGTGCCCTCGACTTCATCGAGTGAACATTCAAAGTTACAATGGCAGTGAAAAAAGTGACTTACAGCCAGTCCTCACCTTTATGACCATTGCACATCTCCCATGGTCATGGGATCAAAATTTGGCCACTTAGCAATCAGCGTGTATATATGATTGTAGCATCTGGAGTCCTTCGATCAACATTTGCAACTTCCTAGCTGGTGAAAGTCAATGAGGGGAAGATTGATTCGCTTAACAACTGATAAAAATTTGGGCATTTGTCCATGGGCATGTATTTATGACGTGGTGCGGTGGCGTAGTGGTGGAGCTCTCGCCTCACAATCAAGAGGCTGTGAGTTCAATCCTAGGTAGAGGCAGAGAATTTCTCTCTCTGAGCACAATGAGGCTATATCTGCTGAACAAAACTCTGCATTGGCGACAGGGAAGGGCATCCGGCCAGTAAAACACTCAGCTTCATTCATTTGAATGAAGACTCCACCCCAGAAGGGATTATGGGGTCGTTAAAAGGGGATGATGTATTTATGACGGTTGCAATGTCCCGGCTCACACGATCGCCAGTTGTGACCTTGGCAGCCAGTTTCTGATAAGCAAAGACAATGGATTCATTTAATGACTGCGTGATTCACTTCACAAACTGTAACGATTTGCTTTACAGCTGTGGCAAAACCTTGTAAAATCAGCCATGACTCACTGAACTATCCTCCTCCTTCGCAACAGAAATCCTGGTCCCAAATGGGGTTGAATAGTCCAGAACTACTAAGAATCGTCTGTTGGAGAGGATACGCGTTGGTCTTTTTCTTTCCTTCTTGGCTTTTGCATTGCCTCTTTTGAATGGCGTGTAAACATGGATTCTCCCTATGTGTCAGTGGATGGCAAGTTTGTTTCAATGCCAAAGGAATTCCCTAATGTTCTTCGATTTAGCTTGGCCTAGGATGCTCGCAGGTACCCAGCTGAAACTATGGTTAAAGGTTGTCCATGGGTTGTGAGATTAAGGAGTTTTCGTTGTGTCTTCTGACTGCTAGTTGTGCTCTGGTTCTTATCTGCCTGCCTGTCCCACACGGTGGCGTTTACTGTCCCTACATTAGATGTTCTGGGCTTTATTGTCTCTTTTGAATGGTGTGTAAACGTGGATTCTCCCTATGTGTCAGTTGAGGGCAAATCTGAATGCCAACCTTTCGAGAATTCTCTAGAATTTTTGGATTTAGCTTCCCAGACTCCCAGTTAAAACTATGGTTAAAGTTGTCCACGGGTTGTGAGATTAAGGAGTTTTCATTGTGCCTTCTGATTGGTAGTTGGCGTTCATAGATGAATTCTGTTAGTCTTCTGTCTGTCATACTTAGTGGCTTACATTGTATGTCGTAGATGCTGTTGATTTTTTTCTGGTCCTGCCGAGTCTTTTTGAAGGCATTAAAAGTAGTTCTCAAGGTATGACCACATTTGAGCCCAAAATATCTGTTGCTAAGTGAGACAGCTGTTAAGTGAATGTTGGCCCACTTTATGACCTTTGATCCAGTTGTTTAGTGAATCACCGCAGCCCTTAAGTCAGTAACATGGTTGCTAAATGAATTTTGATCATGTGATCGAACGTGCGAAAAATAGTTACAAGTCACATTTTTCCGTGTCATCGTGACTTCGAACGGTCACTAAACGAATGGTTCAAAGCCGAGGACTACCTGTCGGGTTGTGTGTTATGGAGCTGGGGCACCCCCGTCGAAATAAAAATGCCTCAACTAGACAGGAAGACGCACGACACGATCAGCGATATCTTCGAAGGAATGAAACACACAACGGAAGAAGGAAACAGCAAGACACAACAACCCTTCCCGGGTGGCCTTGTCAGCGAAGGACGCAAACGGCAAATTAGGGATTTCAACTCTGCTGGAAAGCAACCCACACTAACTCCATGGTCCGTTCGCAGAGTAGCAACCCAACCTCCCACAAGGAGAGCTGTGTAAGGACATTATTCAGACGAGTACAAACACACTGTAGCAACACTTGGAAAAGGACACACATCTTCAAAAGTCCCAGGAGAACAACAAGAAGAAGCAACAACAACAACAACAACAAGAGTCATCTACAACAAGGGTCCCCAACCCCCTGGCCATGGAATCAGTAGCTGCTGTGGCCCGTTAGGTACCAGCTGGTACCAGGTAAGGGTACCCGCTTACGAGCGCATCCCCTCTCCCCCCTACTGGTGCCAACACCCATGGCGGTCCACAAAGCTGGAAGTTTGGGGACCGCTGATCTACAACATGAAATGTACAGACTGTAACAGAATCTACAGTGAACACCAACTAGCCGTCAAAACACACAGTGTTTTGTGCCTGGATCTCACAACATGTGGACAGGCTACACTGGAGTCTCAACGGGGACAGTGTGGGCATCTTAGAGACCCAGCTGAATCCAAAAATACCAGGGAAGTCCTGGAAACGGAGCATGCAAACGAAACAGCCCTCAACAGACACAGAGAGATCAACGACGTTTACACCCCATTCCAGAGAGAGACAAGAAAAAGAAACAAAACGAACAGCGGTGACTAAAAACTCAGATAAGCAGGGAGTGACGCCAGACAAACAACCAAGCAGAAAACAATACTTAGACCCAGGCACTGACGAGGAGGAAAACACACCTCCACCAACACTGGCAGGACAAACAACTGTGTATAAACAGAGAGAGACATCCCCCCCCACACACACACACATACTACTGATACTGGTGATGTTACCTAGTTGGGTCATGAAACATCCGTAAGTATACAAGCACGTTCAGAGAACACCAAGGACTCCACCGTTCAACCCTGAACTACAAATATCGCCTACCACATGTCTACCACCAGGGTGGGGTGTTGGAGGGTCAGAAGGGGGGAGTGCAGTGTCCAATCCTTTGGGGACAATGAGGAGGTGGCTCTTCAGAAGGACGCTGGTAGCGGCGGAGTTGTGTTACTGCCGCCAGTACACTGGTCAGCTTTTGACGGCGGGTGCCACGGCACTTCAGTGTGAAGGGGAGTGTTAAAAAAAGGACCCACTCCAGGTGTCAAATTTGCGAGGTACGTCACTTCCAAGGAGCCTCGAGTGATCCAGATGCCACATTCCAGAATTCAGGGCTGGGGGCTGTAGCCCACTCATCTGCCAGAATCACTTTGCGTTTCGACGTTGGCACAATGGTGCCCCTCCACAATTTTAGAAGTGTTGAAATCACTGGTCTTCGGGGCAAAGGAGGAGCAGGTCCAACGACAAGTAGTCCTCCACTTACAACCACAATCCAGGCCCAAAGTTCGGTTGCTCAGTGAGACATGTGCTGAGTGGATTTGGCCCCATTTTAATTCGTTTTCTTGACACATTTGTTAACTCTTTGTTTTTCATCCTCTTTTTAACGACCCCCGTAATCCCTTGCGGGGGTGAAGTGTGGGCAATTGAATAGAGCTGAGTGTTTTACTGGCCGGATGCCCTTCCCTGACGCCAGTACGGAGTTTTGTTCAGCAGGTAGATTCTCATTGAGCCCAGAGAGAGAGAAATATCTGCCTCTACCTAGGATCAAACTCACAGCCTCCTGATTGGGAGGTGAGAGCTCTGCCTCTAGGCCACCGCACCACTCCCTAGTTGGATAACGAAATCATCATCATCATCTTCATTTAACGAGCCCATAGTCCTTTGCGGGGTGGAATCTGGGCAACTGAATGGAGCTGAGGGTTTACTTGGCCGGATGCCCTTCCAGTCGCCAATGCAGAGTTATGTTCAGCAGATATATTTAATGGCCTCATAATCCCTTGTCGGGTGGAGTCTGGGGAATTGAATGGAGCTGAGGGTTTTTTTACTGGCCAGATGCCCTTCTCTGTTGCCAATATGGAGTTCTGTTCGGCAGATACATTCTCATTGAGCCCAGAGAGAGAAATATCTGCCTCTACCGAGGATCGAACTCACAGCCTCCTGATTGTGAGGCAAGAGCTCTGCCTCTAGGCCACCGCACCACTCTGTTAACTGAACCACTGCAGCTATTAAATGAGTAACCCGGTTGTTAAGTGAATCTGGCTTCACCATTGACTGGGCTTGTCAGAAGGTTGCAAAAGGGGATCCCGGGATCCCAGGATGCTGCGACCATCACAAATGTGAGTCAGCTGTCAAGCATCTGAATATAAATCATATGAAGCTATGACGGGCATAACTGTGAAAAATGCTCATCTGTCCCTTTTTCTCGTGCTGTTGTAACTTCAAACAGTCACTAAACGAACTGTTGTAAGTCGAGGACCCTCTCCACAGGACCACAGTAGGCAAAAGTTAACCTGAGCCTAATTGGGTTAAAAAAGGGGAAATTTAAAAAAAAATCCATCTAAATTTCATTTGCTATCAAAATTATGTTTTCGCTCCAGGAGTAGGAAGCGTAGTTGCTCTGTGAGTCCCGAGTTACGACTGTAACGGAGCCTGCCCATCACCGTTGTAACTCGAGACAATGATAAAGTAGGTCAGTTTCGTGACCGGCCTGATTTGACGGCCGTTTTTGCAGTGGTCATTAAGTGACTCACTGCAGGCATGAAGAGGATGCCACTGATGTTAAGTAAAGCAATGTGAGTGCGGGTTTGCCGAAAGCCAAAACTCAACGTTCATTTTCAGCACAAGTGTCGTAGCAGCCACATGACCGTGGGACACTGCGCAGAGTTGTAAACATGATCCAGTTGTTGAATGTTGGACAATGGGCAACGCAACCATGGGAATTTTAGATCCAGATGAAAAAGGTCACCAGGTAGCCGGTCGTAATTTTCAAGCAGTCGCACTCAACAACTGGCCGTACCTTGAGGATGTGCCTGCGTTTCACATCGAACAAGCCCGGCGTCACCAGCTGACACGCCACGAAAGCTCAGCGAGGAACAAAAAAAGTGGAGAACGCAACCTTCCAACTTGGGAGGAACGCACACATTGGTACGCTGTGCCGCTGCATGCCGCAAAGACAGAGACACCAAAAGACACATCGCGAGCGCAGAGTCGTACACCAAGCAGCCGTTGTGAGATACGGTGAACCCAAGCTCGGGGTGCCCACCTCGAGTCCCCGAGAACGAGCGACACAACTCCCTTTCCGACACCACAACATGAAACACACAAAGGAAATCCGAGGCTGTCAAACGAGACACGGACAAACGGTGAGGCTTCGGGCCAGTACGGGACCCAACCTTGGGAAGGTTAAGTGAGCCTCCAAAAGGCCAGGCTGAAAATGTTGAGCACTGCCGCCGTATTCGACAGAATCAGAGCTAAATGTTGGTCTCTCTCTCTCTCTCTCTCTCTCTCTCTCTCTCTCTAGCTATGATTGGAACACACCACGGTGTATGTTGTTCACAGCCTGCGTACAGACACAGTTGCAGCCAAGACAACTGGTACAAAGCCGTACTGTGTGATGAGAAAAGCACCACGCCGACGCTCGGGCTGCGCGACAGACAGACAGGCATGCACCACGCACAGGCCTTCGCACCCAAGGGACAGCGACACACGCAGGCGTCCATGATGGGATGCTCGCACGCTGTGGGGCCACGCCCTGCTGCACGTAACCCAGACACAAAGCGACGTACATGCGCCACGCCGTGCAGACACGGCCACCATGCCAGCCCACGGACGCCAACAAAGACCACGGGGAGTGAAGGGGTATGGCAGGGGTGGGCGGGGCCAGGTGCGCCAGTGGTGGCAGCGGTAGAACGGTGCCCCCTCTCCTGGCCGGGGCACCCGTGCCCCCCCTTCCTACCTTGATGGGGGAGATGTGCGAGTGAGACACGTAGCCGTGGACGCTCTCGATCTGGGATAGGTTCTTCTCCGCCACGTGGACCAGCTCGGGGGCCTTTACCTGGTTGGGGAGGTGGGCGGGGCTATGCTCCAGCGGGGGACTGTCTTCATCTTGGTAGCGATATTTCTGAAAGGAAAGGAAAGAGGAAGTAGACTATCGCCAAGGGATGAGCCCCCCCCACCCGCCCCCAATCGCTTGGCAGGCCGGATTGCGGAACAGGAGATGCCCATAAATGAGAATATCTGTCACTCGGGGGTTGAAATAGAGGGATGCATGCAGCTCCCCGAGCTTAGAGGTTTTCTCGCAGACGTTTTATGACCCAGCTAGGGAACATTATCAGTACTACAAGGAAGAGTTTAGGGAAAGGAGGAGGAGGAGGAGGAGGAGGAGGAGGAGGAGGAGGAGGAGGAGGAGGAGGAGGAGGAGGAGGAGGAGGAGGAGGAGGAGGATTTTTATTGGGTGGTCCTTGGTGCTCTCTGAGTTTGGTGGTTTTTCTTCGTTTTATGACCCAACTAGGGAACATCATCAGTGCTAGAAAAGAGAGGGGTTTATGAAGAGGAGGAGGAGGAGAACTGTGGGGTCCTTGGTGCTCTCTGAACGGTGGTTTTCTTCAAGACGTTTTATGACCCAACTAGGGAACATTATCAGTATTACAAGGAAGAGTTTAGGGAAAGGAGGAGGAGGAGGAGGAGGAGGAGGAGGAGGAGGAGGAGGAGGAGGAGGAGGAGGACAACGACTGTGGAGTCCTTGAAACTCTCTGAACTTGATGGTTTTCTTGAAGACGTGTTATTACCCAAACTACATAACATCCTCAGCGCACTGATGACGTTACCTAGTTTGGAAATTAGATGTCTGCAAGAAAACCGCCACACTCAGAGAGCACCAAGGGCCCCTCAGAGTAGGAAATCTTCGCACCAGCCAACCTCCAGATGTGAACTCAGGGCTCACAGCAAGACCATGGCGTCCCTCAATCTCCCTCCCATCCCAAACCGGGGGGGAGGGGAGGGGGCTCTAGTTGCAAATAGTCCTAGACTCAGAACCGCAATTGAGCCAGACTTTTCCGCGGCTGAGACAGCTGTTAAATGAGGTTTGCTCCATTTGGCTCCTGAGTGCCTGGGGTAGCCAAGATCGAACCGTGATAGCGAGAGGGGCCTTGGGTGCAATCCAAAAACATCTGGAGCATCCCTGGAACACCATCGGCATTGACAAATTCACCATCGGTCAATTGCAAACGGCAGCTTTGCTTGGAAGAGCTGACATCCTGCAGGGAGGTCTTCAACAACCCTGTCCAAAAACATCTGTCTACCCCAGATGTTTGCAAAGGACTGTGTTCTCACCTAGGCTTCCTAATAAAACAATAAATCACACGCTTAGTCGTCCCCCCCAAAAAAAACCTTCTTTTATTTCAACGGCTGTGAATTATGGTCATTCATAGCCTGTAACGGTTCACAAACAGTCTGTGAAGAGTCCTACAGAAGTCTGCCAAAGTCTTTCAGGGCAAGGCTGAGAAGCACCCACCTTTCTCTCCCTTGAAACGCTGCCGGAGCCCTAATGGCCAATTACCTTTGCAAGGCCACACGGAGCACAAACGGAGCTTCTCAGAGTTTGAACCGACCAAAACGAACAAAATTGCTCCCTGCAAAGGCTCACGTCCGTTTGCTCCTCTTTTATGTCTTATGGGAGGGGCCAATCATCTCCATGCCTTACTCCAGAGTCTCCCTTTTTGTCTTAACTGTTCTTGCCTTCTGGCAGATCTGTGCATGCGCGCACTGGGAACAGGCTCCAGAGGCAGCACATAAGTCCCAGATGGCCCTGGCCCCCTCTCTGCCTACGACGCAGAGCCCTCGTCCGAGCCTCCCCCAGACTCCAGGACTGGCCCATGTTCCCCCCCCCCAACCTCCTCACTGTCCGAATCTGCTCCAGCTCTACAGGCTGCCGGCAGACCACAGTAGACTGGAGAGGTGGATAAACAGGCCGAATTCAATCTCAACATCTGGCTAACTTTGCAACCAACTATAACAATATACCTTCCCTCCTTAACACCATCAAACAACCATATCTGCCTGTCTTAGGGGCTTGGGAAGGACTGGAGAGTTGGGCAAACAGGACGGATGCAGCCTGAACATCTGGCTGGCTTTGCAACCAACCATAATAATAGAGCTTCCACCCTTAACACCATCAAACAACCACATCTGTCTGCACAATCACAAGCACACTGGAGTTGCAACCACATCGCCAAGCTCAGAGCGCAAACCAACAACGTAACATCTGTCTAGGTTAGGTGTTTGGGAAGGGCTCCAGAGGTGGATAAACCATCCGAATCCAGTCTGAACATCTGGCTAACTTTGCAACAATCGTAACAAATAGAGCTTACCTCTTTAACGCCATCAATCAAACAAATTCCAGGTGTTTGGGAAGAAACTGGAGAGGTGGATAAAAAAAGGCCAAATCCAATCTCAACATCTGGCTGGCTTTGCAACCAACTGCAGTAATATAGCCTCTCTTTCTTAGCACCATGAAACAGCCACATCTGTCTATCTTAGGGGTTTGGGAAGGTCGGCAAACAAGCTGGATCCAGTTTGAACATCTGGCTGGCTTTGCAGCCAACCGTAATAATATAGTTTCCACCCTTAAAACGCCGTCACCACAGCCACATCTGTCTCTCAGGGGGTTTGGCTGGAGGGCTCCAGAGGTGGCTTAACAGGCCCGATCCAGTCTCAACATCTGGCTGGCTTTGCCACCCCGCTGTCATAATAGAGATTTCCTCTTTAAGGCCATCAGTCAAACAAATTCAGTCTCAACATCTGGCTGGTTGTGCAATCAACTAACAATGCATAAATACAGGTTTGGAAGAAAAGCGAAGCTGGGATTTAAGATTGATTCGGGGAGGGGGAATGTCATCCTTTCTGCCCCACTACCATCTCAATTCCTTCTCCGTTTCTTTTTCGTGAGAGCCCCCCTCCCTCCCGAATGGATCTTCCTGGAAGCGCCAACTGTCTGTGCGAAGGAAGCGGCGAAGCCTGAAGAACGGGCTACAACTGGGACTTTTAAAATGTGGATTGACAGGGAACCAGAAGGTTCTTTTGGCGGGGGGAGGGGGTGGACTGGAGGATGAGACCACACAAAAGCACAAACATCATTCCCTTTTAACGACCCCACAATCCCTCGCAGGGTGGAGTCTGGGCAACCGAATTGAGCTAGCAGAGTGTTTTACTGGCCAGATGCCCTTCCCTGTCACCAGGGTGGAGTTCAGTTCGGCAGAAAAGCACACATCTTTCACAAAATAAAGTCTCCTCCTAAGACAAAATCACAGGGGGCCGGAGGGGGGGGGGCTAGGTGGCACCCCAGTCTGACTTTGTGTTGGACCGATGGTGCGTGCAAACGATCACACCATCAGGGTGTGGAGGGTGCAAGCGACGATGTTCGGTGGCCGACAAGGAACATTGGGGGAGGGAAGGGGAGGTCGAATTGGCCTGGGAATTTCTGTTCTTAAACAAACAGGGTGTTAAGCAAGTCACACCCAATTTCACAATCTTTATGGTTGCTAAGCGAATCAACTCCGTTGGTAAGTGAATCGCGTGGGTCGTTAAGCGAACCCGGCTTCCCTCATTGACTTTGCCCGTGGGAGGTTGGCAAAGTGAGCTGCTTTCCATTGAACAACCTTTTTGCCCACGGCTGTTAAGAGTATAATTGCGGTCGGTAAGTGAATCAGATGGTCATTAAGCGAATCTGGCTTCCCGCACTGACTTTGTTTGTCGGAAATCCGCTGGGAAGGTCACAAATGATGATCAACGTGATCTCAGGACACTTCAACCATCGTAAATAGAAGCCAGTCGCCAAACACCCAAATTTTGATTAAAAGTTACAAAAGCACCAGGAAAAGTGACTTATGACCGTTTTTCACACTTATGACCATTGCAGCATCCCCACAGTCACGTGATCACAATTCAGAACACTTGGCAACTGACCCCTATTTATGACTGTCGCAGTGTCTCCTTTTACGACCTTCTGACCAACAAAATCAATGGGGGGGAAGCTGGATTCGTTTAACAACCGGGCTCCCCACTTAACAACGGCAGCGATTCGCTGAACCACAGGTAGCAAGACAGATCGCAAAACGGGGCAAAGCTCGCTGAACAACTGTCTTGCTTAACAACGGAATTTGTTTATGACGGTCCCCGGCTCAATAGGGCGAGCCAGAGTGACTTCACAACAGGGTTACCCCGCTTAACAACGACAGCGATTTGCTTAACAACAGTGGCAAGAGAGGTTGCCCAACAGGGCCAAATTCACTTAACAACTGTCTCGCTTAACAACTGAAACTTTTTAGGACGGTTTTGCAGTGTCCCAGAGGTCAATGGGGTAAGCCCATTGTGATTTAACAACCGGGCTCCCCACTTAACAACGGCAGAGATTCGCTGAACAACGGGTAGCAAGAAAATGTCACCAAACAGGGCAACGCTTGCTTTTAACAACTGTCTCGCTTAGCAACGGAGATGTTGGTCGTACGTTGAGGACTACCTGAAATTGGCCCATCCCTTTTTAAAAAATGTCCAAAAATGATGTACAATAAAATACAATAGCAGAGTTGGAAGGGGCCTTGGAGGTCTTCTAGTCCAACCCCCTGCCTAGGCAGGAAACCCTATACCGTTTCAGACAAATGGCTATCCAACATCTTCTTAAAGACTTCCAGTGTTGGGGCATTTACAACTTCTGGAGGCAACTTCTGTTCCACTGATTAATTGTTCTAACTGTCAGGAAATTTCTCCTCAGTTCTAAGTTGCTTCTCTCCTTGATTAGTTTCCACCCATTGCTTCTTGTTCTACCCTCAGGTGCCTTGGAGAATAGTTTGACTCCCTCTTCTTTGGGGCAACCCCTGAGATATTGGAAGACTGCCTATCATGTCTCCCCTCGTCCTTCTTTCTATTAAACTAGACATACCCAGTTCCTGCAACCGTTCTTCATATGTTTTCGCCTCCAGTCCCCTAATCCTCTTTGTTGCTCTTCTCTGCACTCTTTCTGTGTAAGTCCTTTCCCCCAGCTGAAATCAGCACAACCCGCTGTGTGTGTTTGTGACTGGAAAAGCGCAGCAACGATGCGCCAGTTTTCTGATCACAAAGAAACCACACACACACACACACTCCAGGACACGCACTCCAGGACCACTCGCTTGCACCTCCGGCATGGAGTCCTTGATGCTGTTTTGCAAGGTATGTGTGTGTGTGTGTGTGTGTGTGAGAGAGAGAGAGAGAGAGAGAGAGAGAGAAATACACAACAAGCATTTTTCCAGAAGGGAGTCAAATTTGCTGAGACAGCAGAATCTCCGTTCAATTTTGTCCTGGAAATTTTATGCAAACACACACACACACACCCTCAAAAGCCGCAACCAGGTCACAGGATGTGCAACTAACAGAATTGGGGAAGGGACCTTTGGAGGTCTTCTAGTCCAACCCTCTGGATTAGACTTTTTAAAAACTGGGCAAAACTGCTCATCCTCACATTTGACCAGCATGGGGATTTAAATTATGTGAGTTTTTTGTCTGCTGAGTGAGACCAACTCAATTTGGCCATTTGAAGATGGGTGGACTTCAACTCCCAGCATTCCTCAGCCAGCTATTTCCCCCCCCCCCCTTTGCTGAAATCAAGATATTTTACATCTATCACATTCCCACCATTAAGAAAACTACTTCTCTATTAAGGAAGTTATCAAAAATATGTGATAAATTAGTCTTGCCCCATCTCTCTTTGGTCTATCTAAGCCAGGGGTGTCCAAACTTGGGAACTTTAAGACTTGTGGACTTCAACTCCCAGAATTCCCCAGCCAGCTGATAGATAGTTTTCAAAATCTCGCTGGCTGGGGAATTCTGGGAACTGAAGTCCACCCGTCTTCAAGTTGGCCATGGTTGAGAAAAACTGGTCTTAAACCACAACACTCCCAGTGGCAACTCTCCTGGGCTGGGGACGATGGGAGCCCCTCCCACCCGAAAAAGCCACGCCCACGGTCCCAACCTGCTTCTTCCAAAGTTAGTTGCTAACTAACTTAGTTAGTTAGCGGGAGCCCCGTCGACCCCCAGCCCTTACCCCTAGGGGGAGCGCCAAAACCCCAGGCAGACCTAACCCCGCCCACTAGTTCCCATTGGCTGGTGGAGCGGGACAGAGAGCAAAGGTCCCGCCCTCCCGCCTGCTACCCCTCCGAGGCGCCCCCCCCCTCCGGCTTAATCCCCAAAGCCTCTTAAGGACCAAGGACAGCAGCTGGATAAGCCCTGGGGCGCGCGCGGGGAGGGGAGGCGCAGGGACAGACCTCGCCCTGTCTGAACTCTGAGACCCCCCACCTTAACTCCCTCGCTCCGCAGCCCCGATCTCGCCTCCCCACTGCCTGGGACTCCCATATCCATCATCCCCTCCCCGATTCGAATAGGCTGAAACACACACCGACCACGTTTCCCTCCCCTCGGCTTTTTGATCTGCGGAGTGGGTGAGGGTCCCTCAAATAGGACATCAAGCTGAGTTCGGCGGAAGGGGTCCTTCACGTCCTTTGGGGGGGTTCCCCTCTTCCAGCCGCCGCCCCCTGGTCCTTCCCCTTCCCACCCAGGAAAGAGGGGTGGTGGAGAAGCGAGGGGATCCTTGCGGGGCACCTTAGAGTGGGGGGGGGAAGAGGGGGCGCCCCTGCTTTCTACGACCCCACTGTGTGTGTCCCTCCCCCTGCCTGCCTCCCCTCCCCGCCGTGGCTCGCCGCCCCCCCCCTTTGCTCCGAGATCCGGAGCCCAATCCTGACCAGAAGCCCCGGGACCCCCGCAAGACGCCCCCAGATCTCGAATGACCCCCCCCCAACGCCCCCAACCCAAATCGGCCCTACCTTGCAGCCGAAGACGAGCGAGAGAGTCCGGTGGCTGCAGCTGACCTTGCACTGGCACAGCACGGGCGAGCAGCAGCCCGGGCGGCGGAAGGCGGCGGAGACCCTCGTCAGCCCCATCGCTCGGCCGGCCCTCGGGGGGCCCATCCGCTGACCCCACCCCCGCCGCCCCGCGCCGCCCGCACCTGCGCCGCGCTCCGCCTCCCGTTCCAGCTGCTGCCTTTGCCCCCCCCCCGCTCCACACAGCTGGCAGCTGGCCAATCTCCAGTCTCCGCCCCACCCCATGACCGCTTCCCTCCTCCCACTAGGCGAAGAAGAAGGATCGGGCCCCCCGGGATCGTTAGTGCGGGGGGGGCAGTAGTGCTGTGCCCGCCCGTCCCCCCCAATTTCCAAGCTGAAAGTCCTTGGGAAAGAAAAAAGAAGGGGATTTAGAGATAGTCTGCTCCTGTAGCTGGAGGTTAGAATAGAATAGAATGGAATGGAATAGAATAGAATGGAATGGAATGGAATGGAATGGAATAGAATAGAATAGAATAATGGAATGGAATGGAACACTCTACTCCACCACTCCACTCCACTCCATTCCATTCCATTCCAGCTTCTCCTTCTGCTTCCTTATTCTATTCTATTCTATTCTATTCTATTCTATTCCAAAAGGCAGGACAGCAAGCAATAGATGGAAACTAATCAAGGAGACAAGCAACCTGGAATTAAGGAGAAACTTCCTAACAGGGAGGACAATTCACCCGTGGAACAACTTGCCACCAGAGGTTGTGAGTGCTCCAACACTGGAGGTTTTTAAGAAGAGACTGGGCAGTCACTTGTTTGACAAGGTGTAGGGTCTCCTGATTGAACAGGGGGCTGGACTAGAAGACCTCCAAGGTCCCCTCCTTCTCTATTCTATTCCAGATTGCTAGATTTATTCAGATGAATCCTGTAGAAGAGAGGGCTGGCGAAAGACTTCAAAAGAACACGTCAAGAGTAGGAACCAAAGGCTAGAAAGTCCATTTATTTATTTCATGGTTAAGCCCCCCCCCCGCCCTCAGCCAAGGGTCTGGGGTCTCTCAGTCAACGCACAGCCTATGGCGAGCCCCCAGGGGAGCATTTAACACAAAAATGGGATCTCATACACACTTCTGAGAACTTAACCAGGCGGAAGGTGTGAGTGGAACACCAGGGCTGAAGGACCTACAGCTCCATGATGGAGAACATGGCACACATACCAGGGGTGGCATGCTGAGCCATCGCCAGATGCTCTTCTGCCGGAGGGCCAGAAAAGGGCCTGAAAAGGGCCCCAAAATGACAACAAAAACAGGCTGTTTTGGGGGCCATTTTTGGGGTGTTTTCTGGGCCATTTTCAGACCATTTTTCAGTCATTTCCTGGGCCAATAAATGGCCAGATAATGGCCTGAAAATGGCTGCAAAATGCTCCAAAAAACTAATAATAATAATAAATAATAAATTTAATTTGTCAGCCTCTCCCTCTCCACAAGGGACTTGGGGTGGCGTACAATAAAAGCACATACATATATACATATAAACATACACATACACACATACACATACACGGAGGAGGTAACAGTCATTAAATACATACAATAATAATAATAAAATTAGCAATTAAAATACCCCAAATTAAGAATTACGAATTTAAAAAGGCTGTCAGGAGGAATAGGATAAAACTACGGTTGAGCCAGGCCAGATAGTTGAAAAAGGTGGGTCTTGAGCTTTACACGGAAGGAGCGGAGATCGGAGGTAATCCTGATGTCAGGGGGGAGGAAAATGGCTTGAAAATGACTTGAAAACGGCCCAAAATGGCTGGAAAATGGTGCACAAAACTGCCTGAAAATAGCTTGAAAAACAGCCTGAAAACGGCCTTAAAATGGCCTGAAAACAGCCCAAAAATGGCCTGAAAAATGGCCCCCAACGGCCTAAAAACAGCCTGAAAAACAGCCTGAAAACGGCCTTAAAATGGCCTGAAAACAGCCCAAAAATGGCCTGAAAAATGGCCCCCAACGGCCTAAAAACAGCCTGAAAAACAGCCTGAAAAACAGCCTGAAAACGGCCTTAAAATGGCCTGAAAACAGCCCAAAAATGGCCTGAAAAATGGCCCCCAACGGCCTAAAAACAGCCTGAAAAACAGCCTGAAAACGGCCTAAAAATGGCCTGAAAACAGCCCAAAAATGGCCTGAAAAATGGCCCCCAACGGCCTAAAAACAGCCTGAAAAACAGCCTGAAAACGGCCTAAAAATGGCCTGAAAACAGCCCAAAAATGGCCTGAAAAATGGCCCCCAACGGCCTAAAAACAGCCTGAAAAACAGCCTGAAAACGGCCTAAAAATGGCCTGAAAACAGCCCAAAAATGGCCTGAAAAATGGCCCCCAACGGCCTAAAAACAGCCTGAAAAACAGCCTGAAAACGGCCTAAAAACGGCCTGAAAACAGCCCAAAAATGGCCTGAAAAATGGCCCCCAACGGCCTAAAAACAGCCTGAAAAACAGCCTGAAAATGGCCTAAAAATGGCCTGAAAACAGCCCAAAAATGGCCTGAAAAATGGCCCCCAACGGCCTAAAAACAGCCTGAAAAACAGCCTGAAAACGGCCTAAAAACGGCCTAAAAACGGCCCAAAACCCAGCCCTGCGTCTGTGGGCCAGCTGGTCTTTGGGTTTCCGGCACTTTCTCAGCCTTGGCCATTTGAAGACCTGTGTGGACTTCAACTCCCAGAATTCCCCAGCCTGCTTCTCCCCCCCCCCCTTTGCTGAAGTCAAGATATATTATGTTGTCCTTCTTCCCACCGTCTATTAAGAAAGTTATTCTGAGGGGGAAAAAGCTATAAAAGTGTTGAAATCCACCCAAATTTAACTTTCCAAGGTTGAGAAACACCAAATTTAGAGGAACTACCACAACCAACCAAGTCGAGGCCTGGTTCAAAGTTACGACGGCGCTGAAAAAAAGTGAACTAGGAAAGCGTTTCACACTTACGACCGCTTGCACCGTACCCGTGTTCACGCGAAGGAAATCCACGCGCTTGGCTACCGACTCACAGATAAGACGGTTGCACTGTCCCAAGGGGGGTGTCACGTGATCCCCTTTTTACGACCGTCTGACCAGCCACATCAATAGGGAAGCCGGATTCACTTAATAACCATGTTACTCGCTTAACAACGGCAGCAATTCAGTTAACAACCGTAACGTGAGGCAAAGCTCACATAGCAACGGTCTCGCTTAGCCAGGGAAATTTGGAGCTCAGTGGTGGTCGTAAGTTGAGGACTTGTCTCTAAGGAGGTGAAAGTTTAATGAATCAAATAAAGAAATAAAATGTGGAGAAACGGCATTTCATTGGGCTGTATTTTTCTTTTTTTAAAAAAAAAAGACACGTAAAGGATTGTTTGGTTTTGCTCACGGCGGGGGAGGTGAGACGGAAACAACTTTGAGGGTTTGCTTGCTGACGTCTCATGACCCGACTAGGGAACATCATCAGGACTAGAAGGAAGGGGGATTAAGTTAACCAGCATTGCTCACATACCCTAGTTGGGTCATGAGACGTCTGGAAGAAAACCTCCAAGCTCAGAGAGCACCAAGGACCCCACAGTCTTCCTCCTCTTCCTCTTTGTCCTCTCCCTCTCTTACAATACAATAGTAGAGTTGGAAGGGACCTTGGAGGTCTTCTAGTCCAACCCCCTGCCTAGGCAGGAAACCCTATACCGTTTCAGACAAATAGCTATCCAACATCTTCTTAAAGACTTCCAGTGTTGGGGCATTCACAACTTCTGGAGGCAACTTCTGTTCCACTGATGAATTTTTCTCACTGTTAGGAAGGCCCTTAGTTCCAGGTTGCTTCTCTCCTTGATTAGTTTCCACCCATTGCTTCTTGTTCTGCCCTCAGGTACCTTGGAGAATAGCTTGACTCCCTCTTCTTTGTGGCAACCCCTGAGATATTGGAACAATGCTATCCTGTCTCCCCTAGTCCTTCTTTCTCTTAAGCTAAACATACCCAGTTCCTGCAACCGTTCTTCATATGTTTTAGTCTCCAGTCCCCTAATCATCTTTGTTGCTCTTCTCTGCACTTTTTCTAGAGTCTCCGCATCTTTTTTACATCGTGGCGACCAGAACTGAATGCAGTATTCCAAGTGTGGCCTTATACCAAGGCATTATAAAGTGGTATTAACACTTCACGTGATCTTGATTCTATCCCTCTGTTTATGCAGCCTAGGACTGTGTTGGCTTTTTTGGCAGCTGCTGCACACGGCTGGCTCATATTTAAATGGTTGTCCACTAGGACTCCAAGATCCCTTTCACAGTTACTACTACTGAGTAAGGTACCACCTATACTGTCCCTGTGCATTCCGTTTTTGTTGCCTAAATGTAGAACCCCGTCTTCCCCGTCCTCCTCCTCTCCTCCCCTTCTAACACTGATAATGTTCCCTAGCTGGGTC